>NC_041389.1:72321740-72331294 GCF_002162155.2 Triticum dicoccoides
GGCGCGCCGACGTGGCGCTCCCTGATTGGCCGGCGGCGGCGGGCGGACGTGTCCGGCCGTCGCGGACGCGTCCCGTGGCGGCGGGGGAGGAGTTGGACTAGGGTTGGACCCGAAAATGAGGAGGGGAGCACATATTTATAGGTAGAAGGAGCTAGGGGGCTCCAAATGGAGTGCGGTTTTCGCCCACACGATCACGATCGAACGACCGAGAGGATGGGGAAGACTTAGATGGGTTTTGGGCCACTTAGAGGGGGGTGTTGGGCTGCACCAAAAGAGGCTTTCGTGGTTACCCGGTTAACCGTTGGAGTACCAAACGACCTCCGAATGACCCGAAACTTGACAGGCGGTCTAACGGTGTTATACCAAGGCCGCATGACAAACCTCGGTCCATTCCGAGATGGTTTAATACCCGCACACGGAAAAAGGTAAAAGGGGACGCCGGGGGACAAAGGAGCGCCGGATTGTAAAACGGACAACGGGGAAAATGCTCGGATGTATGAGACGAACACGTATGCAAATGCAATGCGCATGATGACATGATAAGAAATTCAAGACACGAACAAAACACAACAGAGGGAAAACCCAACCACGGAGGGAATATTATTACAATGCCGAAAATGGCAAGAGTTGGAGTTACAATTATGGAAAGTTACATCGGGGGCGTTACAACACTCCACCACTACGAGAGGATCTCGTCCCGAGATCTAGGACTGAAAGAACTCCGGATATTCGAAACGGAGGTGGTCCTCGCGTTCCCAGGTGGCTTCTCGGTCGGAATGATGTGACCACTTCACTTTCAGGAATTTGATTGACTTGTTGCGAGTCTTGCGCTCGGTTTCTTCGAGAATAGCAACGGGGTGCTCATGATAAGACAAGTCTTCTTGAAGATCAATCTCTTCGAAGTTGATAGTGCGCTCAGGTGTCTTGAAGCACTTGCGAAGCTGCGACACATGGAACACATCGTGCACATTTGCAAAGTTGGGGGGAAGCTCAAGTTGATAAGCGAGATCGCCTCTTTTGCCAATTATCTTGAAAGGACCCACGTATCGAGGGGCAAGTTTCCCTTTGATACCGAAGCGACGAGTGCCTTTCATTGGAGAGACGCGGAGGTAAACATGGTCTCCGATTTCGAATGCCAAATCACGGTGCTTACTGTCATAGTAGCTCTTCTGGCGCGATTGCGCAGCCTTTAGATTCTCACGAATGACTTTGCACATTTCTTCAGCCTCAGAGATCAAATCGTTGCCAAGGAGTTGGCGTTCACCGGTTTTAGACCAATTGAGAGGTGTACGACACTTTCTGCCATAGAGAATCTCGAATGGGGCTTTGCCCGAGCTAGCTTGAAAGCTGTTGTTGTAAGAGAACTCAGCATACAGAAGACAATCCTCCCACTTCATGCCGAAGGAGATGACACAAGCTCTAAGCATATCTTCAAGAATTTGGTTGACACGCTCGACTTGCCCACTTGTTTGAGGATGGAAAGCTGTGCTGAAGCAAATATTTGTGCCCATGGCCTTCTAAAAAGAATCCCAGAACTTGGATGTGAAAATGCTGCCATGGTCTGAAGAAATCACTTGAGGAATGCCGTGCAAGGAGACAATTCTGGAGGTGTAGAGCTCTGCCAGCTGCGCTGCTGTGATAGACTCTTTGATAGGAAGAAAATGAGCCACTTTAGTGAGCTTGTCGATGACGACGAAGATAGCATCATTTCCACGCTTGGACTTAGGAAAACCAGTCACGAAGTCCATTTCGATATGATCAAACTTCCATTCTGGAATAGCAAGAGGTTGGAGTAGACTAGCTGGTCGTTGGTGTTCTGCCTTCACTCTTCTGCAGACATCACATTCATTCACGAATTGAGCAATTTCTCGCTTCATTCGAGTCCACCAATATGACTGCATGAGGTCATGGTACATCTTCGTACTTCCAGGATGAATGGATAGAAGAGAGTTGTGTGCCTCATTCATAATGACTTTACGTAGATCACCCTTAGGAACCACAATCCGGTCCTCGAAGAAAAGAGTATCTCTGTCATCAACTCGATAGCACTTGTACTTGGAAATGCCCTTATCAATACCACGTTTCACTTTCTTCACCATGGTATCCAAGAGCTGAGCTTCACGAATTTGATCTTCCAAGGTAGGAGAGACAATGAGGTTTGCAAGAAAGCCTTGAGGAACAATTTGAAGATTCAACTTGCGGAAAGCTTCACAAAGGTCTGGTTGGAAAGGCTTGAGGATTAGACTGTTGCAATACGCCTTTCTGCTCAAAGCGTCTGCAATGACGTTGGCCTTGCCTGGAGTATATTCAATACTCGGGTTGTACTCTTGAATCATCTCGACCCATCGAGTCTTCTTGAGGTTGAGGTTGGGTTGAGTGAAGATATACTTGAGACTCTTGTGATCGGTGAAAATGTCCACTTTCCTTCCCAACAAGAGATGTCTCCACGTGATTAATGCATGGACAACTGCCGCCAACTCAAGATCATGAGTGGGGTAGTTCTTTTCGCTGGGCTTCAACTGCCGAGAGGTATAAGCCACAACCTTCTTCTCTTGCATTAACACAGCACCGAGACCCTGAAGAGAAGCTTCACAGAAAACTTCATAAGGCTTGGAATCATCGGGAGGAGTCAGAACTGGAGCAGTGACAAGTTTCTCTTTGATAGTGTTGAAAGCCATGTCACATTCAGGAGACCAGACGTATTTCACATGCTTCTGGAGGAGGTTGGAAAGAGGCTTGGCAATTTTTGAGAAATTCTCAATGAATCTTCTGCAATATCTTGCAAGTCCAAGGAAACTGCGGAGCTGCTTGACATTCTGAGGAGGTTCCCAATTCACAACTGCAGACACTCTCTCAGGATTAACAGCGATGCCCTTGGCAGAGATGATGTGACCAAGATAAAGAACTTCATCAAGCCAGAATTCACATTTGGAGAACTTCGCATAGAATTTATGCTCTCTGAGCTTGTCGAGCACCAATCGCAAATGCTTGGCATGATCCTCTTTATTCTTGGAGAAGACCAAAATATCATCAAGATAGACCAAGACGAATTCATTGGTATAGGGGTTGAAGATGAAATTCATCATGCGAGAGAATGTTGGAGGAGCATTGACAAGGCCGAATGACATGACAGTATATTCATAAGAACCAAAGCTTGTTCTGAATGCTGTCTTGGGAATATCTTCTTCACAAATGCGAATCTGATGATAACCCATACGAAGGTCAAGCTTGGAGAACACTTTAGCACCTTTGAGTTGCTCAAATAACTCAATGATGTTGGGAAGTGGGTACTTGTTCTTGATTGTCTTCTTGTTCAATGGACGGTAATCGACACAAAGTCGGTCCGTGCCATCCTTCTTCTGGACAAAAAGAACTCCACAACCCCAAGGAGAAGAACTCGGTCTGATAAAACCCAGGCGCTCTTGTTCATCGAGCTGCTTCTTCAATTCCTTCAGCTCTTTTGGCCCAAGCTTGTAAGGACGCTTGCACACGGGTTCCGTGCCAGGCTCGAGATCAATAACGAATTCAACTGGCCGGTGAGGAGGCATTCCTGGAAGTTCTTCTGGAAAAACATCTTGGTACTCACAAACGACTGGAATTTGCTCGATTGCATGCAATTCACCCTTCTCATTAAGAGAGAACAACCGAATGGTATCATCACGAGAGGCATAGATGATCACATCGTCAGAAGAGTGAGTCAGTTGAATTTCCTTGGCAGCACAATCAATTTGTGCCTGGTGCTTATAAAGCCAGTCCATTCCAAGAATAAGATCGATATCAGAATCACCAACAACCACCGGAGAAGACATAAATTTATAATCGCCCATCTTGAGAGAAACATCCGGGACATAAGCTCGAGAAGACATTTGACGCGCCGGAGAAACAATAGACAAAGGTCTCGGCAAAACTTGAGTAACCAAATCATGCATAGCCACGAAAGGTCTTGAAATGAAAGAATGCGATGCACCAGTATCAAATAAGACTTTTGCAGGAATATCATTAACAGGAAGGTTACCCATGATCACTTCAGAAGAATCCTCCGCTTGAACTGCATTCATCATGTTCACCTTGGCATGCTTGGAATTATGCTTAACCACTGCATTGCTGGAAGATCTCACAGGAGGAGGAGGCGGAAGGTGCCTTTGGTTGAAGCACTTGTTTGCATAGTGACCCTTCTCCTGACATTTGTTGCAAGTCACCTCAGAGAGTGGACGATGATAAGGAGCACTTGACCTTGGAGCTTGATTCTGTGACTTGTTATGATAGCCAGGGTTGGGTGGGTGGGAAGAACCACTGCCACCTTTGCTCTTCTGCTGGTAAGGCTGACGGAACGGAGGAGGAGGAGGCAGCCAAAACTTTTGCTGCTTAGCTGCCACAAGTGAAGAAGAAGAAGACTGGACTGCGTCTCTGACTCTCTTCTTAGAAGCTTCACACTTGAGCTGAGCAGCTTCTTGTTTAAGTGCCATGTTGTAGAATTCATCATACTTTGTTGGTTCAAAGAGCACAAGGGCTAGTTGCAAATCTTCTCTGAGACCACACCTGAACTGGTAGATCATACTCTTCTCATCAGGGATGTCCTGCTTGGCAAAGCGAGAGAGTTTCTGGAACTGAGTGTTGTATTGATACACAGACAAGTTGCCTTGCTTGAGATTGCGGAACTCCTCACGCTTACTCTCAACAACACTGTCTGGAATGTGATGAGCTTTGAAGTCACGGCGGAAATCATCCCAGGTAATCACACGACCTCCTCTGGAATCTTTGTATTGCTGGAACCATTCAGCAGCTTGATCTTTGAGTTGAAAGGAGGCAAACTTGACAAAGTCCTCAGGTTTGACATTGCTGCACTCGAAATGCTTGCAAATATCCACGAGCCAATCATCCGCGTCTGTGGCCTCGACACAGTAGCTGAATGTCTTTGGCTGATTAGCAAGGAACTGATTGAGGGTAGCGAAGTGCTGCTGATTGTTGCCTTGGCCTTGATTTCCTTGATTCCCTTGCCCTTGGTTGCGGTCTTGCAAGAGCTGAATCAGAATCTAAGCGTTGGCATTTGTGGCAGTCATCAGGGCTTGCCATGCCTCCGGAGGTGGAGGTGGTGGCGGAGGGTTAGCCTGATCCCCATCATTGCGTTCCGGATTCAGACGAGTTGGTGGAGCCATCCTGAAGAGAGGGTGACTTCCATTAGCATCTTGGCAAAGATATATATTCAAGCTGAATCAAAGGATCGAAATTGCAACATATAGTCTTCACAATAAACATTTGAACGAGAATGAACGAATGAATTCCAAAGTTAATCATCACACTTCCATAAGTTGAGAAGCCACTTAGAACAAGGTATGGAATAAAATCAACAAGGTACGGATATGAACAAATACTTGGTAAGGATTACCCAATCACGAACAAAATATCTGCGGAAGAAATACTAGAGCTACATGAATTCCCACTTATAAACTCCCGAAACTTTCTGGTTATGCAATCAGGTGTTGGGGATACAGGGGACACAAATATATATCACCCAAACTAACAATACCTAGATCCAGTTGTATCCATCCTTCAACACATAACCAAGAAATCCTCGGAAATCATCTACCTCAACCTTCGAAAAGCATCCGTTATACAAGTCATGGCAATACTCCCGCACTCGCCACAGTACCGGGCTATCAGGGTTATCTCACCAACAACTGTACAAAAGAGATTTTCGATGTCGGCGTACTAAACTCAGGTATTCCAGAACTGCAACGATAAAATTATGACGACAACACCTCGGAGCTCAACTCCCCGGGACACCTCCACTAAAAAAAACCCCTGCTGACGGGAGGCAACCAAGACAATGTTGTCATCATAAAACCATCGGAACGATTCTAAGATACCCGCATGATCCTAAAAAAAATTAGTGAAATTTGAGGAGAGAAGAGTCAAAACTCTATGTCAGGATACCTCACCAGAAGGTCGAAGGGACTGGGGAGTAAAAAGAATTCCTAAACTCTCCGATATATAATTCCTAATTGACTCAAAACATTTTTCTAGACACAACTCGGCCACTTAAAACGATCAATCAGAGGGGGCTCCTAAGTCGGGGAAGGCTCTGATTACCAACTTGTAACGCCCTCGATGCGGCTATATCTCCTACATGTCGAAGCACGACTTAGAGGCATAAACGCATCGAAAGCAATGTCGCAAGTGAGGTAATCTTCACACAATCCCATGTAATAAATAAGGGTAAAGATACATAGTCGGCTTACAATCGCCACTTCACACAAGTACATAAATAACATCCATCATACAAGTTTCACACAAAGGTCCGACTACGGAACCTAATTAAAAGAAGAAAAACCCCACATGCTAACAGGATCCCCGAATCAACCCGACTGGGCTCCACTACTGATCATCTGGAAAGGACACATAGTAACGGCCACGTTCCTCGTCGAACTCCCACGTGAGCTCGGTGGCGTCATCTGCACTGGCATCGGTGGCACTTGAAACTGTTGTGATAATATCTGTGAGTCACGGGGACTCAGCAATCTCACACCCGCGAGATCAAGACTATTTAAGCTTAAGGTAGGATGGGGGAAGTGAGGTCGAGCTGTAGCAAGCGACTAGCATATATGGTGGCTACAACGCAAAGGAGTGCGAGGAGAGAAAGCAAAGCACGGTCGAGAAACTAATAGTGATCAAGAAGTGATCCTGGACTACTTATGTCATGCATAACTCCAACACTGTGTTCACTTCCCGGACTCCTGCCGAGAAGAGACCATCACGGTTACACACGCGGTTGATGTGTTTTAAATAAGGATCAACTTTGGGTTTCTACAACCGGACATTAATAAATTCCCATCTGCCTCATAACCGCGGGCACGACTTTCGAAAGATAATACCCTGCAGGGTGTCCCAACTTAGCCCATGATAAGCTCTCACGGTCAACGAAGGATATTCCTTCTACCGGGAAGACCCGATCAATCTCGGAATCCCGGACTACAAGACATTTCGACAGCAATAAAACAAGTCCAGCAAAGCCACCCGATTGTGCCGACAAATCCTGATAGGAGCTGCACATATCTCGGTCTCAGGGCACATCCGGATGAGCAGTCCGTACAACTAAAACCAAGCCTCGAGTTGCCCCAAGGTGGCACTGCAAAGGGCTCTAGTTGGACCAGCAATCGAAGGAGAACTGGCCCGGGGGGGGGGTTAAAAAAAAGATGACCCTCGGGCTCGCGAAAACCCGGGGGAAAAAGGCTTAGGTGGAAAATGGTAGAACCAATGTTGGGCCTTGCTGGAAAAGTCTTATTCAAAGCGAACTGTCAAGGGGGTCCCATAAATCACCCAACCGTGTAAGGAACGCAAACTCCGGGAACATAACACCTGTATGACGGAAACTAGGGTGGCAAGAGTGGAACAAATCACCAGGCATAAGGCCGAGCCTTCCACCCTTTACCAAGTATATAGATGCATTAAGTAAAGTAAGATATATTGTGATATCCCAAAAATAATCATGTTCCAACAAGGAACAACATCTCCATGTTCCAAAAAGGAACAAACTTCAGCTTCACCTGCAACTAACAACGCTATAAGAAGGGCTGAGCAAAGCGGTAACAAAGCCAATCAACGGTTTGCTAGGACATGGATGGTTAGAGGCTGACATGGCAATATAGGTGGCATGATATAGCAAGTGGTAGGAATCGTAGCATAGGCATAGCAAAAGAGCGAGCATCTAGCAAGCAAAGATAGAAGTGATTTCGAGGGTATGGTCATCTTGCCTGCAAGATTGTCAGAGTTGACGAAAGCTTGATCCTCGTAAGCGGTCTCAACAGGGTCCTCGTTCATGTACTCGTCTCCCGGCTCTACCAAGACAAGAACAACAAGCAAAGGGGACAAACATCAATCACGATGCAATGCGCAACCAACATGATGCAAGACATGGCATGATATGCGAGATGTGGTATGCAATGCATATGCGCGCTCCGGAAGGGAAAAGGATGAACCAGGCATAATCTTGGCAAACCAAGTATGCCACTGGATAGATGAGATGATTTCGGTTGAAATCGATATAAAGATCACCGGAATCGGATGCATGGTTTGCAAATGACAAGCAAAACAAAAATGACTAGAATCTGCCATTAACAGCATGATGCAACTTAGCAACCAACAAGAAATTAAGCTACTGCACCCAAACATGGCAACAAAGCATAAGACAGTGATCTACTCAAGATGCTTGATAAAAGATGAACACTGAGCTACGGCCAAAACACACCACAACAGGTTCAAACAAGCATGGCAAAAGTGCATATTATAACAGGTTCACAGACTTAGTGAAATTACTAACATGTCAGGAATTAATATCAAGATGGCATGTTCAGAGCAAGATATTAACATGCTACAGGTTCATAACATAGCAAATTATGGCATGGCATGAATCTGTTCAGAGCACTTGACAAAAGTCTCTTACTGACCATAAGCCAGAAAGGACCAAAAAATACAATAACAAGCAAGTCAATTAAGCAAGTTTCGTTACAGATTTCAGACTTGGCAGAAATCTGGACATGGCAGAAAACAAATAACGGGTAGGCATGTTCGTGAGTTCGATGCACTCACTACAGAGCCTTTCATGACAAACTAAGCATGCACTCATCAAGAAGACATGGAATAGAAGATAATCATGGAAAGAACAACAATAAAACATGCAAGGATCAACTACAATAAGCTTGGCAAAATTGAATAACAAGTAGACAATCTGCCAGGAAACGATTTCAAGCAAAAGTAGAGCTCGATTGACTCAAGCTAATGCACTCCAAAATTACCAACAAAGGCATGGATGGATAGAGGACATCCATGTGCCCAAAACATCCTTACTGATCTTGCCCAAAATATGCATGGATCTCTCGGAAACAACATGAACATATGGCATGAAAATAACAACAGGCAGGGACTTAGTGAAATCGCTAAGTCTCTGAAATCAGCAACATCAACATCCCTAGTTTGCATGCATGTGCTAGTCACCACAAGTATCACAAAAATACATGGCAAAATTCTCTGGAAAGGTAACATGGCATATTACAAAATACATGTAGAGCTCAACTTCATAGGGTGCACACATCAATCATGGCAAAAATGACAAAAGTGCAAGATCTGATAATAATCAGGAAGTAACATCAACTAGCACTCTTCCAATGGCATTTAGGGCATCAAGATGAGCTCAAATGAATTGGATGGAATGTAATGAAATGAAGTACTCCTCGAGGCGAACAATTTGACATATTATACGCACGGATCGGAGCTATGGATGCAAAGTTATGCCATGAGGAACAGGTGAAGATAATGCCAAAAGTTAAGGACTTAGAAAAATCGGGGGAAGAATCAACCGACGCGGAAACCGATGCGGGGCGGCGGATCTCGCCGGGATCGGGGTGCAGCTCGCCGGAGGAGACGGGGACGGCGGAGGAGGCGGCGCCGGCGGGATCCGGGAGCTGCAGGGCCGGCGGAGGAGGCGGCCCGGCGGGATCCGGCGCGACGCCGGTGGGCGACGGGGACCGGCGCGGGAAGAGGCGGCCGAGGTCGGCGAG
>NC_041389.1:72331846-72372320 GCF_002162155.2 Triticum dicoccoides
CGCGCGGGCCGGGGAGGGCCCCGCCTGGGCCCCGGCGGGCCGGCGGCGATGTGGGCACGGGCGCGCCGACGTGGCACTCCCTGATTGGCCGGGCGGCGGCGGGCGGACGTGTCCGGCCGTCGCGGACGCGTCCGGTGGCGGCGGGGGAGGAGTTGGACTAGGGTTGGACCCGAAAATGAGGAGGGGAGCACATATTTATAGGTAGAAGGAGCTAGGGGGCTCCAAATGGAGTGCGGTTTTCGCCCACACGATCACGATCGAACGACCAAGAGGATGGGGAAGACTTAGATGGGTTTTGGGCCACTTAGAGGGGGGTGTTGGGCTGCACCAAAAGAGGCTTTCGCGGTTACCCGGTTAACCGTTGGAGTACCAAACGACCTCCGAATGACCCGAAACTTGACAGGCGGTCTAATGGTGTTATACCAAGGCCGCATGACAAACCTCGGTCCATTCCGAGATGGTTTAATACCCGCACACGAAAAAAGGTAAAAGGGGACGCCGGGGGACAAAGGAGCGCCGGATTGTAAAACGGACAACGGGGAAAATGCTCGGATGTATGAGATGAACACGTATGCAAATGCAATGCGCATGATGACATGATAAGAAATGCAAGACACGAACAAAACACAACAGAGGGAAAACCCAACCACGGAGGGAATATTATTACAATGCCGAAAATGGCAAGAGTTGGAGTTACAATTATGGAAAGTTACATCTGGGGCGTTACATCCTGTCTTCAATTCTTGCAGCTGACGGCAAAATCTTTGCCGTCTGTATTTCAGCCTTTGCCGTCTGTACTTGCCTGACGGCAAATTGTCTGATTCCTGTAGTGATTGTACCTAGGACCTACTTCTCTTAGATAAAAAGCATAAAAAAGATAGGCCTCGACTCTCCATTATGGAGAATGGAGATTATCCTGTCTTCAATTCTTGCACTTCGCTAATCTCCATTCTCCATTATGAAGTGCAAGAATTGAAGACAGGATAATCTCCATTCTCCATAATGGAGAGTCGGGGCCTATCTTGTTTTATGCTATTTTATCTAAGAGAAGTAGGCCTAGGTACAATCACTACAGGAATCAGACAACTTGCCGTCAGGCAAGTACAGACGGCAAAGGCTGAAATACAGACGGCAAAGATTTTGCCGTCAGCTGACGGCAAAGAGTGACGGCAAAGCCAAAGTCGGCAAAGAATACTTTGCCGTCAGCTTTTTATCGGGAAGACGGCAAAGTCTTTGCCGTCAGCCAAACTGATGTTTTGCCGTCTAGTGATTTAATAACAGACGGCAAAGAAAAGCTCGTTTGCCGTCAGGCGATTTGGTAACAGATGGCAAAGGAGAGCTCCTTTGCCGTCAGCCTCACAAAATCACAGACAACAAAGTGCTCTTTTGCCATGAGCCTCATAAAATCACAGCCAGCAAATAATTGTTTCTATTAAAATAATCTAGACCAACAGTCCTTGTGCAAAGCCTACAAGGGACTAACAGACAATGGTGAACACCACAATATTGATCAACACTTTGTTCTAAGAGTCAATGATGAATGAACAAGTTTCACAATACAAAGTTACTATATTTACACAGAATACATCATCACTTGCTGATCTAGGGCAAAACAAAATACATCATTACTCTATTTACATAGAATATTTCACAATAGCCGCCCGAGATCCAGCACGCAGCCATTTTGAGTTCAATCGACGCCAGCGCCTCCCCTGCGAGCATCCCCTATGCCCGTGGTCGCCGGAGCAGCAGAAACCAGCAGCCAAGCCCCTCTCCCTTCTTCTTTCTTTGTCCAAAAACTGAGCACACTTACGCCACCATGAATGCCCGGGGTAGAGGCTGGCAGAGGCCTGCGGGGGTGAGGTGGTCGGGGTCGCTCGAGGCCGGCGGGGGCAACGGGGCGCGGAGGCTGCTGGGGCGAGGAGCGACGAGGCGCGGAGGCCGTCGGGAGCGACGAGGCCGAGGCCTACGGGCGAGATGATGGCCACCAAGGTCGGGGCCGGCCGACGAGATGGCGGCCAGCGAGGTGGTGCGCGGGAGCCGACGGGCCTACCGTAGCGACGGGGGGAGTAGCCGGGCCGACGGCGCTGGGGGTGAAGGGGGAAGTAGCCGGGGCCGACGATGCTGGGGGCCAATGGGGAAGTGGTCGCGGCCGCTCGGCACAGTGATGGCCGGCGAGGCCAGGACTGGAGGGCGAGGCGTTGGCTGGGGTTTGGGGTGGAGGTGGTAGCGGGTGCCGGCCGATGTACTTTTGGATCGAGGAGGAAAGAAACGAGAGAAAGAGAGACGTGCGGTGGGGATAAGGATAAGGGAGAGAAAGAGAGACGTGCGACAGGGGTGGGGCGCGTGGGTGCTGCCCTAGGGGTGCGTGCTTTGTGGATGGGTGGGGTGTGCGTCTAGACGGCCTGGTGGGTGGGGATGTACGTCAAAGATCTTGCCATGTCATTGATCCGCGTGATCGATCCGTGTGTTGTGCTTTCTCTTTGCCGTCTGCAAAACAAAGCACAGACGGCAAAGAGCTGACTTTGCCGTCTGCCAAAAAACAAAGACGGTAAATATTCTTTGCCTTCTGTCAAAACAAACACAGACGGCAATGATTCTTTGTTGTCTATGTTGTCTTTTGCAGACGGCAAAGTGAGCTCTTTGCCGTCTGTGTTTTCTTTCGCAGACGGCAAAGTCTATTTTGCCGTCAGTGTCTCTTTGTCGTCTGCTGATGACGATGAACCCTTTCTTTGCCGTCTGCCCGACAAAAAGCTGACGGCAAAGACGCCTCCTAACGGCAAATTAGATGTTTCCCGTAGTGAATGTGATATTATGTGCTACAATGTGTTAGCTAGAGTTGATGATGATGATCATGAGGAGTTATTATATGACAATGAGGAGTTGTTATATGACAATGATGATCATGAGGAGTTGTTATATTACAGTGATGTATTATGATGATAAGTTGTAATGATATGATGATCATGATGATGATTATGATGTAAAAACAATCTCTAAATTGCTACTGTATGAAAACTTGTATAATGGTGTATGAATACGACATAAAAAAAGAAATAGAATACGCAATAGTAGTAGTAGCACGGGCACAAAGGCGTGCTGCTAGTACTTACCAGTAGCGCTTTCTGCAAAACGCGCTACTACTAAGTACGTATAGTAGTAGCGCGTGTAAGTCGGCGCACTGCTAACCTTTAGATGTAGCGCCGTATCAGTAGCGCGGCTCCCCGCGCTACTGATAGGCCAAAAACCCGCGGTACTGCTAGGCTTTTCCCTAGTAATGACTGCAACAAAACCCTTCCGAATGAGATGATAGATCGGATTCATAGACTCGCAATATCAGATGGCCATCCCTTTGTTTTATGATCGGATCTGGGAGTAATGTGGGAAGGTTGGATTTTTTGACCCACCAACCACCCACCTATTTGCCAATGTTGAAGACCTAACCGAGGTCCTACTGACGGTGTTATACCATGCAACCAACTTAACCTCCTAGTTGGTGCGGCGGCAACCCTAGATTGGTTTATCTCTGTAAAACCCTAGCCTCCTCGAGTATATAAGGCCGGGGAGGCTAGGGAGCTTTCATTCCCATCTACTCACACAGAAACAACTCATAGCACTGCTCATAGTCATTCGGCCTTGCAAGTATTGATCATAGTCGTCCCGACCCACAAGTATTAATCTTAGTCGTCAGGCCCTGCAAATACTGATCATAGTTGTCCGGGTGTAGAAATACCAATATTAGTCTTCCAGGCCCGCAAGTAACGATCTTGGTTGCTCAGGCCGGGCCCACAAGTATCAATCATAGTCGTTCGAGCACACTAAAAAAATCTAATTTCTTGAAAACATTTCACATGCTTACGCCGAAAATACCATTTCCCTCTGTTTTTTCCAAAAAATTGTACCCTTGCTAGACGATGGCGCCACCGGCGTCCGGTAAAAAAAATCTCCCACGCGATCTTATCCCGCCCGTAGCAACCGCCCCTCAACCAAAATTTCCTGCTCCTCTCCCCATCCCCGATTGTCGCTAGTCGCTACCCACCAGATCGGAGGTCCTCCTACTCCAGACAGGTTGAACGCCGCCCCCCTCCTCATCTACGGTATCCCGGTGGCCGCCTCACTCACGACCTTCTCCGTGGCTTAGTCCGCTCGAACGCCTACGCGAACCCTAGGTCGACAACGGCGGCGGCGGCGGCCCCGGGGATGGAGGGCGCTACATTGGCGGGAGAACATATTGGTGCACCGCCTCATCCTCCACGAATCCGGCAGAGGAACATACTGGTGCGCCGCCACCTCCTGCCGGAGGAGACGGGCGCCACTGTCCTATCGGCTCCGTACTGCCTCATCCCTAGGGTTCGGGTGGCCTCGTCGCGTCTTTTGCTCCGCCGGTGACGCCTCACGGTCTGGCCACATACCCCCATCCTTTACATCTTCCCCTTAGAATCTTCGTAGTAGGTTTTTGTCTACCACTGAATTGCATGTCTGAACTCTGAACAATCGTAATTACAGTACCATCCAACTGTTGTCACATATCCTGTACTACAGCTTTGAAAGGAAACCACTAGCTGACTGAATTGCGTAGCTGATTGCAACTCCACATATCCATCAGCTGCTTGTTTCTGTTAGTTGGGAACTTTGATTATCTAAAGCATCAAATGAACGTGAAGTTACTTATTTACTGCTAATTATTCAACACTCATAAAGGTTCAGTTTTCTGCACTGATGGTGTAGGTGTTATGCATTGTGTAATTTTAATACCATGTCATTTCCTATAGTTCCCTTTCACAGATCCAATCATGCCATGATGCCTTCTTCTTTGTGCCATGTGTTAGTCTAGTACCAGAGTTATTCCTTTTAATCAAGCACTTGATCACATCATATATTTTGCACTGTGTTTGCTTGATCCAGTGATATCAGATGCTACACTAGATCGATGTATTGCAGATCAACTTAAGTCACAAGTACCCATCTTACTTGTCTGAGCTCACTAGTATCGCCTGATCTATTCCAATTCCTTCAGATTCCTTGATCGAGGTATTTGCTTTTGTATCAACTTCTCTTTGATTTTTTTTTCCAATTTCTCTACCAACAGGGAATTCATATTCAATGATACTTTATTGACCTATTATTCCTGTTATTTAGTTACTTGATGTAGAAATTGTGGCTGAGGATCGTCCAATGGAGATTCCTGACCCCAAATTCTTCGGTATCGACAATAACACGGATCTCAAGTGCCACCACGGGAGCTACTGGAGAGGAAGGTAGCTTTCGACATGGCTGCGACGGGCAGGAGGATTTCTCGCAAATGAGGAGAGATCTTCAAAGAAATTATCATTCTATACCATTCTTAGATTAGGTTCTCTAAGTGTTGCCATGACTTTAGCCACTTTTGTCCTTATGTTTTGTGTATAATTTGATTGGTTGGTGGTTAATTTGTAAAAAGCTTGTATGATCGAATTATTACTATCCATTTCTATCGGCTTATAAATTGTTTGTCATGCTGCTTGAATTCTAACTTAGTGATTTATGGAGATATGTCAATGGCATAAGGCAACAACAGATATTGCCATTGTTATCGAGATGACGACAGATATTACTGGATCTACACGACTTCTATATTTTGCCAATCCTGTAGTTTGATACACCATTGTGTTCATCTGCGGCAGAACATCATTAAATTTAATGTGGATGGGGCCCATGTCTTGGGCCAGCAGCATGGAGCTTGGGGTGTTATTGCCAGAGATTCAGAAGGTCAAATTGTGGCTGCCAGGGCTGGGCATGCCTTGAATGTGTATGATGCATTTTCTGCTGAACTGCAAGCACTGGAGAAAGCTATCGATTTGGCAGCTGAATTAGGTGTGGTAAGGATGATGGTGGAGACAGAAGCACAGCTGGTTGAGCAAGCATTAAACAGGCATGCACCTGATTTCTCCAAGGAAGCCCAGGCGATAAAAGACATCAAAGTACAGGCCAAACTCTGGTTCACCTCATGTGAGTTTCTTCACTGTAAGCTTGTTGCAAATGTGCCTGCCCACTCTAGCGCAATTAGGTTTAAATCTCCATGATGGAGATGGTCTTGTGTTTGATGATAATGTCTCAGCCATTGTAGCTGATGCTGTATCAGGCGATGTAGCCCAGACTGTTTCGTAATAAAGCTTTGTGCTTGCCCTAAAAAAATTCCTGTAGTTCGATACATATTAGTTCCTTTCTCTAGTATAATAACGATTAATGTTGTATCACCAATCGTTCAGTGCTCAACCTTGTTATGATAACATGATAATTCTGTAAACGAGCTTCTCAACTCCTTTTTTTGGGTTTTGAACTTGGTCTACTACCTCTATACAAAATATAAGACGTTTTTGCAGTTCAACTTGAACTGCAAAAACGTCCTATATTTTGATAGGGGAGTATTAAACTGGGGCCCAGGTGAATCTAGGTAACAGAGTAACAGTACAATTTGGAGCAGTGGCTTCCTGGAATCAATACGTAAACTCAGAGATTGTGTCTAGCTTTGCAAGCTCATGGGCAACATTGTTACAGGCGCGGAAGTATAAAACCAACTGATCAAACTGACAGACTCATGATCCATCTAACATACAAATATACATGATGTACCAATATGTGAATAAGTGACAAGTTAACCATTTAGTCTTAGTGCAAACGATCCATGGCTAGGAGTATTGAAATGTGACAGAATTGGCAGCTGAAAGAGGAGGCGATGGCAACATAATATGCGGCGACAGGTCCATGGCAGCAGCCACAGCTGAAATGGCTGCGGCAGGCCAGGCACACAATTTCGGCATGAGACTAGCAGTGCCCCACACCGGCAGTAGGTGACAATGTTCCAAATCGTCCATTATGCGTGCAACATTTCGTGCACTTGGCTTGTAAGCTTCTTACCTGCTCAAGATACAAGAAAGTGCTATCAAAACCGCCACAAACCTGACAATATGCGACTATCATTTAACATAAATACGACAAATATGTCAAGATGGTCTTTGAAATATCTTACAAACTGGTTATCATTCACAGAGGGCGGCCGCAGTGATTCTGCATTAGCACATTCTTTCAGTACCAAGTCTCAAATCACTCTTAGATAAGACAAGACATTACATACCATCCCAGCCATTCGTGGAGGAATAGTACAAGACAAGAGTGAAGCACACCATTTCGTCCCCATAATTTTTGCTACTAATGGTCGTCAAACATCTAGTAACTGAGTTAGGAATCAAATACATATGATGAAATTCAGTAGAGAATTATGTAATGATTTGTTCTCAACTATTTATTCAGCATTTTGAATGTCAGGTTTGGCAGGAAGAGCAGAAACCATTATTACTGTACTTAAGAAAACAGAATGCCAGACAACATGCTGTCCCAGTAGGATAAGAGATGTGTCTAAACGGTGAAATGCAAAGAATATTGTACTTATCTTGCAAAAGTTTAGATCAGGGGAAGGATGGACAGATGAACATGACTTCTTCCATCTCATTGTAAAACCAAGCTCTTGGGTGGCACTCGAAGAAGAGATCAAAAAACATGTCATGTACAAAGTGAATGAAAGCTGTTAAACTACTATATTGAAAACTATTCGACAGAACAAGAAATTATGTAGATTTAGTGAGCGACACCCATGATCCCATATACACTACTGTATTCATCAAGCAGCAGCAGCAACAACACGAACAACACTATTCGAAAGCATTGGTTATGACAGGAGATAAGATGACCTACTCTTTCAGTTGACAGACTCCCCATCAGTTGTGACATTTGTTCTTATTTTGCAAATAAATAAAATAAATAGCACATAACTGAGTATAGTTTTGAGTCACAATTTGATGTTTAGTCAGCAACAAATGTAACTACCAGATAGGCAATTAAGTGTAGAGAAAAGCAAGAAACAACAACCTTTGGGTGCAAGCTCCCGTGCAGTCCTATAAGCTTTGCGTCATCAGAACCAGAACAGAGCAACAGCGAGAACTCGGCTATGGCATCACTCGTCGCAGCGCCAGTAACACTATGGAGAGAAATGGCGATGCGAGGTAAGCCCTTTGCCTTGGTAGCCAGAAGCTTTGCACCATCAGAACCTGAACAGAGCAAAGATGACGTTATCTATCATGCAATGTTTGCCACAAGTGAGATGAGTTTTTTGGGGAATTTTAAGTGGGCGGGTGGGTGGCATGCCGGGTGACCTGCGGAATTGGTCGGCGGCAAAGAGCAGCTTCACCTCGCCGGAGGACAAGGAGGACTTGAGGTAATCCACGAAGTCGACCATGGCGTAGTGGACGAGGAAGGAGCGGAGGACTTCAGGAGGTCGACCATGGCGCAGCGGACGGGGAAGGGGAGGAGGAGGCCGGGGACGGGCATGTCCGGGCGAGGAGGAGCGGATCCCATCGACGGCGCGAGCGGAAGAGGAGCGGCGGCGCGGGAGGGGGGGAGCCATTTGAGCGTCGAGGGTGTGGTTAGAGGAGACGACGAGATCGGGTGAGGAATATTCCAAACTATATGACGGATCTACCCTTTGAAAAACTAACTGGTCCCATAAAAAATTTGTAATGGTCCAACCGTTATTTGTAATTTCCTGTAATTTTAGTTTTATAACTTCCTGTAACTCCTATTTTTCCACCGTCGGATTAGGGTGGATGGACGGCTCGTAAAATCGCCAATCACCGTAACAGTTGTATATAAAGTAACTTAGGTGATGTCGTATTTGATTATTTTTCAAGCTATAAAATTTACATGTATATTTAAGTTATTGCGCACTAATTAAGGGACACTAGATAACGCCGTAAAAATGTATTTAAATAACAGTATGTACAAATGAATAATTACCATCTTAATTTCTTTGAGTGAAACTATATCATATTATTTTCTTTGAGTGAACAAGTATCATATTATTTTACCGAATTTCACATATTTATGTCCTATCTAATCTCCATGTATGTACATTCTTGACGAAATTTTAAAACTACCTTATGTCTAAATTAAATATACTTTGAAACATGGTCGGTTTACTATTGAAAATGTTAAATTAATGGTGAATAATTATATTGTACGATGAACTTAACTAAATACCTTATGCTTTTGAAGAAGATATAAATTCTGTGACACATGAAGTTTTTTGGTTTTGGGCATCTCTAAAGGAACGTCTTTGGACACATTGTACGTTTATACAATATCTGTGGTGACAGTTATCATGGTCAACAGGCTAGATTCATCTATGTGCTAAAATTATACAAATCTCATGTATTGTGTCGGATTGCAAATTTTGACAACACAAAATATTCTGGATGTATAGTGAAGTAATCCCAAAGTAATCAGAGTCATTACTAATATCCAAATGGACGAAAGCTATTCCTCAAAGCGAGGCTCATCAAAATGAAAAATCTAAGACTACTATCAGACTACTAAAAAAATAATAAAACAAGAAAAAAATTGAACGATTAAATTACTGATCCTGAATATTCAACTGACCGATTAATTTCTTATAACGTACTCTATTTTTCTTTGCCAAATAAGCCAGCAAACGTCGACGTTTTCCCAAAAGTCTTCGTAGACCTCTTTCCGATGAAAAATCTTTTTTGTGTAATTCCAAATGTGAAGCAAGTCTCCGTATCTTATTGGTGAAACTGAATACTTGAAATTCAACAGAACTCCAGTTTTCTTCTTTTTCTTCTTTAACCATAAATCCAAAAAAAAATTCTACCTCCTTTCTTTTTCATGTATTTTTATGGCGCTGCCCAAAGCTGACGCGGATATGTGCTGATGGCTGGTAGTTTCGGCCTTGGCAAACTCAAGTAGGTGAAGCTATCAGGAGGCAGAAGAATCAATTTCAGCGGCTGCATGCGTATGTACCTGGCAACGTTCGGGGTTCAGGATTTTGAGCCATGCATACCCTTTTTCTTTACAAATTTCTGCAGCGTGCCTTTTTTCCTTCAGATTTTTCTGGTGCTTGGGGCTCGCTGGTGCATTAAGTTCCGGCATCCATGCCATGGTTACCAGAATAATGGTTTCTCCTGGAGCAAACGATCAAGTGCTAACATAAACTCCGCACTGGAAGTCTGCTTTGGTTTCTGTTAAGGAATTCTGATATAGTCAATCACAAGAACACGGGTTTGATATTTGCCAACACTGCAAGATTTTTCACAGGCCGACAATGCAAAAAATATCAAAAAAACAAACAATGCAAACAATAAAAATTACAAGGTGATGAACGAATCTCCCATTAATGGAACTGGGTGGTTTACATTCATGGGTAAGATTTTTCCGGCGCACATGGCAATGTGAACATATACGCAAAGTTTAGTTGACAAGTTTTCCGTGCAGGCACATACCTGCATCATGGATCGGCCAAAATTAATTGGAAAGCATTATAAAGTAACTTAGGTGATGTCGTATTTTAATAGTTTTCAAGCTATAAAATTTACATGTATATTTAAGTTATTGCGCACTGATTAAGGGACACTAGATAACGCCGTAAAAATGTATTTAAATAACAGTATGTACAAATGAATAATTACCATCTTAATTTCTTTGAGTGAAACTATATCATATTATTTTCTTTGAGTGAACAAGTATCATATTATTTTACCGAATTTCACATATTTATGTCCTATCTAATCTCCATCTATGTACATTCTTGACGAATTTTTTAAAACTACCTTATGTCTAAATAAAATATACTTTGAAACAGGGTAGGTTTACTATTGAAAATGTTAAATTAATGGTGAATAATTATATTGTACGATGAACTTAACTAAATACCTTATGCTTTTGAAGAAGATATAAATTCTGTGACACATGAAGTTTTTTGGTTTTGGGCATCTCTAAAGGAACGTCTTTAGACACACTGTACGTTTATACAATATCTGTGGTGACAGTAAATAATGGTCAACAGGCTAGATTCATCTATGTGCTAAAATTATACAAATCTCATGTATTGTGTCAGATTGCAAATTTTGACAACACAAAATATTCTGGATGTACAGTGAAGTAATCCCAAAGTAATCAGACTCATTACTAATATCCAAATGGATGAAAGCTATTCCTCAAAGCGAGGCTCATCAAAATGAAAAATCTAAGACTACTATTAGACCACTAAAAAAATAATAAAACAAGAAAAAAATTTGAACGATTAAATTACTGCTCCCGAATATTCAACTGACCGATTAATTTCTTATAACGTACTCTATTCTTCTTTGCCAAATAAGCCAGCAAACATCGACGTTTTCCCAAAAGTCTTCGTAGACCTCTTTCCGATGAAAAATCTTTTTTGTGTAATTCCAAATGTGAAGCAAGTCTCCGTATCTTATTGGTGAAACTGAATACTTGAAATTCAACAGAACCCCTGTTTTCTTCTTTTTCTTCTTTAACCATAAATCCAAAAAAAATTCTACCTCCTTTCTTTTTCGTGTATTTTTATGGCGCTGCCCAAAGCTGACGCGGATATGTGCTGATGGCTGGTAGTTTCGGCCTTGGCAAACTCAAGTAGATGAAGCTATCAGGAGGCAGAAGAATCAATTTCAGCGGCTGCATGCGTATGTTCCTGGCAACGTTCGGTGTCCAGGATTTTGAGCCATGCATACCCTTTTTCTTTACAAATTTCTGCAGCGTGCCTTTTTTCCTTCAGATTTTTCTGGTGCTTGGGGCTCACTGGTGCATTAAGTTCCGGCATCCATGCCATGGTTACCAGAATAATGGTTTCTCCTGGAGCAAACGATCAAGTGCTAACAGAAACTCCGCACTGGAAGTCTGCTTTGGTTTCTGTTAAGGAATTCTAATATAGTTAATCACAAGAACACGGGTTTGATATTTGCCAACACTGCAAGATTTTTCACAGGCCGACAATGCAAAAAATATCAAAAAAAAACAAACAATGCAAACAATAAAAATTACATGGTGATGAACGAATCTCCCATTAATGGAACTGGGTGGTTTACATTCATGGGTAAGATTTTTCCGGCGCACATGGCAATGTGAACATATACGCAAAGTTTAGTTGACAAGTTTTCCGTGCAGGCACATACCTGCATCATGGATCGGCCACAATTAATTGGAAAGCATTATAAAGTAACTTAGGTGATGTCGTATTTTAATAGTTTTCAAGCTATAAAATTTACATGTATATTTAAGTTATTGCGCACTGATTAAGGGACACTAGATAACGCCGTAAAAATGTATTTAAATAACAGTATGTACAAATGAATAATTACCATCTTAATTTCTTTGAGTGAAACTATATCATATTATTTTCTTTGAGTGAACAAGTATCATATTATTTTACTGAATTTCACATATTTATGTCCTATCTAATCTCCATGTATGTACATTCTTGAAGAAATTTTAAAACTACCTTATGTCTAAATTAAATATACTTTGAAACAGGGTAGGTTTACTAAAAACCAACATCTAAAAGTTGTTAGAACATAATAAGAGTAAATAATTAGTTTCAGTTTCTTCAACACGTAAACTTTCAGCATATACCTTTACTTTTGTAAGGCTAATATACTTGACACATTTGGCTAGACCCACTATCGGTATGTTTAATATTTGAGGCATTCGGTGTGACTCGCTTCTATGGCATAGTAGTACAGATAGAAAACATGTTTCTATAGATTCGACCATGGACTGGATAGTTTGGTGATGCTTTTTTTTATAACTGATTTGGTTAGGTTTTGAGTGTGTGTGGACTAAGACGGTCATAAAAGGTGGAAGTACATAGCTATTACGATATGCTAATTTTATTCGACGTGTCTAAGCATGATGGAAAATTCACCATTCTTAATCCAAAAGCCTTAACGAGAAAAATGGATAAATATTAACTAAATTAATTATTATATATTTTAAATTACTTACCATTCGAAATTAATTTACTTTTAGGATATTTGTTATTTTTTGGGATGCCAACACAAATTGGCAATTTTGGTTTCCCTTTTGTTGTCAAATGAAATCTAATGATTCTCTCATGATTACCAAAATTTCACGATATTATTGCTCTATTTTCATATTCATAATTTCTTAATTAGTTTGCAGACAATAAAGTTATGTTCCTCTTATATGGAAACAAAAAAAGGTCACCAGAGGTATTTAACCAATGTATCACTCAAAAAATTAGCTCGTGCAGATGCACGGGTTGATGACTAGTAGAATATAAAAGGAATATTGATGAAAGTGTAAAGATCTCCACTTTCCCTCCTATTGTCTCTCATGATGTAATAGGTGACGAGGAGGAGCTCCTTATTCAACCAATCTCATCAATAAGAAGCTCGAAAAAATTAATTATACCCACACATGATGTGGTGAACAAGAAGAAAAGAAGAAAGAATAGAGGTAAAAAGGTATCTCTCCCAGATGATGTTGCTCCTATTATTGTTGCGCCTCATGAAAATGAATCAAAAATAATTGTGGAAGGTGATGCAATTGATGATGATTTTGTTATGCCCATTGCTTGTTGTGATGATTATGATTGGGAAGATAATGATACTTATTATAATCTTAGAAATCTTTTTGTCACCAATTTGGGAAGTTATGATGATAGCAATTTGTTATACCGTTGGTGCTATTCATACTATTAATGATGAGAGTGATTATGGTTATGATATGCCAAGACACAAGCTTGGGGATGCTATGTTTGATGAGAATGACATGTTTGAGAATTTATTTGCTGCAATTAATGGTTGTCCCAAGCTTGGGGATGATATGCTTAATGAAGATGATCTTTTTAGTCCCCCTACTTTGAATGATCAAATTTGCTATGATGATTGCATGCCTGCTATCTATGATGAGAACAAAGTTGCTACTTATGATGATTATTGTGATGATACTTATGTTATAAAAAGTAGTGATGACTATATTTATAAAACTTGTCATAGTTATGATTACCCTTTTCCTGAACATTACTCTTTTAATGTGAAACAATTTATAGTATTCGAGTTTCATATGGTACTCCCACCATTGTGAATGAGAAGAAATTTTCTTATGTGGAGAGTAATAAAATTTCTATGCTTGTGGATCTTGAAAAGAATGCTTTATGTGATGGTTATATTGATGAATATATTCATGATGCTACTGAAAATTATTATGAGAGAGGAACTTATGATTCATGATGCTCTCTTTATGTTTCAATCCTTATCTTTTATGCGAGCATCATTGAACTCATCATGCCTAACTAAAAGGCACTAAAGAAAAGCGCTTGTTGCGAGACAACCCAACACTTTTACCTACTATTTGTGTGTGTTCACATGATTAAGCTACTGTAGTAATCATGTTT
Source organism: Triticum dicoccoides (assembly GCF_002162155.2). Classification (NCBI taxonomy): domain Eukaryota; kingdom Viridiplantae; phylum Streptophyta; class Magnoliopsida; order Poales; family Poaceae; genus Triticum; species Triticum dicoccoides. Next base: position 72,346,113 of record NC_041389.1, read on the forward strand.
TACTTCTTTTGCTTCAATAAAGTGCCATGTAAAGCCTTTGGGATAGTGTGGATGATAGTTGACTTGAATCTGTGCAAAAACAAAAACTTTTGATCTCAGTACAGGAAATTTAGAACTTCACTGGAACGTGCTTTTAATCTGAAATTTTTATAGGTTATAGATATACAAATTCTCTATGTTGTTCTAATTTTTCAGAATTTTTGGAGTAACAGAAGTATGGTTGGAGTACAGATTACTACAGACTGTTCTGTTTTTGACAGATTCTGTTTTCAATGCATAGTTTGCTTGTTTCCTAGTTTCTATGGCTTATATTGCTCAATATAAATTGTGGAAATGATATGCTACAGTAGGAATTATGTGGAAACAATTATGAATCTTGTCTTTGACAGTACCAAAGTGAAATGGTTTGCTCTTTATCATACTAACCTATCTTACGAAGTTCAGTTAAGTTTTGTGTGATTGAAGTTTTCAAGTTTTGGGTGAGATGTCGATATGAGGAGAATAAGGAGTGACAAGACCCTAAGCTTGGGGATGCCCAAGGCACCCCATGTTATTATCCAAGGAAGATCCAAGCAACTAAGCTTGGGGATGCCCCGGAAGGCATCCCCTCTTTCGTCTCCAACATTATCGGTAACCTCACTTGGAGCTATGTTTTCATTCGTCACATGATATGTGTTTTACTTGGAGCGTCAATTTATTTAGTTAGGATTTTCTTGCTATTTTTATTTTCAATAAAAATGTCAAGGATAGCCTTTACCATGCTTATTTTGCAAGTATATGAGTTGCTATTTCAAAACAGAAAGTTTATCGATGTTGCAAAAATTCCCTAGAAAAGTCAGAATGTGATAAAATGTTGAATTTTTTTGCAAAATAACCTTTGATAAATTTTCTATAGTGTGCTAAATTTTCAGAATTTACTGAATTAGATAAATATGGATCCTCTTGCATTCTTTACAAACTGCCCTGTTTTGGCAGATTGTTGTTATGTTTGCATTGTTTGCATATGTTTGCTTGTTAATGATTCTATTTCAGGATAGGAGTATTAAATATGCAGAGGCATTTAGTATGCAATGTTAAATTATAATTTTATTGATTTGCTACAGTAGAGAATGATAAGGTTTTGCATTGATTTATACTAACTTATCTCACGAGTTCTTGTTGAGTTTTGTGTGGATGAAGTTTTTAAGATTTAGGGAAACCATGATATAAAAGGAATTAAGTAGACACAAGAGATCAATCTTGGGGATGCCCAAGGCATCCCAAGTTAATATTTCAGCAAGTCTCAAGCATCTAAGCTTGGGGATGCCTCGGTAGGCATCCCACCTTTCTTCTTCAACAATTATCGGTTAGTATTGGTTGAGCCTAAGTTTTTGTTTCTTCACATGAGTTGTGCTATTCTTGAAATGTCATTTTGTTTTTTTTGCGTGCAGTTTTAATAAAATACTTAGATCTGAAAGTTTTAAATAAAAGAGAGTCCTCAAATAGCTACCATTTACATAACTACTTGCTTGATCTTCACTTATATCCTTTTTTGGAGTAGTTTGTCATTTACTCTTGTGCTTTACTTATATCCTATGAGTAAATTGTTGAATGAATTGAATATCATGAAATTGAAATTATACATTCATACCATGCCTAGTGGTAGCTTCACATTGGGTTTACAAAGTGAAATCTTTTGAAGCTTGACAATCACAATATTGGTCATACAAGCAATTCCTGAATGATTACTATAAGGAAGAGAACTTTCACATGCAAATACACTATCTTGGAAATCTTTTGTGATTGTGAGCCCCCATCAAAATATTATATGCGAAAATTGTTGACGTTGGACAAGGAAGACAACGTAATGATTTATGTTTGTTCATATTCACATAGAAGTTATATTGTCATAGATCCTTCAACATGTGGTGCTTGCCCCCCATCTTTGCTAGCCAAAATTCCACACCAAGTAGAGATACTACTTGTGCATCCAAAAAAACCCTTAAATCCAAATCTTATTTTCAAGAGCCCACCATACCTACCTAAGGATTGAGTAAGATCCTTCAAGTAAGTTGTCATCGGTGCAACAAGGCAATAAAAATTGCTTCTAAAAGTGTTAGATCATTTAGTGTAAGAGAAAATTGAGCGTTGTACGAACTTGTGATGGCAAAGAATAAAAGCGACAGACTGCATAATAAAGGTTGCTATCATAAGGGGCAATATAACGTGACATTCTTTTGCACTAAGAGGTTGAGCATACAAACAAATAAGCGCATGGCAACCTCTGCTTCCCTCTACGAAGGGCCTATCTTTTACTTTTATGTATTTACTTTTATGCAAGAGGCAAAGTTTTTCTCTCTATTCCATTTTATTTTTCTCCTTTGGCAAGCATCATGTGGTGAGGAAATATCTAGGCACATATGTCCAGTTGGATATGGGTGGCATGAGTTATTATTGTTGACATCACCCTTGAGGTGAATACATTGGGAGGAAAAATTATAAGCCCCTATCTTTCTATGTATCCGGTTGAAACGTTTTGCTCATGTGTATGCGGGGAGTGTTAGCTATCATAGAAGACTATATGATGGTTGAGTATGTGGAGCTCTTACTTAGATGCTGTTGGAATTGCAATTGTTTGGTGACTGAGAACATAGGTTGTCGAGTTTCAAGAGAATTCATTATTTGAACCTTAACATGTGAATTGGTTGCTACTTTAACATAAAAAGTTTTATGAGAAATAATTGCTGTTATGATGCTAGGAAAAGTGATTGAAATTATCATTGATCAAACTTATGCACTTTTCTAGCATTCACACGTCATAAATTATTTATTTTATCATTTACCTACTCGAGGATGAGTAGGAATTAAGCTTGGGGATGCTGATACGTCTCCAACATATCTATAATTTATGAAGTATTCATGTTGTTATATTATCATTCTTGGATGTTTTACAATCATTTTATAGCAACTTTATATCATTTTTTGGGACTAACCTATTGACCCAGTGCCCAGTGCCAGTTGCTGTTTTTTGCTTGTTTTTTACATTGCTAGAAATCAATATCAAATGGAGTCCAAACACCGCAAAACTTTTTGCGGATTTTTTATGGACCAGAAGACCTCCAGTGGGCCAGAGAAGACTTGGGGGGTGCCCCGGGGGGGGGGGCACAACCCACCAGGGCACGCCAAGGGGCCCAGGCGCGCCCAGGTGGGTTGTGCCCACCTCGGTGGCCTCCCGCACCCCCTCTTTGCCCTATAAATCACCAAATACTCCCAAAACCCTCGGGGTAGCCCTAGATCAGAAGTTCCATCGCCGCAAGGCCTCTGTATCCACGAGATCCAATCAAGACCCCGTTTCGGCACCATGCGAGGGGGAGATCATCACCGGTGGCCATCTTCATCATCCCGGCGGCCACCACGATGAGGAGGGAGTAGTCCACCCTCGGAGCTGAGGGTTTGTACCCGTAGCTATGTGTTTAATCTCTCTCTCTCTCTCTCTCTCTCTCTCTCTCTCTCGTGTTCTTGAGATGTCACGATCTTGATGTATCGCGGGCTTTGTTAATATAGTCGGATCATATGGTGTTTTCCCCTCTCTATCTTGTTGTGATGAATTGAGTTTTCCCTTTGAGATTTCATTTTATCGGATTGAATACTTTTATGGATTTGAGAACACTTTATGTATGTATTGCATATGAATACTCGCGGTGACAATGGGGTATCATATTGATTCACTTGATATATGTTTTGGCATTCAACTCGCGGATTCTCGAGGTGACATTGGGGTAATCTATGCATAGGGGTTGATGCATGTTCTTGTCTTTGTTTCTCCGGTAGAAATCTTGGGGCACTCTTTGAGGTTCTTTGTGTTGGATTGAGTATTATGAATCTTAAATTATTTGGTGTTATTTTAGTATGAACTCTTGGATAGATCGATCGGAAAGAATAGTTTCGAGGTGGTTTCGTACCTTACAAATAATTTCTTCTTATTTTCTCCGCTAAATAGGAACTTTGGAGTGATTCTTCATCGCACGTTGAGGGATGGTTATATGATCCAATTATATTAGCATTGTTGAGAGATTGCACTAGCGAAAGTATGGACCCTAGGCCTTGTTTTCAAGCATTGCAATACCGTTTGTGCTCCATTTTATCAATTGCTACCTTGCTGTTTTTATTATTCCTATTACAAAAATCAATATCTACTATCCATATTACACTTGTATGACCATCTCTTTGCCGAAGTAGTGCACCTATATAATTTGTCATTGTACTGGGTGTATTGGGGACACAAGAGATTTCTTGTATTTGGTTGCAGGGTTGTTTGAGAGAGACCATATTCATACTATGCCTCCCACGGATTGATAAACCTAAGGTCATCCACTTGAGGGAAAATTGCTACTGTCCTACAAAACTCTGCGCTTGGAGGCCCAACACGAGTCTACAACAATAAAGTTGCATAGTAGACATCAGCGCATCATGGAAGTGCTTTCGTCAAGGGTAACCGACACGTGGCATCCACCATAACGGGTCGTCGTTAAGCTATCGGGTTCCGGTTTGGATCCGATAACCCGTTAACAGCCCGGACCAATGGGGATTTTCCATGTGTAAAATCATCATTGGCTGGAGGAAACACATGTCGGCTCCTCGGTGGGCCAGATGTCATCCGTCCAATGGAGGAGACGTGCCTATGATACGTCGACATGTGGCAGGGCCCAACAGAGACCCATATAGGTTAAAAGGCCAGCCCAGTCAAAGGCATGTAGTATTTATGCAGGTACTAGTGGGCCAGCCCACTAACAACCTATTTAAACATGGCCCATTTACGGCCCGAAGCCAGATCTGGCCCGTTAATTGTTCGCCGAATATTTGGGCCCAATTACGACATAGTGACATTTCGGCCTGTTAAAGGCCCGATGTAGACATGGCCCCATTTCAGCCCGGTGTGACTTTCGGCCTCGGAATGGCCCGTGCTTCCCATGGGCCATATATGGTCCGACGCGACATCCGGCCCTCTACGGCCCGTGATCAAGGTGGCAACAGTTCAGCCCAACGTGCCTTTGGGCCTGTTAAAGGTCCGTCTTATAATTCAGCCCCTTGATGCCTCTACTAAGCTTTCGACTGCTTAAAGGCCAATGATATCAGTGGGCCAACTAAGGCTCAAGATATGTTTTGGCCTAGTAATGGCCCGTCATATAGCTGGGCCAATAATGGCCCCGTCTACATTTCAGCCTGCTGAAGGCCCGTCGACGACTAGTGAAAATTGAGGCCCAACATGCATTTTGGCCTGGTAAAGGCCCATGTTTTCTTCTGGGCTGTAACAGGACAGCAGAATATTCAGCCTGTTAACGGCCCAAAGCTACATGGGCCCAACTAAGCGATGGGTCCACTAAAGGCCCAACTAAACTTTGGGCCGAATATAGGCCCGTGTAAGTTGTGGGCCTGGCGCAAAGTGGGAAGGCTCCAATGACCTTTCAGGCCGAAGAAAGTTGCAGGCCGGCCCAATTGCGGCCCGCTAAAATGCAGGCCCATTAGAGGTGAATGTTTCGGCCGGTCGACTACATCAGATTTCCCCTTTTTCAGATAGCGTATGATGGCATATACGGTAACAAGTAGGAATTAAGAACGAACCTACTCTATACAATAAAGAAATTACGACATAGTAACTTAGAATAAACCTACACTATACAATAAAGGATTTATGGTATATTACTCCACTGGGCATCGAAGTTCGCCACCACTGATCATAAAGCGCAACGAAGAAGCAGATTACAAAAACTGGGCGCCATTGCAGCGTAACAAAATAATACTGAACCAAGACCAGTTCCATGACATGTTCAAGAAAGGTTAGCCTTACGCGGGAACTGCTGCACAAGCTGCTGAGAAAGGCTGTGAGACCGGCCTAGCATGTTGGTCATAGCTTCTAGGTGTAGCTGTTTAGCAATGAGGTTCTCATTGGTGTTCTCCACAATCTTTCTTAGAGATAGGACTTTTGCAGAATGCCTTTCTGCTAGAACTTGGGACTGAAGAAATCGAACTGATTCAGACAGCGAATTCTGTGAGCTTGTCTGACTGCTAGTCTCAAGTAACTTGAACACTGCATAAAGACAAGACTTTGGGGTTGTCTCGCTATCTTCAAGATGTTTTGCCTTCTTTGCTGCAATATATGTTGGGTTTCTCACAGCCTTCAGCAGGCTTGTGCATGCCATCAGGCATATCACCCTAAAACAAACAGAGAGATGACAGGTTTTGCACGTGTATAAACAAAGATGGTAACTCTGCTGTCAATTCCATCCAATTTCAAATTAGAAAATAAAGAGTAAGTTCAAAATATCAATAGCATAATTCATTGTTCATAATGCGGGGAGCTTCACCACACAACTGGATTACCATGTCAAGCAAACAAGCATAGATGAAGGGCAAAGACAATCATTGTATCTATTTTGGCCAATGTGCATGGCATGTTTTTCATATCATCAGCCACATCAGTAAGATAAAACAGGAGATGACAATATGCAAATGTGGGCTGCTTCACCACACACTAGATTATAGATCCACAAAAACAATCATACATATAGGGAGTATTGAGTATAGTGCATGGTATGAATAAGGAATTTGGTTTTACAAGTAAAACTTGGACATTATAGTTCTTGCGAACATGCATTTTGATAGAAACAGCAAACTAAATAGCAGTTGGCGATAGGGAGTATGAGAAAATTAAACAATAGTTGAGGATAAACGCTTTAGAAGGATTGACTTACATTAAAAGTTAACACTGGCTTTATAATGCCTTCTCCATGTCAAGGGAAGGATAACTCAAGAATTTTAGCACATAATCTTCTTCATAAGCATTGCATGTACTCTACATTTTGTAGAGAGTAATTATAGATATGATAATACTGGAAGGGATAGAGGATAATGAAGATAAGATGCAGATTGATGCTACATAATCAACTAGCAATCCCTAGAAGTACAAGCGTTACAGGAAAAAATGTACTGACAAGAGCAATGGGCTACACTTCCGCACTCGCATTGTCTGTGTATTCAACTTTTTGGTAATATTAAATATAGATATGTTATTTTTAGTAAATGGTGGACGAGGGAGATAAGATGCAGAATGCTACGCAATGAACCAATCCCTCTTCCCATAATATAAGAGTGTTTTGAACACTGGTGTACTGTACACAGCGCTCTTATATTATGGGACGGAGGGAGTAGCAGTTAATGTAAGTACAATGATAGATGACGTTCAGTCCTTACAAGAGTATTGTAGAGCTAAACCTCTTCAAAAGCACTGGGTTGATTCTAAATTTATGTAAGAGTCGATACGGATCTTATAATGTCCACCAAATGGAGAATAACGAGGCTAACATGTGCAGTGATGCTACATAATCAACCAGCTATGAAAGTAAGTATGGTCATACAGGACAAGTGGTATTCACAAGAGCAATGCAGTGTGCAGTATAGTTGTGAGATTCTGTGGTCCGTTGAGAATGAATGTTCTTCTGCAAACAGTTTTTGTACAAGTGAGACGTTAAGGCACATGCAGAAATTTAGTTAAAATTGTGATGTGATATCATAGACAATACCTTACACTGCAGATGAGACCTATGTGTAACAAGATTATTCTAGTCACTGTCTCATACATGAAGCACCGGAGACTTTACAAAAATTTCGTTTAGAGGCTTTCCATCGTAGTGTGCTTGCCTCAGGTAGGAATGATACTTCATAAACGAGTGCTTGAAAAGCGCAACCAACCCTTGCTCATCTTGACTATCTAGTTTGGTCCTCACCTATTTAAAAGAATGAAACCTTGTGTCTTCTGTCAGTAGAAATATATGCAGTAATTACCATGAATAACATTAGTTCATTACCTACGTGTAAGTTGCGGAGGAATATTGGAAATTGTTCTTTGTCTATGGTATACTATTTCCATGAAGGAAAGATGCGCACAAAGTTCCTGACAGCAATATAAGCTTCGTCTTCTAAACTGGGAAGAAGTGGAACATGAGTCCTATTTGCTGCAATTGGGCTTCTCTCTCGTCGAAAAGGGATTTGGCAACTGGATTTGGTGTACTCTTTGCTAGAATGGGGGTTTTGCGTCGTAGAGCTGATGCTATGTCAACTGGCATCATCATACTGTTTGTTGCAGTTGGGGTCTGCTGAGTTGGGGCATCAGAGATGGCCAGTGTAGTAGGGCTAGAGTCTGCTAGAGTTGTGGACGTGTTTTATGGGTCTGGTGATATTGCAACTACACTTAATGGGCTATTTGATTTATCAGGTGTCGCTAACTTTTCCAAATACTTTGTTCATGCTCCGCCATGATCAACAATCACCCTCTTCCTTTTGAACGTCTGATACACAAGAACAACATTTGAATGGATAAATATGGTATGATGATAGATGGAATATGTACTGAAAATGGATGGGCAGGGTGTATTCACATACACGATGTGTAAACTAAGCTAATGGCAGTGCAACAAAGTAGAAGCAACGCAAAGCATCAGTTGCAAAATATGTGCGACCAATATAACCTTGGAAAGTGAGAGCAAGCACCTTGATGGGTGAATAAGATAGGGCATCTGCCTCTGATTCCTCCACTAGGGAGATACATTGACTTAGGTCTCCCTCAAGCTCAGAATCATTGTTAGGATCGTATTCTGAACATGAATATGTAGGTGGAGAGCGTTTGCACTGCATTGCATCCAGACTTGATTTCAGTCCCTTAATGCCAAGTTTGACAGCCATGGCATTGTTCTGCTTTATTCTTTTCATGTGCACAAGCTCATAATCATTATGATGATGTTCAGTACCTGAGATTCATGAAAACATAAAAAGTAGTTAGATTATCTATGGAATGCATTGTGGATTCAACTCGAAGAGTGTCTCCCTACAAACCCCTGCGTATACAAAGTTCACCCCCAACCGTGCTGACCAGACCACACACAGAAATACAAACCTCTTATGTCTCTATAACAGGCAGACACACATTTCAAAACTAAAGTAGGAACATTAGAATCATATCAAATTCGTATTTGAACAAATAAACTAAGGAATTATGAGTGGCATAATGTTTAGCTTCAAGGGTGGAGTGCTGGTAGTGCTACACAAAGCAAGTAGGCAGATTGTATTCCATGTAAAAGATTGTAGTCTATGTAAAAGGTGGATATGACACTTTCTTTCTATACAATGCAGTGTTCGTTGCCCACACATGATGGAAGAGATCACACAGAGAAATACTATTCACTCATGTATGCGGTTCCAGTATTTTGAAATAGGTCCACCCTAAAAGAATATTGACAACAAATATGACAAGGCAAGCATAGAGGTAGTGAATCAAACATTACTAGTGAGCTTACTAGGACAAGTATGCAGAACTGTAACTGTAGTAAGAGACCGTCCAAAATATGAATCAAGTTGGTCTAGCACTTTGTTTGCAACTAATCAACGTGAATAATTGGATATCATATCGAATGAGTAAGAAAGACAAGTAAAATTGTCAACAAGCTTGGCCTGCAGTAGTAATCTGGGTCAATGTCACTATGACCAACAAATCGAAAATGACTAGTGTCTATTCCTAGGGCCAGAATTTTGAAACCCTATGAACTTACAGGTACTAAAGATTACTGAAATACATCTGAACCATTAAGTGTAGGTAGCACTCAGTACACAACAAACCCTAATGACAGTCCTGCCTAATCAGTAATGAATCAATTAGAAAATGGGTGATGAGGAGTGGCTATTGATTGTTGAGGACGTATCTCGGGATAAATCGGGTTGGCTTAGTGGCTGCTGCATGCCAGAGCCCTGAACGGACTATGAAGGTAGGCACAGCGGCGCGCCCGGGCAATGGTGACATTGTTGGGCGAGTGACTCCTGACCTCCTGTTGGTCCGGCGTCTCCTCCTAGAGTCATGCCGTCCTGGGACGGCAAGTCGCCGGTGAGGTGGGCGGCTGGGGGCGAGTAGAGATCGGAAGCGCAATAGAAGAGAGGGGAATCGGGGCCTGGGCCGACCCAAAATCCCAGTGTGGGCCACGTCCCACCGTGGGCACCCTGTAGATCCACACTCGAGCGATGTACATGCATTTTTAAAACTAAATTAGGAACATTTAGCTGACCAATTAAACGACTCTGTTTTAATAATATCATATTCATATTTGAACAACTAAGCTTGTTTAGCTTGATGAGTGGAGTAGTGCTATTATGACATGAAGAACGTATGTTGATCGTGTAGTGATCATAAAAGGGGGGAAACCCTAAGCATTATCAATTAAACCCTATTATGACTGTGCCATGGCAGATTTGAAGCTACAAACCGCAGAAATGCTATTTAGCGACCATTGTTTGTTTTGAACTAAGAACTAAATTCTAAGAGCTGAAATGAAAGTACAGTAACCAAGTTATGATCTATTTTCTGGTTGAGATCAAAAAGTTGAGCAGATATGAAGTACCACCTCTCTTGAGGCATCGTGTAGGAATCGAGGGTGTGATGGTTGTCAGTGGCATTGAAGCAAATCTGCGACGGTAGACAGGTGCATCGGGGGATAAGTCCCGCTGTGGTGGACGAGAAGGTCATGTGAGCGGCCCCGATAAGAAGGACGACGGCGCCGATGAAGCGAGAGGACACGATGCAAGGCTCCTGGTCCATCACCGTGGATGATAAATGTCCATCTCTAGAAGTGGACGACGCGGTCTTGGTAGGCGCTCCGGCATGGTGGAGGACGGCGGCGATGGATGGGGTGGAGGACGGCGGCGATGGATGGGGTGGCGGACGGAGGAGGCTGGTGTGGGGATGGTGTTCTAGCACGGATGGTGTATGAATGGGAAAATGGAGTGAGAGGTACGGGGAACCAAGATTTTTGGGACGCGCCTATCAGAAATATGGGAAAGTTACGAACTTAGCCCCCATTTTAAATTTGTACGTCTTGTTGGTTGGGGATAGGACGGTAATCTCGCATCTCCCCAATATTTGCCCAGAGCGATTTTGGGCGAGGAGGGGGTGTTTTGGCGCCCACGATTGGCGCCCACGGTGTATGAACGGGGCTAACAGGTAGGGCGGTTGTGTCACGTCTGAGTGAAGTTACAAACATGCCCCTATTGAGAATATTTGCCTACATCGATTTCGGCCAAGTCGAGTTTGTTTTGCCGCCCACCGTGTATGAATGGGGAAATGGAGGCAGAGACAGAGGTCTTTTGGACGAGCTTGAATCAAATGTGTTTTGCCGCCCACGTTTGGCGCCCACCGTGTCTGAATGAGCTCAGAGACGGTCATGTCACATCTAATTGAAGTTACTGACCTACCCCTATTGAGAGAAGTGGAAATCGCGCCGATGGATTGTCCGTGTAAGGGGTAGACAGTAATTTCTATCTCCCAAACACTGGCTTTGGGCAGCCGATGTGGGAGTGGACATTTTGCCGCTTCTTTTAAATTTTGGGATAATAAGCATCCATGTTTACCCTGGCAACTAAATTCGAGACCATTTTGTATTCTTATACAAATCTTTATAAATCATTCTATGTGTTCTTTTATATCTTCAAAAGCACAACAAAGATGTATTCCACTGTCATATATGAATATGATTTACAAATGCCGATACTCGAATTCAGAAGCTAGAATCGAGTTTAAGGTGAATTCGAATATTTGAAACCACGTTATGTCCAACTCAAGTGTCACACACAACATAATGTGTACTCCCATTTAGATATGTACACAAGTGATGTCTCAAGATTCAAAATACCGAGTCAATCAACCAATAATGTACAAAGCTAACAAACATATAAACAGTTATAAAGTATATGGATTAATAATATCAACTAACATACATAAGCCAGGCAGCTATACTTTTTTTGCGAGAAGAGCATCATTTTTTTGGCGAAGCTAGTACAACATCTTGGCCCTTTCAGATGTGTGCACATTCAGCCCGATTGGCATATTTGTAGGTCTGGCACAACAATCAAAATGAATTGTATCAGAGTCTTATCAATTAATACAGACTCGTGCTAAAATAATTACAAATCAAAAAACAAAAAACAATTATTACATGATCTCTAAAACAAATGGTTTGATCGATTACGTGAACAAACAACACAAATGTTATTCAACAATGGAAAAAACATTTCACCTATGATTTACCAAGTTGGAATTTAATTTCCTTTTTTCCTTCAGGACCTTAACAATGCGGTCAGTCTCAGCTTGCTTCATTTTGAAATCCACCAAATATTTAATGGTTGTCTTGAGTACTGTCGTGATTCTAACTCTGACAGTAATGTAGGGGGTATGTATGGAGAGGCTAGATCTTAGCTATGGAGGAGTTGTAAGCACACGAGGATTACGAGTTCAGGCCCTTCTCGGAGGAAGTAACAGCCCTACGTCTCGGTGCCCGGAGGCGGTCGATTGAATTATAGGTGTAGGAACAACAGGGGTGCGAACCCTTGATACTGAGGACGGGGGTGGCTTATATAGAGTTCGCCAGGCCCCTCCAGCCCTCAGTAATGCAGGGTTTAAAGTACATTAAGACTGGGGGTTACTGGTAATGCCCCTAATAAAGTGCTATGATGACTATAAAAGCTACTTAATGACCGACCGTTTGCGTGTGGAGTGACTTCAGATCTCCTGGCAGTCGAGTGGTTGGCTTCGTGGTCGAGTGATAGATCCATGGTCGAGTGTCTTGAATCCGTCGAGTGGGATACCTCCAAGTCGATTGAGAGGTGACTTCTTCTATGGATGTCCTTGGGTAGGGCACTTAGGACAGGTCCATGCCCCTACCCTAGGTACATAGCTTCATCATTAGCCCCCGAATGGATCGAGGTTTGAGTGGGGAAGGAGTTGGGGATCCTTCCGACTGGTTCTCTGTGCTGTATGAACGCCTTGTTTTGGGTCAATTGTCACGGATGACGTCATCAACTTCTTCAGTCGCCTTGATCCATTCTAGGTCTCTTGTCGAGTGAATTTCTTAACTTGTGAAGTTCTGAGTGATGGTGTGAAAGGGATCTTTTGTTTGACGAGTTGTTCTGAAGCCCGCGGATTTTGCGGGATTTGAATTTCGGGAAGCGCGCGGGACGGGGGCGGCCGCAGTAATCGGATGGGATAAGATGGAAGTTCCTCGATCCCCGCACCACCTTTTTCACCATGTACCGCGCGCGCGCCTGTTGCGGGATTTGACGGGATTGCCCGGGCCTACCAGTCAGCCACTCGGAAGCAACCTCTTATAAGCTGCCGGCTCGGGACCCCCGAACAGTGCGCCTTCACTTTTCCTTCTCTCTTCACAAGATCCTCCGCCACCTCCGTTCTCACCTTGGTGCCGTAGGTCTGTTCAAGCTTCGCCGGTGACGATGGTGAAGGAGAAGACGTCGGCTCTGGAGCGCGCGAAGAAGGCGGCAGTGCAGGGGAAGTGGAAGAAGTCTACTCGGGGCGGATCTTCCTCGAGGACTGCTCTGCCCAGGGATTGGATCCAGGGCGACTGGATGCCGTCGGCGATTCGGCAGGATGATCTTGATGATCTGGTCGAGGGGGGATTCATTCCCCATGAATCTGCGCGTCTCCCGGGAAAAGAAGTCGAACCCCAGCCTCTTGATGGTGAGTGCGTTCTCCTCACCACCCACATCGATCGCGGATTCTCTCTGCCTCCTCATCCTTTTTTCCGGAGTTTCTTGAACTTCTTCGGAGCGCAGCTCCATCACTTTACTCCCAATTCCATTGTGTACCTTGCTGCTTTCGTTTCCTTGTGTGAAAACTTCTTGGGTTGCCGCCCCATTGGGGACTCTTCAAGCACATCTTCACTTGTCGCTCCCAGTCGGTCAAAAAGGCCAAGTCGAGTGACGAACGGACGCAGGTGATCCAGCTGTGCGGGGGCCTGGCGATCCAGATGAGGGGAAAAAGCTCTTTTCCGTCTATCACTTTTCCCGAGTCAGTCCATGGTTGGCAGTCGACCTGGTTTTACTGTAAGGACCAGGCGACCCCAGGACAGTCGACTGGGCTTCCCCCTTTCTCTCTGAACAGTGCACAAAGACCTGCCTCTCTGAAAGTGACGCCGGAAGAAAAGGCGCAAGTCAAGGTGCTGGTCGGTCGAGTGGTTCAGCTTGTCCGCGAGGGTGTGACTGGCATGGACTTGCTGGAAGTCTTCCTTCGGAGGCGCATCCAACCGCTTCAGGCTTGTGACCACCCGATGTGGTTGTACTCGGGTCTCGAAGACACCACTCGGATTCACCCAGAGGAGGTCACTGACGAGATGCTGGAAGGGTGGCTCTCGAGCATCACAGGGAACAAAGACAACCCCCGAGGAGCCAGGAGGATTCCTCCACTCGACCACACATACGAAGTGGACAAGGTCTGACTGTCGGTGTCAAAACCGGCGGATCTCGGGTAGGGGGTCCCGAACTGTGCGTCAAGGCTGGATGGTAACAGGAGACAAGGGACACGATGTTTTTACCCAGGTTCGGGCCCTCTCGATGGAGGTAAAACCCTACTCCTGCTTGATTAATATTGATGATATGGGTAGTACAAGAGTAGATCTACCACAAGATCAAGGAGGCTAAACCCTAGAAGCTAGCATATGGTATGATTGTTGTATGATGAAGTTGTCCTACGGACTAGAACCCTCCGGTTTATATAGACATCGGATAGGGTTAGGGTTACATAGAGTCGGTTACAATGGTAGGAGATCTTGAATATCCGCATCGCCAAGCTTGCCTTCCACGCAAAGGAAAGTCCCATCCGGACACGGGACGAAGTCTTCAATCTTGTATCTTCATAGTCCTGGAGTCCGGCTGAAGGTATAGTCCGGCTATCTGAACACCCCCTAATCCAGGACTCCCTCAGTAGCCCCTGAACCAGGATTCAATGACGACGAGTCCGGCGCGCAAATTGTCTTCGGCATTGCAAGGCGGGTTCCTCCTCCAAATTCTTCATAGAAGATTATAAACACCAAAAATAGTGTCCGACTCTGCAAAACAAGTTTCCACATATTGCCATAGAGAGAATAATACGAACACAAATCCAATCTGCTGACGTATTCCGCAGCGCGACATCACACCACGGCCAAGTCCTTTACTCAAATCGTTTTTATTTTTCCACCTCAGCATGTTTTGCGAGGCGGTTTCCTTGGCACGTCCTGTCAAAGCAGAGATCGCGTCCCCCCCTTTACGGGATTCTCATCAATACAGACATGGGTAACCCAATCGTGCCCATTAGCACGTTTCCTTAATTAAAGGCTAGTCCCAAACGGTTACGGGGAGGCTCTTGGTATTCGACCTCTTATAAAGAGACCAAGGCCCTACTCCTTTCTTTTACCCTCAAAACGAGTTAGCCCGTTGCCTCAAGTTCCAACACCCTAGGCTCTAGATTCCAGGCGCATCGGACCTTCGACAATGTCCGGTTTCGACCTTCAAGGCCGATGGATGCCCTCCTCCGTCACGGAGGAGGACATACTGAAGCTGAGAGAGGCTAAGTTCTTGATCGGCGAAATTCCGCATAGGCTGCCTGCTCAAGGGCAGGCTATTCCCGACCCTCAGCTTGGTGAGAGCGTGGTGTTCACATCCCACTTCCTTCGGGGGTTAGGCTTCCCAATGGATCCCTTTGTGAGGGGGCTGCTATTTTATTATGGGCTGGAATTCCATGACTTAGCTCCGGAGTCCATCCTCCATATCTCCTTATTCATCATCGTGTGTGAAGCGTTCCTCCGTGTTACTCCTCACTTCGGGTTATGGCTCAAGACTTTCAACGTGGAGCCGAAGATGATAGAGGGACGGCACGCAGAGTGCGGAGGCGCTGTTATAAGCAAGAATGCCGATGCTCCATGGCCCGAGGGCTCTTTTCAAGAGGAGTTCGGCTTGTGGCAACAAGAGTGGTTCTGTATCACCGCTCCAAGGGGCACCAAATGGGTGGTGCCACCTGCCTTTCGCTCGGGTCACCCACCACGGCTAGCGTCGTGGGTCAGCAAAGGGTTAGATTGGGGATTACCCAATGACGTGCCTTTTTTGCAGGGCCGCATTAGGGATCTCTTAAAAGGAGACCTCCACCTGGTTAAAGTGACACAGGTCATGCTGATTCACCGAATATTGCCCGGCAAACATCGCTCCCTTCGCCTGTGGGAGTTCAATCCGGAGGGACCACAGCCTCTCCAGCATTTCATGGGCACAACGCCCGTGGAGATGTATAAACTGTTCTTCGGATCACAAGCGATGTGTCCGGATTTGATCGAGGATGCAGGCCTAAGCTGCAATCGCCCGGATTCTCAAGTAAGTAAACTTGTGCCCAGATCTGCTATCCGCATAATTGTCGTAATTTGCCCCTAAAGAGTTGTCCTTTTAAACAGGAGTGGATAGCGACAGCAAAGCTGATCAGGTGTCTGGCTCCCCTTCCCGAAACCAGGCCGGATCCCGTACTTGCCAGGATGCTGAAGATAATGCCTTTGGAGGGAAGTAAAGGGGAGGACAAGGAGACTATGGCTTCCTCGAAGGAGGCCACTCCGAAGGGACGAACTGACAATTTCTCTCCTAAGGGAGAGAAAAGGGCTGCCTCTGACGACCCGGAGACCATGGCCTCGAAGCGGGGAAAAAAATCCTTGTCAGAGGGTCCGACGCCGGGGAGCTCCTCGGCCGAACTACGCCCTCAAAGGGACCAGCTCTCCAACGAGCCGTAAGTAGGAAAAGATTTTCGTTTTGAGAGAAATCCTTGATTTATATCTGAGAAGATTTAACCGAAATCTTACCTTGTAGTTCGGACCTTAGCCCTTCTCAGCAGAGCTCATCTTCGGGGGATCTTCTTCCGGAGATGATGGAGAGCGGGACGCCTTCCCCTTTCGTGCCGCCTAGCGAAGCGGGCGACCCTGAGGTGTCGTCGCGAAGGGTCTCTCCGAATCCGGTAGGGGCGGAAGATAGCGATGCGGCCCCCCAAGGTTCTCCGCGTCCGGCCTTGGAAAGAGGCCATAGGACAAGTCCGGCACCGTCTGGTGCTCGGCCGGAGGAGCTAAAGATTCTGCTGGGGCGAGCCTCTATCTCAGAGGAGCACCGTGCATTGATGGGCACGGTGATTGAAAGGATTTCATCCGCAGAAAGCGGATTGCATGAGGCCGTCAAAAGTTTACTGACGGGTTTTGAGGTACGTTAGATAATGTACACTTGTGTCAGTTGCGCATAAGTAAGGTGCGCCCTGTGTAGATAGTAGCCCCTGAGACTCTATGTGTCGTCAAAATTGACGGCGCGCAGAGGATCTTAATCCCAGGTCCTTTAAGTGGCACCTTTATATATAGGTGGCTAATTGTCCGGAGTCAAGCCGGATTGGTGATTTTGCCGAACTGAAGCGGCAACTTGATGTGGCAGATGCCGACATCGCGCTTGTCAACAAGCGGCTTGATGATGCTCAAGGTATGTAATTCATCAGGCGGCGGCTAGTAAGAGGAGCTTTATGTCAATATCTTACCATGTGTGTGCTTAACATAGATGGTGCGGCCGCCGTGGAGGGTCTTAGGGCCGAACTCGCCCGAGCAAAGGAACAAGCCAGAAAAAGCGATGCGGCCGCCGGAAAAGCCCATGAAGAGCTGAAAGCCGAACAAGCTGCCCACTGCCGAAGCAGGAGGAGATGGCAGATATGGCCGTAAAGTTAAAGAGTGTTGCTGACTGTTGCAAGCTTCTTGAGGAAGAAGGCCGGGCAAGGCAAACGGGCTTGGAGAAGGCCGTTGCTGATGCCAAGGATGCTCGCTCTATGATGAGAGCAGCAAAGGAAGAGCTACGTCAAGCCGGACAGATTGCGGATGGAAAGCCCTTTACGCTGCGGAGGAAATTTTGTGATCCGAAGTTCGCTCCGTTGGACCGGATGTGGAGTGTGGAGGACACCTATCTGGATTTGGCGGCGAGTGCTGCTGATGCGACCGAACACTTTCGAGATAAAAAAGATCACGAAGTGGAAAAGCTTTTCTGGTCGCAGTTCCTCAATCCAGAGCGTCCACTAGCAGTGGACGATCGCCTGGCTCAATGGGCCGAACTAAATAGGTTGTCCGGACTCGCCATGAAGTACGTCATGGGTCATCTGTGGCCGGGGAGATCAGAGCCGAAGAGTTATTTCAGCTTGGTGCAGCAATTTCTTGACGTGGTGCCGCGTGTCAATGCGATGAAGAGGTCAGCATGCATAGAGGGTGCATGGATGGCTCTTACCCGTGTCAAGACATACTGGGCAGATATGGAGACCACCGTTTTTGCGTCCCAGGATTCGGACAAAAGCCGAGTACCCTCCGAGCACTATTTTCAGGAAGTCCTTGAAGGCGCTCGTGTAATAGAGACGTAGTGCTCGAAGGATGCTATTTTATGATAGCATATGTAATCATAAAGCAGTATTTTGATAAATTGTAGTGGCAGAGACTTGTGCCTTCAAGTATTAGGAACACCTCCTGTGCGGCCATTTTAATATATATATATATATATAATCTGAAAGATGGCAGTCGTTGGCTTCAGCCCCCACGCACATAGTGCGGGGGTGCGCGCAGAAGACGCATTTTCACACTTAACCCAACGTCTTGGTCCTACAAAGGAGGTGATAGCGCAGCGGGCTAGGCAACCAGACTATAATGCTTAAACACTTTCACTTAGCCATAGGAGCTTGACAGTGGGACTATTTAGGTAGCCCCTTAGTGGCGACTGCGCTCGCCCGAATTCGGGGCACGTATGTGCCTGGCCGGGAAACGGCCCTTCGTCAAAGTGGAGGAATCCGATAAATTCCGATAAGTCATCGAGTGGCTGACCAGTCTCACGCTACATCATGACAGTCAGTTTTTGGCTTTCTCTACTAAGGTGCTCGCCCGGCCGAACCGGGGCACAATCGCAGTAGTTCTCCTGGTGCTACCTTAGCCGATAGAGCGGAACGTAAGGTAGCCGAACTCAGGAGCCGGGGAACCCAACATTTGACCAAAGACATGATTCAGAGCTGATGCATATAGTGCCAAAACTCGCGACGCTGAACACTCCCTAAGGTGTTCGGTCTTTATGAGTGCGGGCGAAACAACACTCTTTATTATTCAAAAAAGCCCCTAGTGTCCAGGTACACGCAAAAATTCTGGCGTGGCCACATGCCAAGATGCCAGCCTCCTCCTTGGTTATAGCAGAGGAAACCAGGGGATGTATAGCAGCAAGAGACAGTAAAAAAGGTTTACGCAGGGTCTTAATCTAAAAAGAATCCTTAGGACGGGTCCCTACTGCACGTCTGCGCCTGTGTCTCCGCTGTGCCGTATCCTGGACGGGCGCCGCACGACGTTCATCTGTAAGAGAGAGGAACTGAATTGAAAATGGGTCGTGCGGAACAAAAAGTTGATAATAAACAAAGTATAAAGTAAAATATATAAAATTGAGCTTTATTGTCTCTGCGTATAGCCCCTAGTACGGGGGTATATGGCCTCGAAGCCTGCGTTGATGATGGACTTGTGCCGAACTCGTCTATTCCAGGTCCGTGGCCTTTAATGACCTATGTCGAAAAGTCTTTTGGCTGGTGAGGCCATTTTATTGTGCGGCTGTCTAAGCGGCCGCACAGTCCTCCGTTTGGGGGAGGCGTACTCTAGTGCATCCCCTTCAAAGATATGATGCCTCGTGGACCGGGCATCTTAAGCGTGAGAGATGCATAGTGCGGTATTGCGTTAAAGCAAGCGAAAGCTCCGCGTCCCAGTAGTGCTTGATAGCGACTTGAAAACAGGACGACATGGAAGGTCAGCTTTTCGCAACAGAAGTTATTGGCAGAGCCGAATATAACTTCGAGCCGGAGAAAACCCATACAATGGGTATCCGGGCCAGGTGCTACCCCTTGAAAGGAGGTTTTGCTGTGGCGTATTCTTGCTGGATTTATCCCCATGCGATGGATTGTATCCTGATATATCAGGTTTAGTCCACTGCCGCCGTCCATAAGGACATTTGTAAACTGGAATCCGCCAATTATTGGATCGAGTATGAGGGCAGTCCAGCCTGCGTTTTTGATATTTCTAGAATAGTCTAGCTGATCGAAAGTGATTGGTTTTAATAACCAGTGGCGGGACCCCTTAGGGATAGGTTGTATTGTGCGTACCTTTATGGGTGCCACACTTTTTGTTACGTGAAGTAAGTTCACTGTTTTTACTTCTTGTGGGAAGTTCTTTTGTTTCCTGGTGCTCTGCTTCTGGGGTTCGTCCTCGTCTTCGCTTGGTGTGTCGAGCCCCTTGTGTTCGGCGTTGAGTCTTCCGGATTGTTTAAAAACCCAACAATCCCTGTGGGTATGGTTAGCAAGCTTCCCAGGAGTACTGTGTTTCTGATATATCCTGTCCAGGATTCTGTTTAAGTTGGACGGATCATCCCTATTATCCTGGAGGGGTGGTTTTGTCTGATTTTGTCGCGAGCCTTTGAATCCGGCATTGACTGCCGTGCTTTTCGGACTTTTTCCTTTCGTTCGGCGACGATCCTTGTTGCGTCGCGGTTTTCCGTTTCCATCCCTGATTTCGGATGTACTTGGGTCGCTGGGGCTGCATCTTGCCAACCAGCTGTCCTCTCCTGCGCAAAAGCGGGTCATGAGGCTTGTGAGTGCGGCCATTGTTCTTGGCTTTTCCTGGCCGAGGTGTCTGGCGAGCCATTCGTCTCGGACATTATGCCTGAAAACTGCTAAGGCTTCGGCGTCTGGACAATCCACTATCTGATTCTTTTTAGTAAGGAATCTATTCCAGAACTGCCGAGCTAGTTCTCCGGGCTGTTGAGTTATGTGACTGAGATCGTCTGCATCCGGGGGCGGACATAGGTACCTTGAAAATTTGCTCGGAAAGCATCCTCGAGCTCTTCCCAACTTCCAATTGTATTTTCGGGAAGGCTTTTAAGCCAGTGCCGGGCTGGCCCTTTAAGCTTAAGGGGTAAATATTTGATGGCGTGAAGATCATCTCCTCTAGCCATATGTATGTGGAGGATATAGTCCTCGATCCAGACTCCGGGGTCTGTTGTGCCATCATACGCCTCTATGTTGACGGGTTTGAATCTCTCTGGAAATTCATAGTCCAGAACCTCATCGGTGAAGCATAGGGGGTGTGCGGCGCCCCTGTATTTGGGTGTGCCGGATTCTGATGATGGCTTTTTTGCATTGCTTGTAAGAGCTTGCTTTCTTGGCCCATAAATGGACCTGGCTGGACCATGATGCGACTCCTTAGGTGGGTCGCATACCGATTTGAGTGCGATGCCACTTGTCGCCTTATTGGGTCGTCTATCCGACCGTATGGCTTTTTTTATTTTTTGAGTGCGAGGGCTCTAGGGCCTCTTCGTCGAATTCGGGCAGTAGCTTTCTCTTTGGATAGCTTTTAGTACAGCGACCGTCGTCGTATCTGTCTGCGGTGTTGATTACTTTGTTCCATTTAATACGGAGTGCATGTTCCGCTGTCTTTAGCTTCCGCTTCTGCTTTTCAGGCTTCGTGCAGTTGCAACGAGCCTCTTGTGGAGACTTTTCTGCTCCATGGATTTATCCGGCGTATGGTCGTCCGGAGTTCCGTTATGGCCGGGGAGGGACGTTCGGTTTCTCTATCCGAGTTGCCCTGTTCGGACGGTTTCTCTAAGGCATGCTCGTCGTCTACTGGCTCATCCTGCTCTATGGCTGGGTCTTTATCGAGGCGGGGCTTGGGTCGGCGTTTGCGCTGACGCTTTGATTTCTTTTCAAGGGATCGATCCCCTGTTCCATCCCCTTTTTCCTCGTTGTCATTTCCTTTAGGGGTATCCACCATGTACACATCGTGAGATGGGGTGGCTGTCCAATGCCCTATGGGCGTTGATTCATCTGTATCTCCTGCATCGTCGTCCATGCTGTCAATGTCTGCGGAGTTGAAGTTGAGCACGTCGTTTAAATTGTCGACAGTAGCTACTAAGTGGGTGGTGGTGGGCTTTGAATTTCTTCGTTGTCCGAATCCCAACTTTGCTGACCGTAGTCCGACCAGGGCTCTCCTGATAAAGAGAGAGACTTTAGAGAGTTTAGGATATCGCCGAAAGGCGAGTGCTGAAAGATGTCCGCGGCGGTGAACTCCATTATAGGCGCCCCATCGGATTCGATCGGCAGGGGCGCGGGAGGCTCGGAGTTCGGAGAAGAATCCGGCTCCTTGGAGTCATGGGCCGTGCGGAGTGCGGGGCTGACGTTCAGCTTGATTGCCTTTGATATCGCAGCCCCGAGGTGACGTCCAACCGCTCATCCTCAGTTGGTGTAATAGGCTCCGAGTCTAGGGTCGGAACCGGTGCATGCGCGGCCTCCAGGGCACTGTTCGGAGGCAGAGCTAGATCATGCCCCTCGAGATAGTGCGGCGCGCTTGGCTGTGGCTCAAACCCGTCGAAGATCAAGTCTTCGCGGATATCAGCCGTGTAGTTTAAGCTTCCAAACCTGACTTGATGGCCAGGGGCGTAGCTTTCGATCTGCTCCAGATGACCAAGCGAATTGGCCCGCAGAGCGAAGCCGTCGAAGAGGAAGATCTGTCCGGGGAGAAAGGCTCACCCTGGACCTCATCGTTGTTAATGACCAGAGGAGCCATCGGGCCTAAAGGCGACGACACAGAGGAACTCTCAATGAAAGCACCAATGTCGGTGTCAAAACCGGCGGATCTCGGGTAGGGGGTCCCGAACTGTGCGTCAAGGCTGGATGGTAACAGGAGACAAGGGACACGATGTTTTTACCCAGGTTCGGGCCGTCTCGATGGAGGTAAAACCCTACTCCTGCTTGATTAATATTGATGATATGGGTAGTACAAGAGTAGATCTACCACGAGATCAAGGAGGCTAAACCCTAGAAGCTAGCCTATGGTATGATTGTTGTATGATGAAGTTGTCCTACAGACTAGAACCCTCCGGTTTATATAGACACCAGATAGGGTTAGGCTTACACAGAGTCGGTTACAATAGTAGGAGATCTTGAATATCCGCATCGCCAAGCTTGCCTTCCACGCCAAGGAAAGTCCCATCCGGACACGGGACGAAGTCTTCAATCTTGTATCTTCATAGTCCTGGAGTCCGGCTGAAGGTATAGTCCGGCTATCCGAACACCCCCTAATCCAGGACTCCCTCACTGACCTTGTGTTTCCGACTGAGATCTTGCTTTCTTTATTTGTTCTCTTTGAATCGGTCGATTAACATTTGTCTTGTTTGATGTCTTCCAGGCAACTACTAGGATGTACTCGACACCCAATGGAGCACAGGAGCAGGCCGAGGAAGGAGAGGCGAGCGGAGGCGAAAGTGGAGACGAGCATGGAGAGTGGGAATCTGACGGCGAAGGATAGGGGGATGACGACGACGACTCCAGCGAAGAGGAGGAGGAGGAAGTCAAACCTCCCCGCTCGGAAAAGCGATCCAAGCTTACACACGGCCCTGCGCGGGAACGTGGTAAGGCGACTGCCCTTGTTGGGCAGTCGTCGAAGCGCCCTCGGACCTCTTCTCCAACGCCGACTGAAAAGGCTCTGAAGCACCCACGCGCGACGCCGTACAAGCCGCCCAAGGCTCTGCCCAAGATGAAGATGACTGTCCCCACCATTTCTGGGTAATAGTAGAATTTGTTTTCCTTTGTTGAACGTGACAGACTCTTGGTCGACTCATTGAGCAAGCTGACTGATTTTCGAAATTTGCAGTGCTGCCACCTCGGAGATCTCCGCCAAGGACGATGACCAAGAGATGGAAGACGCTGTTACCTCCAACCCTGGTATGATTACTGATGCTCCGCCTTGAGTTGACTGCCGATTTCTTATAATTTGAGTCGATTGAATTTTTCTTGTAGCTCCTCCTCATGTCATTGACCTCCCTGATGACGACGACGAAGTGCCGCTGAGGGCGAGAAGAAACAGGAGGGCGCCGGCTGGCAAGATCCCACAAACTACCTCGACGCCTGAGGCTGTTGCTCGGGATGGTGGTGATACCACTCGGGCTTCTATGACTTTCGTTGTTCCTCTGACGAGCGTGCGACCTTCGACGTCGACTGCAAATCCGCCTTCGCTTTTTGCCACACACCATGTCCCTGAGGACCAAGTGGGTGCTGCTAAAGAGGCTATACGCCAGGCGAGAATCATGATGGAGCAAGTGAAGGTGGTTCGGGAAGCCAGCCAAGCAGCTTATGACGCGAGTTCCGCTCTTCAGAGCAACGTCCAGGTCAGTTGATTCACCGCTTGTTCTGTTAGGATAAGCTATCTGAAGAATCTCTTTTCTGAAGATCTTTATATCTGTACACCCACTGGGTGTGTCTGTTAATTTTTGGACGAGTGGGGGCACACTAAGTGCACCCACTGGGTGTAGTCCCCGAGACTACAGTGGACTGCTGGCAGTCGACTGTAGTCTTTATATTGTGTTGCTGTAGTTGTTCTTCTTCACTCGGTCTGGTCGGGCCATGTCGAATGGAACTGTATTCGGTCGACTGCGGGCAGTCGATTTTTTTTTGTCAAACCAGTGGGGGCACGCTGAGTGCACCCACTGGGTGTAGTCCCCGAGACTACTGTCGAATGTTTTTGATTCGGCTGTAGTCTTAGAAACGCCATCATTGTCTCTTGGTTACTCGGAAGCAACTTATCTTGGACGTCTGTCGACTGATTTTTTGAAGAAATCCTGCGAACTTGTGGCTCGCTATACTGAGTTGGAGAATAAACAGATCCAGCTCAACCTTGACTTGAAGCTTGCTCAAGAGAACTTGCAGAAGGCGCGAGAAGAAGAAAAAGGTATGGCTGGTGAGGTTTTCCATTCTTGACGAGTGACTTTTCTTTCTTGTCCATTCTTGATGTTGATCTCACTCGACGTTCCGTAGATAAACTGGAGGAAGCTATGAAGAAGAAGGATCAAGATCTTGTTGAAGCGCAGAAGGAGGCCTTGAACAAAACGAAGCTTGCTGAAGAAAAACTGGCTTCAGTCGGTACTCTTGAAAAGGAGAACTCCAGACTGAAAACCGCTCTCGACGCAGCTAATCAAGAGGTCAGCCGTCTGAAGAACGACAAGATAGCTCTGAATGACAAGGCAAGTGAACTGGCGGGGAAGAGGAACGATCTGGAGGCTTATCTCAGTGGACTCGCCAAGAAGTTGTTCGTCATGCTCAAGGGTAATTACTCCAGCTCGTCTGTCTTGCAGTTACCAAACCCGTGTAGAGCCACTGTCTTATTCGTGAATCGTGTTTACAGAATTCTCCCAGAACTTCGAAGAGGAGACTAGTCGAGTGGAAACAGGCTTGGACCCCATCAATTCTCCAGTGAAGGATGAGGCTGCTATGAACGTGCTCCGACTGGAATCTCGTGTTGCCGGCGTTGTTGACTATCTTGCTCGGCTGAAGGTTGCGATGTCGCGGATCGACACGTCGCTCTGGCCTAGGAAGACGCTTCAGAATGACCTCGAGTCCCTGATGACTCTACTGAATGAAGTCCCAGGTCGAGTGGTGGAATGGAAGAAATCTTCTGCTAGATGTGGCGCTGACGTTGCTCTGTCTCTGGTCCGTGTCCACTGCAAGGAGGCGCGAGAGGAAAAGTTGGCCGCCATCCAAGTTGCCAATACTAGGAAGCACAACTTTCAAGACTTCATGGAGACTTTTATTGCTGCTGCCACTCGTATTGCAGACGGGATCGACTTGGACGAGTTCGTCGCCCCTTCTAGTCCTCCGCCTGAGGAATAAAAACTTTTTATGCTTCACTTTAAATTTGCCTCGGAATGCCGAGTGGATTTTGTAACCGTTAAACTCTGTCGGGCTGGAGGCTCGAGTACTTTGATCTGCGGTCCAGGACCTTTGGATCTTATCCGAACTTGATTTATCGTTGAATATCTTCATGGATTATCTGTCGAGTGGAACTTGATCTTCACTCGAAATAACTTCGTATTTGTGGTGCAGCTCCGAAGGAGAAGGTAGCAGTCGATTCGCACCTCGTCGTCCTTGCGGGTTGGGATGTGTTCCGTACTTAGGCGAGCGCTGGGCTGCAGCTAAGCCCCCGAGTGGGAGGTTTGCTCTCCACTCGGTAGGATTTTTCCAAACTTAGGCGAGTACTGGACTGCAGCTAAGCCCCCGAGTGGGAGGTTTGCTCTCCACTCGGTAGGATTTTTTCAAACTTAGGCGAGTACTGGACTGCAGCTAAGCCCCCGAGTGGGAGGTTTGCTCTCCACTCGGTAGGATTTTTTCAAACTTAGGCGAGTACTGGACTGCAGCTAAGCCCCTGAGTGGGAGGTTTGCTCTCCACTCGGTAGGATTTTTTCAAACTTAGGCGAGTACTGGACTGCAGCTAAGCCCCCGAGTGGGAGGTTTGCTCTCCACTCGGTAGGATTTTT
>NC_041389.1:72372843-72382768 GCF_002162155.2 Triticum dicoccoides
AGCCCTCGAGTGGGATGTTTGCTCTCCACTCGGTAGGATTTTAAACACTTAGGCGAGCACTAGGCTGCAGCTAAGCCCCCGAGTGGGAGTCTGGATCACCACTCGGTAGGATTTTTAAACACTTAGGCGAGCACTGGGCTGGAGCTAAGCCCCCGAGTGGGAGTCTGGCTCACCACTCGGTAGGATTTTTAAACACTTAAGCGAGCACTGGGCTGCAGCTAAGCCCCCGAGTGGGAGTCTGGCTCATCACTCGGTAGGATTTTTAAACACTTAGACGAGCACTGGGCTGCAGCTAAGCCCCCGAGTTGGAGTCTGGCTCACCACTCGGTAGGATTTTTTTTACAAACTTAGGTGAAACGGATTCGCAGCTAAGTCACCCACTGGGGGAATTTCATACGCAAACAAAAACAACAACAATTATAGGAACAATTGGAACACTCTTGTCTTTGATAAATAAACTACAGAAGTTTTTCTTATTACATCTCTTTCGAGTGAGAATTCAAGTGTAAAAGGGGCGGAGCAGTTCCGCATTCCAAGCTCGTGGCTCATCGATCTGGCCGTCGACGTTGTAAAGGTGATACGCTCCATTGTGGAGGACTCTGGTGACGATGAAGGGGCCTTCCCAAGTAGGAGCGAGCTTGTGTGGTTTCTGTTGATCCACTCGGAGGACCAAATCTCCTTCTTGGAAGGCTCGACTCTTCACATTTCTGGCATGGAATCGACGCAAGTCTTGCTGATAAATGGTCGATCGGATCATAGCCATTTCTCTTTCTTCTTCCAGGAGGTTGACTGCGTCTTGCCGGGCTTGTTCTGCTTCATCTTCGGTATAAAGCTCGACTCGGGGTGCATTGTGAAGTAGATCACTCGGCAGGACTGCTTCCGCTCCATAAACCAGAAAGAACGGAGTTCTTCCAGTCAACCAATTAGGGGTGGTCCTCAATCCCCACAGAACTGATGGAAGCTCGTCGACCCAAGCGCCTGCTGCGTGCTTGAGATCACGCATCAGTCGAGGCTTTAGTCCTTTGAGAATCAGACCGTTTGCCCTTTCTGCTTGTCCATTCGACTGGGGGTGGGCGACCGATGCGTAGTCGACTCGTGTGCCTTGAGAGGCGCAAAAAGCTCTGAACTTGTCCGAATCAAAGTTTGACCCATTGTCTGTGATGATGCTATGCGGGACTCCATATCTGAATGTTAACTCCCTGACGAAACTGATAGCCGTGCAAGCATCAAGATTCTTGATAGGCTTAGCTTCAATCCGTGTGGTAAACTTGTCGACTGCCACAAGCACATGTGTGAAACCACTCCTGCCTGTTCTCAATGGGCCAACCATGTCCAGTCCCCAAACAGCGAAGGGCCAGACGAGTGGAATGGTCCTCAGGGCTGATGCAGGCTTGTGCGACATGTTGGAGTAGAACTGGCACCCTTCACACTTGTCGACTATCTCTTTTGCCATTTCATTCGCTCTTGGCTAGTAAAATCACGCTCGGTATGCTTTAGCCACAATGGTCTGAGAGGACGCATGATGACCACAGGTTCCCGAGTGGATATCATCAAGGATTATCTGACCTTCTTCTGGTGTTATACACTTCTGACTGACTCCAGTCGCGCTTTCTCTATACAACTGTCCCTTTATGACTGTAAAGGCCTTAGATCGACGGACGATCTGTCGAGCCTCTTCTTCGTCCTCCGGGAGTTCCTTTCTCAGGATATACGCGATGTACGGTATCGTCCAGTCGGGGGTGATTGCCAAAACTTCCATGATTAGGTCGACCACTGCCGGAATTTCAACTTCAGTCGGATCTGTGGCACTCTTTGGCTGCGGGGCTTCATCTGTAAAAGGATCCTCTTGAACTGATGGCGATTGGATGTGTTCCAAAAAACACATTGCTGGGGATGGCTTCTCTCTTGGAGCCTATCTTTGCCAAATCATCAGCTGCTTGATTTTTCAGTCGGGGTATGTGATGAAGCTCTAACCCCTCGAATTTCTTTTCTAGCTTTCTCACTGCATTGCAATAACCAGTCATAGCTGGGCTCCTGACGTCCCACTCCTTCATCACCTGATTAACCACCAAATCTGAGTCGCCATAGACCATGAGGCGACGGACGCCGAGTGAAATGGCCATGCGTAACCCATACAAAAGTGCTTCATATTCTGCTTTGTTATTGCAGGAATCAAAGTGAATCTGGAGGATATATCTGAGCTTATCTCCTCGGGGGGAAACCAATACTACTCCAGCACCTGAACCATTCAGCATCTTAGATCCATCGAAGAACATGGTCCAGTGCTCCGAGTGAACTTGGGTCGGCAGTTGCTGTTCAATCCACTCGGCGATGAAATCTGCAATTGCTTGAGACTTGATAGCCTTCTTTGCCTCAAACTTGATATCTAGGGAAGGAGTTCAATCGCCCATTTTGCCACTCGGCAGGTTGCATCTCTGTTGTGCAGAATCTCTGACAATGGGGCGTCGCTGACGACTGTAATGGTGTGGTCATAGAAGTAATGTGCAATCTTCTTCGTGGTCATATAAATCCCATATACGAGCTTCTGGTAATGAGGATATCTTTGCTTTGAAGGAGTCAAAACTTCAGAAACATAGTACACTGGGCGATGAACCTTGAAGGCCTTTCCTTCTTCTTCCTGCTCGACCGTAGACAACTTGTCCTGTGGCTGCAATGTAAAGTAGCAAACGCTCCTTGCTGATTGGGGCAGCAAGCACCGGCTGGGTGGAGAGCAGGGCTTTGAGCTCTGCAAACGCTGCATCAGCTTCTGGAGTCCACTCGAACTTGTCTGACTTCTTCATCAGTCGGTAAAGAGGCAATGGCTTTTCACCGAGCCGAGAGATGAATCGACTTAAAGTGGCCAAGCAACCTGTAAGCTTCTGGACATCGTGCACGCGCACAGGACGCTTCATCCGAAGTATAGTTCCAACCTTTTCAGGATTGGCGTCGATTCCTCGTTCAGAAACGAGAAAACCGAGTAACTTTCCACCTGGAACTCCGAATGTGCACTTTGATGGATTGAGCTTGATATCGTACCTCCTGAGGTTGGCAAAGGTTTCAGCTAGGTTAGTCAGCAGGTCGGAACCTTTCCGTGACTTGACCACAATATCATCCATGTATGCTTCCACATTCCGACTGATTTGAGTGAGTAAACACTTCTGAATCATCCTCATGAACGTGGCTCCGGCATTCTTGAGGCCGAAAGGCATGGTGACATAACAAAAGCACCCGAATGGAGTGATGAAAGCAGTTTTGATCTCGTCGGGTCCGTACAAACGGATCTGATGGTACCCGGAGTATGCGTCTAGAAAAGACAATCGCTCACAACCCGCAGTCGAGTCGACTATCTGGTCGATGCGGGGGAGAGGAAAATGATCTTTCGGGCAGGCCCGATTGATATGCTTAAAGTCAATGCACATGCAAAGTGACTTGTCCTTCTTGGGGACCATGACAACATTGGCGAGCCACTCGGAGTGGTAAATTTCTCGGATGAACTCCGCTGCTAAGAGCCGAGCCACCTCCTCGCCAATGGCCTTCCTCTTCTGGACGGCGGACCATCGAAAATGTTCTTTCACGGGTTTAACCTTTGGGTCGACTCGTAGACGGTGCTCAGCCAGTCTCCTGGGAACTCCAGGCATGTCAGAAGGCTTCCATGCAAAGATGTCCCAGTTCTGAAGCAGGCTTCTTGGCTCGTAGCAACTCACTCGGATATGCCGTCTTCTGATAATCTTGTAGCTCAACCACTGCCATCTGAACGTCAGCAATCTTTGAGCCTCTCTGAAAACATTCTTCTGCTTTGTTCCGATTCCCTGTAACAGTGATCACACCTTTGGGTCCAGGCATCTTCAATTTGAGATACACATAACATTGTCGAGCCATGGAGCGTGCATAAGCTGGCCTGCCCAAAATAGCGTGATAAGCACTTTGGAAATCCACAACCTCGAATGTCAACTTCTCCTTTCGGTAATTCTTTGAATCACCGAAAACCACATCAAGAGCAATTTGGCCGAGTGACTCGGCTTTCTTCCCATGAATGACTCCATGGAAGCTCATGTTGCTGGTACTGAACCTGGACATCGGAATGCCCATCCCTTTCAAAGTTTCTGCATACAGTATGTTCAAACCACTGCCACCATCCATCAGGACTTTGGTCAGTCGAGTGCCTTCGACAACTGGGTCGACCACCAAAGCTTGCCTCCTAGGGGTGGCAATGTGCGTAGGATGATCAGACTGGTCGAATGTGATGGCACTTTGAGACCACTTCAGATAACTGGGTGTTGCCGGAGCAACCATATTCACCTCACGGTTAATAACCTTCAGTCGACTTTTGCTTTCAACATCAGCAAAAATTATCAGGGTGGAATTGACCTGGGGGTACCCATCGTCACTATCTTCTTTGTCCTCAACTTTGTCCGACTCCTTTTCCTTATCTTTGGACTGCTTGCCCTGAAACTGCTGGATCAGGAGCCGACACTGTCAAGTGGTATGCTTTGGGAAAATGAGTTTGCCCTCTTCATCTTTCTTGGTATGAATGTGACACGGTAGATCCAAAACATCATTTCCATCTTGATCTTTAACTTTCTTAGGGTTCCAAGTCCCCTTGGGTTTTCCCTAGGTTACGGCCAGGGCCTCCCCAGGAGCGGCTGGCTCGGCCTTCCACTTCTGTTTTCGACTGGAATTTCCTCCGGTTTCCTGGACGACTGCCTTATGCTTGCCACTCCGGAGTCGCTCCTCATCTTCACCGTTAGCGTATTTGGTGGCGATCTCCATCATCCGATTCAGAGACATATCCCCGGTTCGACCAAACTTCATATTCAATTCTCTGTTCTTAACACCTTCTTTAAAGGCACAAACTGCTTGATGATCCGGCACGTTTTCAACAGTGTGATGCAACGTAATCCACCTCTGGACGTAATCCCTCAGAGTTTCATTCGGTTTCTGCACACAAGACCGCAGTTCCGTAAGACCTGCAGGTCGCTTGCATGTCCCTTCAAACGTTGTGACGAACACTCAGGAGAGATCCTCCCAAGTGTTGATGCTGCTGGGTGCTAACTGATTTAGCCACGCTCTGGCTGAGCCTTCTAACATGAGAGGAAATGCTTCATAGCTACCTCATCATTGCCACCGCCAATATGGACAGCCACTCGGTAATCTTTGAGCCAAGTGTCAGGCTTAGACTCACCGGTGAACTTACTAACTCCAGTCGCCAACCTAAAGTTGGGAGGAATCACAGCAGCTCTGATGGCTTAACTGAAACACTCTAGCCCTGAAATGTGTACTCTGCTACTGGTAGGCGCATCTCTGTCGTGGCCTTCTCGGTGAGCTCTGTTCCTGTCGACCAAACCTTGAACGAGAACGGATCTCGCATCAAAGCCTGGTTCCCTGGGGTCGACTGGAATTCTCCGCCCAACACTATGAGGGCGCCTGTCATCCTGCTGTCGAGGCGCATATGATCTACTCCTCGGGGGAGGGGTTGGCACTCGACATCGATCATCACGATCGAATCGGTGATCATACTGCTCATTCCTTCTGTACTGATCATGCCGGTCTCCACGTCCCTCATGCCTCGGGGGCGATCTTGGGCTGTGAGCCGACTGGACTGTATCCGCTGCAACAGATCGACTATGGATCCTATTCCGCGACTGAGAAACAGCGGAATTCTGGTTTCCCGCTGCCCGGAGCAACGCTCTGATTTGCAACAAGCCCCTACCAGCCTCTGACTGGGAGGCTGAATCAATTCTGCTATACGGGTCGCAGCTGCCAAATTTTGAATCGGAGTACGATATACCTGCGAGGGAGGGAAGAGCTGACGTCGACTGGACTCGGGAGCCCGCTGATGCGCTCGCTCGTCGAGTATTCGCTGGAGATTCTCCAGTCGAGTGCGCTCGGCCAAGTTAGCCAAGCGCGCATCCTCCAAGGCCCGAGCCTCGGGGGTTTCTCCAACGATAGGAGTGTGGAGTGCATCCATATTCCGGCGGCGAAGCTCCTCTCGTTGCACTGACGTGAGAGGCTCGGGGAGATACTCTTCGTGGGGACGCGACGGGTCGCCCCCATTTGCGCCTCCGTCATTGCGAGGGAAACCGGGGGGACTGCATGACCCATCGATCACCAGAACCTCCGCCGCCGGGTCGCTGTAGTCGCATTCGGACGCGGTCTCTGTGGAGCCAGTCGACAGATCGAACAGGCCGTAGAGGGAATCGTCGGGCTCGATCGCCGCGACTTGTGGGGTGGCCGACTGGCGGGCCACCACATGCCTCACCCACCTCTGAAGCCTCGACCGACCGGAACGCTTGTGCCGGCGAGAGACAGGGCGGGGAGATGCCACAGGAGCCGACCGATACTGAGTCGTCGGCTGCCGCAGGAGGACACCACGGACGCATGCGCGAAAGTGCGTCGCCCCGCGGACGGGGAGCGCGTCGATGTCGAGTGGAGCCTCCTGAAGCCAAGCGGAGTCATCGGCGATGAACGTGAGCGCGCCGAGACGGATCTCACTGTAACGCCCTCGATGCGGCTATATCTCCTACGTGTCGAAGCACGACTTAGAGGCATAAACACATCGAAAGCAATGTCGCAAGTGAGGTAATCTTCACACAATCCCATGTAATAAATAAGGGGAAAGATACATAGTTGGCTTACAGTCGCCGCTTCACACAAGTACATAAGTAATCATCCATCATACAAGTTTCACTCAAGGTCCGACTACGGAACCAAAATAAAAGAAGAAAACCCCACATGCTAACAGGATCCCCGAATCAACCCGACTGGGCTCCACTACTGATCATCTGGGAAGGACACGTAGTAACGGCCACGTTCCTCGTCGAACTCCCACGTGAGCTCGGTGGCGTCATCTGCACTGGCAACGTTTGCACCTGAAACTGTTGTGATAATATCTGTGAGTCACGGGGACTCAGCAATCTCACACCCGCGAGATCAAGACTATTTAAGATTAAGGTAGGAGGGGGGAAGTGAGGTGGAGCTGCAGCAAGCGACTAGCATATATGGTGGCTACCACGCAAAAGAGAGCGAGGAGAGAAAGCAAAGCACGGTCGAGAAACTAGTAGAGATCAAGAAGTGATCCTGAACTACTTACGTCATGCATAACTCCAACACCGTGTTCACTTCCCGGACTCCGCCGAGAAGAGACCATCACGGTTACACACGCGATTGATGTGTCTTAATTAAGATCAACTTCGGGTTTTCTACAACCGGACATCAACAAATTCCCATCTGCCTCATAACCGCGGGCACGGCTTTCGAAAGATAATACCCTGCAGGGGTGTCCCAACTTAGCCCATTATAAGCTCTCACGGTCAACGAAGGATATTCCTTCTACCGGGAAGACCCGATCAATCTCGGAATCCCGGACTACAAGACATTTCGACAGCAATAAAACAAGTCCAGCAAAACCGCCCGATTGTGCCGACAAATCCTGATAGGAGCTGCACATATCTCGGTCTCAGGGCACATCCGGATGAGACATCCTACGAGTAAAACCAAACCTCAAGTTGCCCCAAGGTGGCCCCGCAGTCTGCTCGTTTTGGGCTAGCACCCAGAGGAGCACTGGTCCGGGGGGGCTAAAATAAAGATGACCCTTGGGCTCGCGAAAACCCAAAGGAAAAGGTGGTAGGTGGTGGCGAATGGTAAAACCAATGTTGGGCCTGCTGGAAAAGTCTTATTCAAAGCGAACTGTCAAGGGGGTCCCATAAACCACCCAACCGTGTAAGGAACGCAAAATCCGGGAACATAACACCGGTATGACGGAAACTAGGGTGGCAAGAGTGGAACAAATCACCAAGCAAAAGGCCGAGCCTTCCACCCTTTACCAAGTATATAGATGCATTAAATAAAGTAAGATATATTGTGATATCCCAAAGTAATCATGTTCCAACAAGGAACAACATCTCCATGTTCCAATAAGGAACAAACTTCAGCTTCACCTGCAACTAACAACGCTATAAGAAGGGCTGAGCAAAGTGGTAACATAGCCAATCAACGGTTTGCTAGGACATGGATGGTTAGAGGCTGACATGGCAATATGGGTGGCATGATATAGCAAGTGGTAGGTATCGCAGCATAGGCATAGCAAAAGAGCGAGCATCTAGCAAGCAAAGATAGAAGTGATTTCGAGGGTATGGTCATCTTGCCTGCAAGGTTGTCAGAGTTGACGAAAGCTTGATCCTCATAAGTGTTCTCAATAGGGTCCTCGTTCACGTACTCGTCTCCCGGCTCTACCCAAGACAAGAAAAACAAGCAAAGGGGACAACCATCAATCACGATGCAATGCGCAAGCAACATGATGCAAAACATGGCATGATATGCGAGATGTGGTATGCAATGCATATGCGTGCTCCGGAGGGGAAAAGATGAACCAGGCATAATCTTGGAAAACCAAGTATGCCACTGGATAGATGAGATGATTTCGGTTGAAATCGATATAAAGATCACCGGAATCGGATGCACGGTTTACAAATGACAAGCAAAACAAGAATGACTAGAATCTGCCATTAACAGCATGATGCTACTTAGCAAGCAATAAGAAATTAAGCTACTGCACCCAAACATATCAACAAAGCATATCACAGCGATCTACTCAAGATGCTCGACAAAAGATGAACACTGAGCTACGGCTAAATCACACCACAACAGGTCCAAACAAGCATGGCAAAAATGCATATTATAACAGGTTCACAGACTTGGTGAAAATACTAACAAGTCAGATTTTAACATCAGGATGGCATGTTCAGAGCAAGATAACTACATGCTACAGGTTCAGAACATAGCAAATTATGGCATGGCATGAATCTATTCAAAGCACTTGACAAAAGTCTCTTACTGACCATAAGCCAGAAAGGATCGGAAAATACAATAACAAGCAAGTCAATTAAGCAAGTTTCGTTACAGATTTCAGACTTAGCAGAAATCTGGACATGGCAGAAAACAGATATCGAGTAGGCATGTTCGTGAGCTCGATGCACTCACTACAGAGCCTTTCATGACAAACTAATCATGCACTCATCAAGAAGACATGTCATACAAGATAATCATGGCAAGAACAACAATAAAACATGGAAGGATCAACTACAATAAGCTTGGCAAAATTGAATAACAAGTAGACAATCTGCCAGGAAACAATTTCAAGCAAAAGTAGAGCTCGATTGACTCAAGCTAATGCACTCCAAAATTACCAAAAAAGGCATGGATGGAAAGAGGACATCCATATGGCCAAAACATCCTTACTTATCATGCTCAAAATATGCATGGATCTCTCGGAAACAACATGAACATATGGCATGAAAATACCATCAGGGAAAGACTTAGTAAATTTGCTAAGTACCTGGAATCAGCAACATCAACATCCCTAGTTTGCATGCTTGTGCTAGTCACCACATAGATCACAAAAATACATGGCATAATTCTCTGGAAAGGTAACATGGCATATTACAAAATACATGTAGAGCTCAACCTCAAAGGATGCACACATCAATCATGGCAAAAATGACAAAAGTGCAAGATCTGATAATAAACAGGAGATAACATCACATAGCCCTCTTCCAACAGCATTTAGGGCATCAAGATGAGCTCAAATGAATTTGATGCAATGGAATGAAATGAATTACTCCTCGAGACGAACAATTTGACATATTATACGCATGAAACGGAGCTACAGGTGCAGAGTTATGGCATGATGAACATGTGATGATTAAGCAACAGATGTAGGAAAAGAGGGGGCGAAGAGGAAGAAGAAGTCAACCGAGGGAGTAGCATGCGGATCGAGGCGGGGCGCCGGGAGCTCGCCGGCGTTGGGCGCGGGGCAGCCGGAGGGAGGCCGGAGCTGGTCGGGGACGCCGGATCCGGCCGGACCCTCGCCGGATCTGGCCGGGCGAGGAGGAGGCGGCGGCCCCGGGAGGAGGGTCGGCGGCGCGAC
>NC_041389.1:72383280-72402053 GCF_002162155.2 Triticum dicoccoides
CCGCGGGCCCGGCGGCGAAGTGGGGCGGCGCGCGGGTGACGTGTCAACGCCCGATTGGCTGGGGCTGCGGCGCGGGTGACGTGTCAACCTCTGGTTGGCCGGGCGACGTGGCTGGCGGACGCGTCCGGTCCGGGACGGACACGTCCGGCGGCGGGAGGAGGAAGGAGACTAGGGTTGGACCCGAAATGAGGAGGGGAGCACATATTTATAGGTAGGAGGAGCTAGGAGGCTCCAAATGGAGTGCGGTTTTCGCCCACACGATCACCATCGAACGACCGAGAGGATGGGGATGACTTAGAAGGGTTTTGGGCCACTTAGAAAGGGGTGTTGGGCTGCACCAAAAGAGGCTTCGCGGTTACCCGGTTAACCGTTGGAGTACCAAACGACCTCCGAATGGCCCGAAACTTGACAGGCGGTCTGTCGGTGCTATACCAAGGCCGCAAGACAAACCTCGGTCCATTCCGAGAAGGTTTAATACCCGCACACGGAAAAAGGTAAAAGAGGACGCCGGGGAACATAGGAGCGCCGGATTGCAAAACGGACAACGGGGAAAATGCTCGGATGCATGAGACGAACACGTATGCGAATGCAATGCACATGATGACATGATGACATGATAAGAAATGCATGACACGAACAAAAAGCAACAAGAGGGAAAACCCAACCACAGAGGAAATATTATATCACAATGCCGAAAATGGCAAGAGTTGGAGTTACAAATATGGCAAGTTACATCGGGGGCGTTACAACACTCCACCACTACGAGAGGGTCTCGTCCCGAGATCTAGGACTGGAAGAACTCTGGATATTCAGAACGGAGGTGGTCCTCGCGTTCCCAGGTGGCTTCTCGGTCGGAATGATGCGACCACTTCACTTTCAGGAATTTGATTGACTTGTTGCGAGTCTTGCGCTCGGTTTCTTCAAGAATAGCCACGGGTGCTCATGATAAGACAAATCTTCTTGAAGATCAATCTCTTGGAAGTTGATAGTGCGCTCAGGCGTCTTGAAGCACTTGCGAAGCTGCGACACATGGAACACATCGTGCACATTTGCAAAGTTGGGGGGAAGCTCAAGTTGATAGGCGAGATCGCCTCTTTTGCCAATTATCTTGAAAGGACCCACGTATCGAGGAGCAAGTTTCCCTTTGATACCGAAGCAACGAGTGCCTTTCATTGGAGAGACGCGGAGGTAAACATGATCTCCGATCTCAAATGCCAAATCACGGTGCTTGCTGTCATAGTAACTCTTCTGGCGCGATTGCGCAGCCTTTAGATTCTCACGAATGACTTTGCACATTTCCTCAGCCTCAGAGATCAAATCGTTGCCAAGGAGTTGGCGTTCACCGGTTTCTGACCAATTGAGAGGAGTACGGCACTTTCTGCCATTGAGAATCTCGAATGGGGCTTTGCCCGAGCTGGCTTGAAAGCTGTTGTTGTAAGAGAACTCAGCATATGGAAGACAATCCTCCCACTTCATGCCGAAGGAGATGACACAAGCTCTGAGCATATCTTCAAGAATTTGGTTGACACGCTCGACTTGCCCACTTGTTTGAGGATGGAAAGCTGTGCTGAAGCGAATATTTGTGCCCATGGCCTTCTGAAAAGAATCCAGAAACTTGGAGGTGAAAATGCTGCCACGGTCTGAAGAAATCACTTGAGGAATGCCGTGTAAGGAGAGAATTCTGGAGGTGTAGAGCTCTGCCAGCTGCGCTGCTGTGATAGACTCTTTGATAGGAAGAAAATGAGCCACTTTAGTGAGCTTGTCGATGACGACGAAGATAGCATCATTTCCACGCTTGGACTTAGGAAAACCAGTCACGAAGTCCATTTCGATATGATCGAACTTCCATCTGGAATAGCAAGAGGTTGGAGTAGACCAGCTGGTCGTTGGTGTTCTGCTTTCACCCTTCTGCAGACATCACATTCATTCACGAATTGAGCAATTTCTCGCTTCATTTGAGTCCACCAATATGACTGCTTGAGGTCATGGTACACCTTCGTACTTCCAGGATGAATGGATAGAAGAGAGTTGTGTGCCTCATTCATGATGACTTTACGTAGATCACCCTTAGGAACCACAATCAGGTCCTCGAAGAAAAGAGTAACTCTGTCATCAACTCGATAGCACTTGTACTTGGAAATGCCCTTATCAATACCACGTTTCACTTTCTTCACCATGGTATCCAGGAGTTGAGCCTCACGAATCTGATCTTCCAAAGTAGGAGAGACTATGAGGTTTGCAAGAAAGCCTTGAGGAACAATTTGAAGATTCAACTTGCGGAAAGCTTCGCAAAGGTCTGGTTGGAAGGGCTTGAGAATTAGACTGTTGCAATACGCCTTTCTGCTCAAAGCGTCTGCAATGACATTTGCTTTGCCTGGAGTATATTCAATACTCGGGTTGTACTCTTGAATCATTTCGACCCATCGAGTCTGCCTGAGGTTGAGGTTGGGTTGAGTGAAGATATACTTGAGACTCTTGTGATCGGTGAATATGTCCACTTTCCTTCCCAACAAGAGATGTCTCCACGTAATTAATGCATGGACAACTGCCGCCAACTCAAGATCGTGAGTGGGGTAGTTCTTTTCGTTGGACTTCAATTGCCGAGAGGTATAAGCCACAACCTTCTTCTCTTGCATTAACACAGCACCGAGACCTTGAAGAGAAGCATCACAGAAAACTTCATAAGGCTTGGAATCATCAGGAGGAGTCAAGACTGGAGCAGTGACGAGTTTATCTTTGATAGTGTTGAAAGCCACGTCACATTCAGGAGACCAGACATATTTCACATGCTTCTGGAGGAGATTGGAAAGAGGCTTGGCAATCTTTGAGAAATTCTCAACGAATCTTCGGCAATAGCTTGCAAGTCCAAGGAAACTGCGAAGCTGCTTAACATTCTGAGGAGGTTCCCAATTCACAACTGCAGACACCTGCTCAGGATTAACAGCGATGCCCTTGGCAGAGATGATATGACCAAGATAAAGAACTTCATCAAGCCAGAATTCGCATTTGGAGAACTTCGCATAGAATTGATACTCTCTGAGCTTGTCGAGCACCAATCGCAAATGCTTGGCATGATCCTCTTTATTCTTGGAGAATACCAAAATATCATCAAGATAGACCAAGACGAATTCATTGGTGTATGGATTGAAGATGAAATTCATCATGCGAGAGAATGTCGGAGGAGCATTGACAAGGCCGAATGACATGACAGTGTATTCATAAGAACCAAAGCTTGTTCTGAATGCTGTCTTGGGAATATCTTCTTCACGAATGCGAATTTGATAATAACCCATACGAAGGTCAAGCTTGGAGAACACTTTAGCACCTTTGAGTTGCTCGAAAAGCTCATTGATGTTGGGAAGTGGGTACTTGTTCTTGATTGTCTTCTTGTTCAATGGACGGTAATCGACGCAAAGTCGGTCCGTGCCATCCTTCTTCTGGACAAAAAGAACTCCACAACCCCAAGGAGAAGAACTCGGTCTGATCAGACCCAGACGCTCTTGTTCATCGAGCTGCTTCTTCAATTCTTTCAGCTCTTTTGGCCCAAGCTTGTAAGGACGCTTGCAAACGGGTTCCGTGCCAGGCTCGAGATCAATAACGAATTCAACTGTCCGGTGAGGAGGCATTCCCTGAAGTTCTTCTAGAAAAACATCTTGGTACTCACAAACGACTGGAATTTGTTCGATTGCATGCAATTCACCCTTCTCATTAAGAGAGAACAACCGAATGGTATCATCACGAGAGGCATAGATGATCACATCATCAGAAGAGTGAGTCAATTGAATTTCCCTGGCAGCACAATCGAGCTTTGCTTTGTGCTTATAGAGCCAGTCCATCCCAAGGATAAGATCGATATCAGAATCACCAAGAACCACTGGTTTAGCCAAGAATTTATAGTCGCCCATCTTGATAGAGACATTGGGAGCAACCAAGTTAGAGGTCATAAGCTTTCCGGGAGAGACAACTTGCATAACTTTGTTCAAAACCTCAGTGTCAACATTATGTTTCGATGCAAAAGGATATGACATGAAAGAATGCGATGCACCGGTATCAAATAAGACTTTTGCAGGAATATCATTAACAGGAAGATTACCCATGATCACATTAGAAGATTCCTCCGCTTGAGCTGCATTCATCATGTTCACCTTAGCAGACTTGGCATTATGCTTAACCACTGCATTGCTGGAAGATCTCACAGGAGGAGGAGGCGGAAGGCGCCTTTGGTTGAAGCACTTGTTTGCATAGTGACCCTTCTCCTGACATTTGTTGCAAGTCACCTCAGAGAGTGGACGATGATAAGGAGCACTTGACCTTGGAGCTAGATTCTGTGACTTGTTATGATAGCCAGGGTTGGGTGGGTGGGAAGATCCATTGCCACCTTTGCTCTTCTGCTGATAAGGCTGACGGAACGGAGGAGGAGGAGGCAGCCAAAACTTTTGCTGCTTAGCTGCCACAAGTGAAGAAGAAGAAGACTGCACTGCGTCTCTGACTCTCTTCTTAGAAGCCTCACACTTGAGCTGAGCAGCTTCTTGTTTAAGTGCCATGTTGTAGAATTCATCATATTTTGTTGGCTCGAAAAGCACAAGAGCTAGTTGCAAATCTTCTCTGAGACCACGCCTGAACTGGTAGATCATACTCTTCTCATCAGGGATGTCCTGCTTGGCAAAGCGAGAGAGTTTCTGGAACTGAGTGTTGTATTGATACACAGACAAGTTGCCTTGCTTGAGATTGCGGAACTCCTCACGCTTACTCTCAACAACACTGTCTGGAATGTGATGAGCTTTGAAGTCACGGCGGAAATCATCCCAGGTAATCACACGACCTCCTCTGGAATCTTTGTATTGCTGGAACCATTCAGCAGCTTGATCTTTGAGTTGAAAAGAGGCAAACTTGACAAAGTCCTCAGGTTTGACATTGCTGCACTCGAAATGCTTGCAAATATCCACGAGCCAATCATCCGCGTCTGTGGCCTCGACACAGTAGCTGAATGTCTTTGGCTGATTAGCAAGTGAGGGAGTCCTGGATTAGGGGGTGTTCGGATAGCCGGACTACATCTCCCGCCGGACTCTAGGACTATGAAGATACAAAACCGAAGACTCCGTCCCGTGTCCGGAAGGTTCTTTCCTTGGCGTAGAAGGCAAGCTAGGTGTGCGGATATTCAAGATCTCCTCCCCATGTAACCGACTCTGTGTACCCCTAACCCTATCCGGTGTCTATATAAACCGGAGGGTTGTAGTCCGTAGGACTA
The DNA here is from genome assembly GCF_002162155.2 of Triticum dicoccoides. Taxonomy (NCBI): domain Eukaryota; kingdom Viridiplantae; phylum Streptophyta; class Magnoliopsida; order Poales; family Poaceae; genus Triticum; species Triticum dicoccoides. The sequence continues at coordinate 72,388,529 of NC_041389.1, forward strand.
GGATACAACATACATACAACAACCATCGTCATACACGATCATACCATAGGCTAGCTTCTAGGGTTTAGCCTCCTTGATCTCGTGGTAGATCTACTCTTGTACTACCCTTATCATCAATATTAATCTAGCAGGAGTAGGGTTTTACCTCCATCGAGAGGGCCCGAACCTGGGTAAAACAAAGTGTCCCCTGTCTCCTATTACCATCCAACCTTGACGCACAGTTCGGGACCCCCTACCCGAGATCCGCCGGTTTTGACACCGACATTGGTGCTTTCATTGAGAGTTCCTCTGTGTCGTTGCCTTTAGGTTCGATGGCTCCTTTGATCATCAACAGCGATAAGGTCCAGGGTGAGACTTTTCTCCCCGGTCAGATCTTCGTCTTCGGCGGCTTCGCTCTGCGAGCCAATTCGCTTGGCCATCTGGAGCAGATCGAAAGCTACGCCCCTGGCCATCAAGTCAGGTTTGGAAGCTTAAACTACATGGCGGATATCCGCGGAGACTTGATCTTCGACGGATTCGAGCCACAGCCAAGCGTGTCGCACTGTCGAGAAGAGCATGATATAGCTCTGCTCCCGAACAGTGTCCTGGAGGCCGCACACGCTCCGGCCCCGACCATCGATTCGGAGTCCGCTGCGTTTGTCGAGGAAGAACGGTTGGACGTCACCTCAAGGGCTGCGACGTTAAAGGCGGTTGAGCCGAACGCCGACCCCGCACTCCGTGCTGCCAATTACTCTGAGGAGCCAGATTCTTCTCCGGACTCCGGGCCCTTTACGCCCCTACCGATCGAATCCGATTGGACGCCTATAATGGAGTTCACCACCGCGGATATCTTTCAGTGTTCACCTTTTGGTGACATCTTGAATTCTCTCAAGTCTCTCTCTTTATCAGGAGAGCCCAGGCCGGATTATGGTCTGCGAGGTTGGGATTCGGACGATGAAGAAATTCAAAGCCCACCCACCACCCACGTGATAGCCACTGTCGACGATTTAACCGACATGGTTGACTACGGCTCCGAAGATTTCGACGACCTCGACGACGAAGGAGGAGACGAACAACAACCAGCACCTGTAGGGCGCTGGACAGCCACCTCGTCATATGACATATACATGGTGGACGCTCCAAAAGATGGAGATGGCGATGGAACAGCGGAGGACGGCTCATCAAAAAAGCATCCCAAGCGCCGCCGTCAGCGGCACCGCTCCAAATCCCGCCAAAGCAAGAACGGTGATTCCGGCACGGAAGACAATGCTACCCCGGACACCGCCGAAGAACACCAACCCCAGCAAGACTCGGCACGGGAAGACGGTGAAGCCAGCCCTCACAAGAATACGGCAGAAAGAGAGGTTGAGGACGATAACTACATGCCTCCCTCCGAAGACGAGGCAAGCCTCGATGATGACGAATTCGTCGTACCACCAGACCCCGCCGAACAAGAGCATTTTCAACGCAGGCTTATTGCCACGGCCAACAGCTTAAAGAAAAAGCAGCAACAACTTAGAGCTGATCAGAATTTGCTGGCAGATAGATGGACAGATGTCCTTGCGGCCGAGGAGTACGAACTCGGGCGCCACTCCAAAACTTACCCCAAACGCAGGCTGCTTCCCCAATCAGAGGACGAAGCAAATGACATGACAGATCGGCCACCTCGCGGCCGTGACAGAGAGGCCCGCCGAACCTTCAGGCCAACCGTACTACGGGGCTGTTCGGCCAGGGCACAAGAAAACGAGCCAGACCTGCGACAAGTATTGGAGGATAAAGCAAGGCAGACAAGATCGATATATGGATCGCGCAGACGCCCAACACGCAACAATCCTCAGTCCGGACACAACAGGTCCGGCCGGGCCGAACACAACATGCATAGCTCTGCCGAGCTACGGCGCGACATAGCCCAATACAGGGGCTCCGCACACCCGTTATGCTTCACAGACGAAGTAATGGATCATCAAATCCCAGAGGGTTTTAAACCCATCAATATCGAGTCGTACGATGGTACGACAGACCCGGCAGTTTGGATCGAGGATTATCTCCTCTATATCCACATGGCACGCGGCGACGACCTGCACGCCATCAAATACCTCCCACTCAAGCTCAAGGGACCAGCTCGGCATTGGCTCAACAGCCTGCCAGTAAATTCAATCGGTTCTTGGGAGGACCTGGAGGCCGCATTCCTTGACAATTTTCAAGGCACTTATGTGCGACCACCGGACGCTGATGATCTAAGCCACATAATCCAGCAGCCAGACGAATCGGCCAGGCAATTTTGGACACGGTTCCTCACAAAGAAAAATCAGATAGTCGACTGTCCGGACGCAGAAGCCCTAGCGGCCTTCAAGCATAATATCCGCGACGAATGGCTTGCCCGGCACCTGGGACAGGAAAAGCCGAAGTCAATGGCAGCCCTAACGACTCTCATGACCCGCTTTTGCGTGGGAGAAGACAGCTGGCTAGCTCGTAGTAACAACTTATCGAAGAAGTCCGGAAATTCGGACACCAAGGACAAAAGTGGCAGGTCAAGTCGAAACAATCAAAAACGCCGCGTCAGTTGCGACAGTAATGAGGATACAGCAGTAAATGCCGGATTCCGAGGCCATAAATCCGGTCAGCGGAAACAACCATCTAAAAAGAATAACCAGGGCCCATCCAGTTTGGACCGAATACTCGATCGCCTATGCCAAATTCACGGCACCCCCGAAGAGCCAGCTAACCACACTAACAGAGACTGTTGGGTGTTCAGGCAGGCAGGCAAGTCAATAGCCAAACATAAAAACAAGGGGCTAGACAGCGATGACGAGCGGGAGCCCAGGCCACCGAACAATAAAGGACAGAAGGGGTTTCCCCCACAAGTGCGGATGGTGAACATGATATACGCAACCCACATTTCCAAGAGGGAAAGGAAGCGTGCGCTACGGGACGTATATGTGATGGAGCCAGTCGCCCCAAAGTTCAACCCTTGGTCTTCCTGCCCGATCACTTTCGATCGAAGGGACCATCCCACTAGCATCCGTCATGGCGGCTTTGCCGCATTGGTCCTCGATCCAATCGTTGACGGATTTCATCTTACAAGAGACCTAATGGACGGCGGCAGCAGCCTGAACCTGCTTTATCAGGATACAGTGCAGAAAATGGGCATAGATCCATCAAGGATCAAGCCCACAAGGACGACCTTTAAGGGCGTTATCCCAGGTGTAGAGGCCAATTGCACAGGCTCAATAACACTTGATGTGGTCTTCGGATCTCCGGATAATTTCCGAAGTGAAGAGTTAATCTTCGATATAGTCCCGTTCCGCAGTGGTTATCACGCCCTGCTCGGACGAACTGCATTCGCTAAATTCAATGCGGTTCCGCACTACGCGTACCTCAAGCTCAAGATGCCAGGCCCTCGAGGAGTAATCACGGTCAGCGGAAACACCGAACGCTCCATAACCACGGAGCAGCACACGGCGGCCCTCGCATCGGAAGTACAAAGTAGCCTTTCAAGGCAGTTCTCCAGTCCGGCCGTTAAAACGCCGGACAATGCGAAGCGCGCCCGGAGTAACCTACAACAAGACCATTTGGCAAGATCGGAGCAGGCGTAGCAATGCGGCCCCAACCCCATCCATCGCATCATCGCGGAATTAGTACCTCGAGTACACAGCTATGCCCTTAAAATTCCATGGGCACCGGGGAAGGGGGCACTTTAGCGGCATGCCTACAATACGGCGTCAAACGTACTAGGGGCTGCCGGACTTTTTCTTTTATTTCTTACTTTCAGGACTCCATATTCCGGATAACCTGTTCGGCCTCGCTGCCGCACAAGACGATACAAGGCCAGGGAGCGCAGACAAAACTACGCCGCACTACCAATTCTCAGGTGGTCTCTATTTTGAGCGATATATATGTTTACAAATATCAGCGGCCTACGCCTAGTCAGGACATGTTATATAGTCCAGTATCTCCTGCTTATCGCACTCTTTGTATCGTCAAGCTTTAAATTGCTTCTTTATAAACAACGCATAGATTTGCGTCTATTTTTCCACATTACATTTTTGAATATATATATGTTTATCTTATAACATGATCGCACCCGTACACCATGGTACGGCAAACCACGCCAGGGGCTTTATTTCCCTTCTATCTGGACGTGAGAAGTCCGCACACCGTCCCAAGTGCGGCACCCCGAACTTATAGCACTATATGCATTGGCTCCGAGTCATGATTTTGGTCATATGTTGGGTTTGCCCGGCTCCTGTGTTCGGCCACCTTACGTTCCGTTTTCGGCTAAGGCAGCTCCAGGAGAACCGCTGTGATTGCACCCTGGTTCGGCCAGGCGAGTGCCTCAGTGGAGAAAGCTAAAACAGACTGTCATGACAGTGCGTGAGATCGGTCGCTGTTCAATAGGTTTTTTCGAGTCCTTAAAGGCTTATGCCGCTTCGGGCGGAGAGCTGGCTAAACACCAGCTAAAAGGCGTGGATAGCTCCCCGAATTCGGCCTTCCGAACTAGGGGCTTCGCCGAAATTTAAAATTATAAAGTTCTATGGCTAAGTGAGAGTGTTCAAGCATTATAGTCCGATATCCTGGTTCGTTGTGCTGAAGGCCTCCCTCGATGGACCCAATTATGGGGAAAAGAGCCCTCGGGTTTATCCCGAACACCCCAGCACTAGTTGCATGGGGGCTGAAGTCGACGACTCGCCATCTCTCAATTATTGATAAACGGCCGCACAGAAAACAATATTTTAAATTCAAAGCATTGCTTAAAGCGCATATGAACAAGTTTTCAGCGCACAGGATACAAATGACCGAGTTTACTCCAATATTACATCTCTACTGCATTCATCCGCGACAAGTCGAGCTCCAGCAAGAACTTCTTTATAGTAGTTCTCGGGCTTGCGATGCTCCTTCCCCACCGGCGGCCCGTCCCTCACCAGCTTCTCGCCGTTCAGCTTGCCCCAGTGCACTCTCACACGTGCAAGGGCCCTCCGGGCACCCTCGATGCAGGCAGAGTGCTTGATGACTTCAAGTCGTGTACAAGCTTCCACCAGCCGCCGCACAAGCCCGAAGTAGCTCCCAGGCAGGGCCTCCCCAGGCCACAGCCGAACTATAAGACCATTTATGGCCTGTTCGGCCGCCTTGTGTAGCTCGACCAGCTACTTCAGCTGGTCACTCAAGGGCACAGGGTGTCCGGCCTCAGAGTACTGAGACCAGAACACACTCTCCGCCGAGCTGCTCTCTCCGGCTCGATAGAAAGCGGCGGCATCGGACGCACTGCGGGGAAGATCGACAAAAGCCCCTGGAGAACTCTGGATCCGGGTAAGAAACAGGTATTTTGTTTTTATATTCTTACTTTGCATTGAGAATGCCTTACCCGCTGCTATCTTCTTCAACTCCTCCAATTCTTGGAGGGCCTTCTGGGCTTCAGCCTTAGCATTCTTGGCGGCCTCGACGACAGAGGTGAGCTCGGTGGCTTGCGTTTTCATGTCAAGCTCCAGAGCCCCATGTTTCTTCATGAGATCCTGCAGCTTCTGCTGCACCTCGCCGCATTCGACCCCAAGCCTTTCTCGCTCGGTGCGCTCCTCGGCCGTTTTCTTTTCGGCCTCGGTAAGCGCCTGCCTCAGGGTGGCCACCTCCGTTGCGGCCCCTGCATTAGGCAGCATATTCCTGTTATTTTTTCGCAATCAAGCCTCTCCATGGGCACATTTTAATTCAGAGGGTTTTCTTACCTTCATTCTCTTCGAGCTGCCCTTTGGCAAGTCCGAGCTCTCGCTCGGACCGCTCAAGGTCCTTCTTCAGGACGTCCACCTGCGCAGTCAATGCGGCGGTGGACAGCAGCGAAGCCTGCACACGCATATTTGACCTTTTTTATTAGTCTCCTGCGATAATTATTAGATCCTCTATCCGGCTTTTCTTTCCGAACACCGAACAGAGCATCAGGGGCTATGTCTATGCGGTAATACATTTAACATATTATTTACTTACTTGAAAGCCTGTTAGAAGGCTGGCGCAAGCTTCGTTCAGCCCTCTCTTGGCGGACTGAACCCTTCGGATCACCGTACTCATAACAGTACGGTGCTCCTCGTCGATGGTGGCGCCTTCAAGCGTCTCCATCAAATAGTCCGGCGCCTCTGGTTGGGCAGAGGTCGCCGGGCCTGACGGCTCACTCCTCTTGGAAGGAGATTGCCCGCCGCACGCTGGGTCTGTTGAGGCCGGCGCGGTGTCCGGCACAGAGCCGGACTTGGTGCCCTGGAGGGACTTATCCCCTCCACTCCTGGAGTCCGGGAGGTCGCCGTGCGGCTCCTCCAGGACCATCTCCTCCTGCCTAGGAGTTCGGCGGGACGCCACTTCGGCATCATCCGTCCGGCGGGGGGAGATAGCGGGCGGAACTGAGTTCACGTCCGAAGAGTCCAGGGAACCACTCGACGAATCGTCGAGTGCGGTCCGGGGCGGCCTGCACAATTACATTTAAACATAAGGGAAAGCTGCGCAAATATCATGAGTTACTCTGGTATCCGAATACTTACGACGTCGCCGGACGCTTGGTCCTTTCCGGCCGCTCCTCCTCGTCCTCATTGGGGTCAGAGGAGTAGTCCGGTGGAGGGGTTTTCCTCTTTTTGGACCCCTTAGCCGCCCCCGCTGGGGCGGCCTTCCTTTTCTTTCCTTCCCCCATTGGAGGGGGAGGGATTTCTTCTTCCTCCTCCTCGCTTTCACGAGAGGAGGGCGTCGCAGGCTCGCCAGGTGACGAGTCTGATAGCACCACGTTGCGGGCACTCTTTCGGGTCCCGGTGGTCTTCTTCTTCTTCTCGACCTTCTTATCCGGCACCACGTAAGGTACCGGAGCCAGCAGCTTCGTTAAAAGAGCTGGGGCTGGGTCTTCGGGCAGAGGAGCCGGACAGTTGATGGGTCTGGCTATCTCTCGCCACGCCTGTCAAAGGTGAAGGGAGTTTGGATCCCGCATGGAGTCAATCTATGAGAAAAGAGCTTAACAAGCCTGTCAAAGGTACAGATAGCTTACCTCGCTGGCGTGACGCTGCGAGCTGAATCCGCAATCCTCGAAAGCGGACGAGGGGGACTCGGCGCCTTTGGTTAGCACCTTCCAGACGTCTTCATACGTCGTGTCGAAGAGCCTACTAAGGGTTTGGTGCCGCGCCGAGTCGAATTCCCACAAAGTAAAATCCCGTTGTTGGCACAGGAGGATCCGGCGGACGAGCATAACCTGGATTACGTTCACAAGCCTGATTGGCTTGTTCACCAGGGACCGGACGCAGTTCTGCAGTCCGGTCACTTCTTCCTCGTTGCCCCACAACAGGCCCGTCTCTTTCCAGGACATAAGCCGCGTGGGGGGTCCGGATCTGAACTCGGGGGCTGCGATCCATTTCGGATCGCGTGGCTCGGTGATGTAAAACCACCCGGCTTGCCACCCCTTTAAGGTCTCCACAAAGGAGCCCTCGAACCAGAGGACACTGGCCATCTTGCCGGCCATGGCGCCTCCGCACTCCGCCTGGGTGCCGGACACCACTTGGGCTTGACGTTAAAGGTCTTGAGCCAGAGGCTGAAGTGAGGGCGGACGCGGAGAAAGGCCTCACACACGACGATAAACGCCGAGATGTTGAGGATAAAATTCGGGGCCAGATCGTGGAAATCCAGCCCGTAATAGAACATGAGACCCCGGACAAATGGGTGGAGTGGAAACCCTAGTCTGTGAAGAAAGTGGGGAAGAAAAACTACCCTCTCATGGGGCTGTGGGGTGGGGAGAATCTGACCACCCTCAGGAAGCCGATGAGCAATGTCCTTGGACAAGTATCCGGATTTCCTTAACTTTTTTACTTGCTCCTCCGTGACGGAGGAGGCCATCCACTTGCCTCCCGCTCCAGACATTGTGGGGGAAGGTTGAGGTGAGAACGGCGAGCTTAGGCGCTGGAGCTTGAGTGCGCAAGAGATGGATTGGCAGAGGAGGAAGAAGGCGTAAAGTGAAAGGGCGGATCTTTATCCCCTTATATGGTCGACTGCGGTTATGCGTCCCCACTTGCCTAATAAAACTCGCCTGCCTCCCAAGCGTTGTGATAAAACAGCACGGTTGGGTTACCCACGTCCGTATTAATGAGAATCTCGCTGAAAGGGGTGCACGATCTCTGCTTCGATAAGACGTGCCAAGGAAACCGCCTCGTTAAAAGTGCGGCGATATAACATTGAAATACTCCATACAGAAGGCTTGGCCGCGATGTTATGATACGTCGCAGGATACGTCAGCAGATTAGATTTGTGTTAACATTATTCTCTATATGGCAATACATGGAAACTTATTTTGCAGAGCCGGACACTATTTTTGGTGTTACTCGTCTTCTTGAAGAACTTGGAGGAGGAACCCGCCCTGCAATGCCGAAGACAATTCTCGCGCCGGACTCGTCATTGAAGCCAGGTTCAGGGGCTACTGAGGGAGTCCTGGATTAGAGGGTGTTCGGATAGCCGGACTACATCTCCCGCCGGACTCCAAGACTATGAAGATACAAAACCGAAGACTCTGTCCCGTGTCCGGAAGGTTCTTTCCTTGGCGTAGAAGGCAAGCTAGGTGTGCGGATATTCAAGATCTCCTCCCCACGTAACCGACTCTGTGTAACCCTAACCCTATCCGGTGTCTATATAAACCAGAGGGTTGTAGTCCGTAGGACTAGGATACAACATACATACAACAACCATCGTCATACACGATCATACCATAGGCTAGCTTCTAGGGTTTAGCCTCCTTGATCTCGTGGTAGATCTACTCTTGTACTACCCTTATCATCAATATTAATCTAGCAGGAGTAGGGTTTTACCTCCATCGAGAGGGCCCGAACCTGGGTAAAACAAAGTGTCCCCTGTCTCCTGTTACCATCCAACCTTAACGCACAGTTCGGGACCTCCTACCCGAGATCCGCCGGTTTTGACACCGACAGCAAGGAACTGATTGAGGGTAGCGAAGTGCTGCTGATTGTTGCCTTGGCCTTGATTTCCTTGATTCCCTTGCCCTTGGTTACGATCTTGCAAGAGCTGAATCGGAATCTGAGCGTTGGCATTTGTGGCAGTCATCAGGGCTTGCCATGCCTCCGGAGGTGGAGGTGGTGGCGGAGGGTTAGCCTGATCTCCATCATTGCGTTCCGGATTCAGACGAGTTGGTGGAGCCATCCTGAAGAGAGGGTGACATCCATTAGCATCTTGAAAAAGATATATTCAGGCTGAATCAAAGGATCGAAATTGCAACATATAGTCTTCACAATAAACATTCGAACGAGAATGAACGAATGAATTCCAAACTTAATCATCATACTTCCATAAGTTGAGAAGCCACTTAGATAAAGGTATGGAATAAAATCAACAAGGTACAGATATGAACAAATACTTGGTAAGGATTACCCAATCACGAACCAAATATCTGCGGGAAGAAATACTAGAGCTACATGAATTCCCACTTATAAACTCCCGAAACTTTCTGGTTATGCAATCAGGTGTTGGGGATACAGGGGACACAAATATATATCACCCAAACTAACAATACCTAGATCCACCTGTATCCATCCTTCAACACATAACCAAGAAATCCTCGGAAATCGTCTACCTCAACCTTCGAAAAACATCCGTTATACAAGTCATGGCAATACTCCCGCACTCGCCACAGTACTGGGCTATTAGGGTTATCTCACCAACAACTGTACAAAAAGAGTTTTCCGATGTCGGCGTACTAAACTCAGGTATTCCAGAACTGCAACGATAAAATTATGACGACAACACCTCAGAGCTCAACTCCCCGGGACACCTCCACTAAAAAAACCCCCTGCTGACGGGAGGCACCAAGACAATGTTGTCATCATAAAACCATCGGAACGATTCTAAGATACCCGCGTGATCCTAAAAAAAAATTAGTGAAATTTGAGGAGAGAAGAGTCAAAACTCTACGTCAGGATACCTCACCAGAAGGTCGAAGGGACTGGGGAGTAAAAAGAATTCCTAAACTCTCCGATATATAATTCCTAAATGACTCAAAACATTTTTCTAGACACAACTCGGCCGCTAAAAACGATCAATCAGAGGGGGCTCCTAAGTCGGGGAAGGCTCTGATTACCAACTTGTAACGCCCTCGATGCGGCTATATCTCCTACGTGTCGAAGCACGACTTAGAGGCATAAACGCATCGAAAGCAATGTCGCAAGTGAGGTAATCTTCACACAATCCCATGTAATAAATAAGGGGAAAGATACATAGTTGGCTTACAGTCGCCACTTCACACAAGTACATAAGTAATCATCCATCATACAAGTTTCACTCAAGGTCCGACTACGGAACCAAAATAAAAGAAGAAAACCCCACATGCTAACAGGATCCCCGAATCAACCCGACTGGGCTCCACTACTGATCATCTGGGAAGGACACGTAGTAACGGCCACGTTCCTCGTCGAACTCCCACGTGAGCTCGGTGGCATGATCTGCACTGGCATCGTTGGCACTTGAAACTGTTGTGATAATATATGTGAGTCACGGGGACTCAGCAATCTCACACCCGCGAGATCAAGACTATTTAAGCTTAAGGTAGGAGGGGGGAAGTGAGGTGGAGCTGCAGCAAGCGACTAGCATATATGGTGGCTACCACGCAAAAGAGAGCGAGGAGAGAAAGCAAAGCACGGTCGAGAAACTAGTAGAGATCAAGAAGTGATCCTGAACTACTTACATCATGCATAACTCCAACACCGTGTTCACTTCCCGGACTCCGCCGAGAAGAGACCATCACGGTTACACACGCGGTTGATGTGTTTTAATTAAGATCAACTTCGGGTTTTCTACAACCGGACATCAACAAATTCCCATCTGCCTCATAACCGCGGGCACGGCTTTCGAAAGATAATACCCTGCAGGGGTGTCCCAACTTAGCCCATTATAAGCTCTCACGGTCAACGAAGGATATTCCTTCTACCGGGAAGACCCGATCAATCTCGGAATCCCGGACTACAAGACATTTCGACAGCAATAAAACAAGTCCAGCAAAACCGCCCGATTGTGCCGACAAATCCTGATAGGAGCTGCACATATCTCGGTCTCAGGGCACATCCGGATGAGACATCCTACGAGTAAAACCAAACCTCAAGTTGCCCCAAGGTGGCCCCGCAGTCTGCTCGTTTCGGGCTAGCACCCAGAGGAGCACTGGTCCTGGGGGGCTAAAATAAAGATAACCCTTGGGCTCGCGAAAACCCAAAGGAAAAGGTGGTAGGTGGTGGCGAATGGTAAAACCAATGTTGGGCCTGCTGGAAAAGTCTTATTCAAAGCGAACTATCAAGGGGGTCCCATAAACCACCCAACCGTGTAAGGAACGCAAAATCCGGGAACATAACACCGGTATGACGGAAACTAGGGTGGCAAGAGTGGAACAAATCACCAGGCAAAAGGCCGAGCCTTCCACCCTTTACCAAGTATATAGATGCATTAAATAAAGTAAGATATATTGTGATATCCCAAAGTAATCATGTTCCAACAAGGAACAACATCTCCATGTTCCAATAAGGAACAAACTTCAGCTTCACCTGCAACTAACAACGCTATAAGAAGGGCTGAGCAAAGCGGTAACATAGCCAATCAACGGTTTGCTAGGACATGGATGGTTAGAGGCTGACATGGCAATATGGGTGGCATGATATAGCAAGTGGTAGGTATCGCAGCATAGGCATAGCAAACGAGCGAGCATCTAGCAAGCAAAGATAGAAGTGATTTCGAGGGTATGGTCATCTTGCATGCAAGGTTGTCAGAGTTGACGAAAGCTTGATCCTCGTAAGCGTTCTCAACAGGGTCCTCGTTCACGTAATCGTCTCCCGGCTCTACCCAAGACAAGAACAACAAGCAAAGGGGACAACCATCAATCACGATGCAATGCGCAAGCAACATGATGCAAAACATGGCATGATATGCGAGATGTGGTATGCAATGCATATGCGTGCTCCGGAGAGGAAAATATGAACCAGGCATAATCTTGTCAAACCAAGTATGCCACTGGATAGATGAGATGCTTTCGGTTGAAATCGATATAAAGATCACCGGAATCGGATGCACGGTTTGCAAATGAGAAGCAAAACAAGAATGACTAGAATCTGCCATTAAAGGCATGATGCTACTTAGCAAGCAATAAGAAATTAAGCTACTACACCCAAACATATCAACAAAGCATATGACGGCGATCTACTCAAGATGCTCGACAAAAGATGAACACTGAGCTACGGCTAAATCACACCACAACAGGTTAAAACAAGCATGGCAAAAGTGCATATTATAACAGGTTCACAGACTTAGTGAAAATACTAACAAGTCAGATTTTAACATCAGGATGGCATTTTCAGAGCAAGATAACTACATGCTACAGGTTCATAACATAGAAAATTATGGCATGGCATGAATCTATTCAAAGCACTTGACAAAAGACTCTTACTGACCATAAGCCATAAAGGATCAGAAAATACAATAACAAGCAAGTCAATTAAGCAAGTTTCGTTACAGATTTCAGACTTAGCAGAAATCTGGACATGGCAGAAAACAGATAACGAGTAGGCATGTTCGTGAGCTCGATGCACTCTCTACAGAGCCTTTCATGACAAACTAAGCATGCACTCATCAAGAAGACATGGCATAGAAGATAATCATGGCAAGAACAACAATAAAACATGGAAGGATCAACTACAATAAGCTTGGCAAAATTGAATAACAAGTAGACAATCTGCCAGGAAACAATTTCAAGCAAAAGTAGAGCTCGATTGACTCAAGCTAATGCACTCCAAAATTACCAACAAAGGCATGGATGGAAATAGGACATCCATATGCCCAAAACATCCTTACTTATCATGCTCAAAATATGCATGGATCTCTCGGAAACAACATGAACATATGGCATGAAAATACCATCACGGAAAGACTTAGTAAATTTGCTAAGTACCTGGAATCAGCAACATCAACATCCCTAGTTTGCATGCTTGTGCTAGTCACCACATAGATCACAAAAATACATGGCATAATTCTATGGAAAGGTAACATGGCATATTACAAAATACATGTAGAGCTCAACCTCAAAGGATGCACACATCAATCATGGCAAAAATGACAAAAGTGCAAGATCTGATAATAAACAGGAGATAACATCACATAGCCCTCTTCCAACAGCATTTAGGGCATCAAGATGAGCTCAAATGAATTTGATACAATGGTATGAAATGAAGTACTCCTCGAGACGAACAATTTGACATATTATACGCACAAAACGGAGCTACAGGTGCAGAGTTATGGCATGATGAACATGTGATGATTAAGCAATAGATGTAGGACTTAGAGGAAAAAGAGGGGGCGAAGAGGAAGAAGAAGTCAACCGAGGGAGTAGCGCGCGGATCGAGGCGGGGCGCCGGGAGCTCGCCGGCGTTGGGCGCGGGGCAGCCGGAGGGAGGCCGGAGGTGGTCGGGGACGCCGGATCCGGCCGGACCCTCGCCGGATCTGGCCGGGCGAGGAGGAGGCGGCGGCCCCGGGAGGAGGGTCGGCGGCGCGACCGCGGTGA
>NC_041389.1:72402202-72418161 GCF_002162155.2 Triticum dicoccoides
CACGGGCGGGCCGGCTTCGGGCCCCGCGGGCCCGGCGGCGAAGTGGGGCGGCGCGCGGGTGACGTGTCAATGCCCGATTGGCTGGGGCTGCGGCGCGGGTGACGTGTCAACCTCTGGTTAGCCGGGCGACGTGGCCGGCGGATGCGTCCGGTCCGGGATGGACACGTCCGGCGGCGGGAGGAGGAAGGAGACTAGGGTTGGACCCGAAATGAGGAGGGGAGCACATATTTATAGGTAGGAGGAGCTAGGAGGCTCCAAATGGAGTGCGGTTTTCACCCACACGATCACGATCAAACGACCGAGAGGATGGGGATGACTTAGAAGGGTTTTGGGCCACTTAGAAAGGGGTGTTGGGCTGCACCAAAAGAGGCTTTCGCGGTTACCCGGTTAACCGTTGGAGTACCAAACGACCTCCGAATGACCCGAAACTTGACAGGCGGTCTGTCGATGCTATACCAAGGCCGCAAGACAAACCTCGGTCCATTCCGAGAAGGTTTAATACCCGCACATGGAAAAAGGTAAAAGAGGACGCCAAGGAACATAGGAGCGCCGGATTGCAAAACGGACAACGGGGAAAATGCTCGGATGCATGAGACGAACACATATGCGAATGCAATGCACATGATGACATGATGACATGATAAGAAATGCATGACACGAACAAAAAGCAACAAGAGGGAAAACCCAACCACGGAGGAAATATTATATCACAATGCTGAAAATGGCAAGAGTTGGAGTTACAAATATGGCAAGTTACATCGGGGGCGTTACACTCACGGCCCTCGACCAAAGCTCCGCCCGAAACCATGATCAAAGAGATCGGGAAAATTGCAACTTCTCCAACTAGGCACTAAGACTCCGGCCCCACGGTGGGCGCCAACTGTCGTGGTTCTAACTCTGACAGTAATGTAGGGGGTATGTATGGAGAGGCTAGATCTTAGCTATGGAGGAGTTGTAAGCACACGAGGATTACGAGTTCAGGCCCTTCTCGGAGGAAGTAACAGCCCTACGTCTCGGTGCCCGGAGTTGGTCGATTGAATTATAGGTGTAGGAACAATAGGGGTGCGAACCCTCGATACTGAGGAGGGGTGGCTTATATAGAGTTCGTCAGGCCCCTCCAGCCCTCAGTAATGCAGGGTTTAAAGTACATTAAGACTGGGGGTTACTGGTAACGCCCCTAATAAAGTGCTATGATGACCATAAAAGCTACTTAATTACCAACCGTTTGCGTGCGGAGTGACTTTAGATCTCCTGGCAGTCGAGTGGTTGGCTTCGTGGTCGAGTGATAGCTCCATGGTCGAGTGTCTTGAATCTGTCGAGTGGGATACCTCCAAGTCGATTGAGAGGTGACTTCTTCTAGGGATGTCCTTGGGTAGGGAACTTAGGACAGGTCCATGCCCCTACCCTAGGTACATAGCTTCATCAAGTACTGCTTGTGATTGTGTTGTTTGCTTCCTCAACATGTCAACTTCATCTCTAAGTGCAGAAGTAGAATCTATTTCTACCAATAGTTTAGCCTCTAGAGCATCAACAGTTGGCAATTCATGATGCACGATAGGGCCGGTGCCACTGCTGTGGGATGATACAACATCCATGGGGACCTCGCTCTTTGATCTTGGGCTAATCTGTTTTGCCATTAAAGTTCCGATTGGATTCCAAAAAGTTGAAGTTAGCAAAACATCTCAACTGGGAGTTAGAACAGCAAACCAGTTGAACAAACAAGGAATTAAAGATTTTCAATTGGATGCTGAAAAGTGGTTATTAACATCATTGTAACCGGTTGCAGCAGCAAAGCAGTTAAACAAACAAGTTTTGCAAAAGGTACCTGTTGTGGCATTGGAGTTTCTCTTGGATCCTGAAAAGTTGAGTAGCCAGTAACGTGATTAGAGCAACCGGTTGTAGCAGCAAAGTAGTTAAACAAACAAGTTTTGCAAAAGGAACCTGTTGTGGCATTGGAGTTTCTCTTGGATCCTGAAAAGTTGAGTAGTCAGTAACTTGATTAGAGCAACAAGTTACAACAGCAAACCTGTTACACAAATATATTTTTGAAAATGTATCTGTTGTGCAATTGGACTTCCAGTTGGATCCTGAAGACTTGAAGTTGGTAAGATGAATACAACAAGAAGTTACAACCGGAAACCAGGTAAACAAGGAAGTTTCTGAAAACATACCTGTTGTGCCAACGGAGTTTCAGTTGGATCCTGCAAACTTGAATGTTAGCAATCATAAGTAAAGTGTTGCAAGAGCCATAAGAAACTAACATCAAACTAGTAAAACTAAACAGATTGTGCAATGTATTTAATTACACACGAACTAGTAAAACTAACAAGCTTGGCAACGTATTAAAGCAACAAGTCGGTACCGTTTACCTGCAACACAGACATCTGTAAATTTCTTTGATGTAAGCAAAATGATTCCAACACACACACACACACACACACACACACATACACACACACACACACACACACACACATATATATATATATATATATATATATATATAATTTAAAAAGATGGTGTCCCTCATATAAACCTGACAGTTGTCTATCTATGAACATGCAAACATTACTAGTGTTACAAGTGATAACAACAAACCATTTAAACAAACAGGGTATCAGAACATAAATTACACGTGAATTCTGCTGCACCCTAGAAGTACATATGACCAGCTATCTACGTTCTTAAGTAGCTATTTAAGTTCAGGCAAATAGGTAATTCTTAATAGTAAGTATCAAACACATAGATAGGTGCAGTCTATAATAGGATTAACAGGCTATGGCATTATGTAATCAGTAGCAAACTAAATTAAGCCAAGCAACTTCATTGAACAATTTTGCAATAAGTGGCTAACTAAAACTCCGAGAAGCAGGTAACTGAACTTATGCTATCTCTTTGTACAGGCACAATGCAACTTCTTTTTCGCTTACAAGGTTCTACGAAGGAGTCCATGGCATCAATTGCTTGGATACGCAGTCCCAATACTTCTTTCTTCCCACACTGCATTGGTAAGTCGAATGGTTAATCTGATAAGATGGTGTGTCCTTGATATGTTATATGAGGACGAGTTGTCAGACTAGTTGAAGAACCACACATCACACTGGCTTTTACTGTATATTTCATGCGATTACATTTGGCATATTGAGATCTAAGCAATCCACAATAGGATAAAAAGACTGGCATCCTTCACATTATTGACGAACTTAGTTCATATGAACAAAGAATTCAACCATTCTGTGGGTAAATGAAAAGCGCCACTGGAATATTTTTCACTACCCCAATCATACACGCAAAAAGAGGTGACGCCATCGTAGGAGCTGGTATGGGCGGCCGCCTCGGGTGGCTAGAAAGTGTGCACCTAGTTTGAGTCGTCCAGGTTGGCCCAGGCTAGTTTTGTTCGTCCCAACGCACGAGCAGGCAATGCAAAAAATGAACCAAAACGTTTCAATTTCGATGGGTCAATAACGTAAGTGCAAAGCAGGCCCTATAGCAGGATCGCCGCCCAAATGAGCGCCTCCTATATCGATCGACAGCAGGAAAAATGATAATTCGTTCGCTCCAGCCTCCAGTCTGGTTCGCTCCTAACCTAGCCGCTGCTAGATAGACTGACACAGCACTTCCTCACGCCCTCGTTGGACTCCGGTCGCCGGGCTTGAAGCTAATGGAAGGATAAGAAGATGAAGATCCAACCCTGGGTGTAACTTGCGTGGGAGGCAGCGGCGGCAGCACGGGCATGGCATCGAGTTTGCACAACCGGACAGTCGCAGTTTGCAAGAGCAGCATGCGCAACGAGCAGGTACATCACATCCCTGATTATATCTAATTCAATTGTTCAATTTCTGGCCAATAGTTAAACCCGACGGTGTTGTAAAACTGCTTGTATGTAGGGAATCTATAAGAAAATGAAACCAATTTCTGCTTATTTTATAACTCCCCCAAGCAATACTGAACTGACTGAACCTGATGTGTATAATCAAGTTTCCCATGCAAACATACAAGCTTATGTTGTTCTTGAGCCTGAAGTGTCTAATGAACAGATTGCTAATGAAGGATTTGATGCAAACATTTTACATGCTCCTGGTGATGAACATATAGTGTCTAATGAGGGATCTAATGCAAGCATTTTGCAAGCTCCCATTGAAGGATTTAGTGTCTAATGATGATCTGCTATGTTGAGAGAGACATAGAGATTTGTAGGAATTGATGACAAGCAAATTATAGTACATTTTCATGGCTTGAGGAAACATCGAGGCCATCTACCAGAAAGTCCCCGTATCATGACAACGTAGCATCAATACTTTTCTAATCTGTTGTTTGAAACTATTGGCATACTTGTGCAAGATAGATATATTGATATGCAGTTTGTGCACTGGTTATAGGTGAAATTACACTCGATATTTTCAGCCAGAGAACGAATAATTCAAGCAGGTACAGACCATGTTAGTAGTCCTTGTACACCATGTTGCATTTTGTGTTTTTTGGTGCTTACATCATTTAGTGTTTTATAATCTGGAACTACTTTGGATCATTAGCTGGTTTTCAAAGTGCATGTAGCTTCACATTTCTCAATTTATGTTGATTTCCGGAGTGCAAGTGCCTTCGTATTTTTTAAGTTAAATTTTCGCCCCTGGTAACTTGAATTTGTGGATCCGCCACTGCACACAAATCATACACGCAGGCTAGTATGAATTAATGAAATGCAGGGACTTACACTAGCTCATTGTACAGGCTCACTACAGCTCTGCTTGCACTTGGGATGTTCCACGTACAAGTCCATGTTACCACTTTCTTGTATGTGCAGGCTTGTGCTCCTTGCATCCCGCTCTGCATATTTGACACAACGAATGGTTGATCAAATAAGAGGAATCGACCTTGCTGTTGTACCGGAGGACAGGTACTTACAAGGTTATACCGGTGTGCAGAATGTGTACTAGATCCCGTAGCACCGTCATGCTTCACCAAAAAAATGGTTTTGCTTGTTTCAGATGATATCTCCAGAAGAAATAAGAGTTAAAGTCAGAGTTGCATAGGCATGTAAGCTAAGAGAGCAGTAAAAGGATATCCAAACATTGTCGGAACAGTGCACAAGGGAGTGATATGTGGATACCTAGTTCGGGCCAACGTTTGGGCATGCTCGCCTAGCTAGAGTGTGGGTCAATTCAGAGCCATTGAGGGTGATGCGCTTGCGTTTGCTGGTCGCGCACGTATGCAGATCTTGAGCGGCAGCGGAGCACTATGCTGCGGTGGACGAGACCGTTGGTGAAGCCCCATCAGCCTCGGGAGGCGGAGGTGCGACGATGTTCTCAGTGAAGTAGCCCCGGTGAGGTGGGAGACGGCGTTGGTGAAGCGCACCTGATGCGGTGGAAGTCAGTGTCTGTGAGGCACGTGCTTGCTATGGCCGACGTTGTCGGTGGACCACCCAGTGCGGTGGAAGAGGGCGTAGATGGGGTAGCTCCGGTGCGGTGGTGAAGCGCGACCGTTGTCTTCGTCGTCGTCGTTCGACGCAGAGGTGGGGAAAGAGATGAGACGAGGGGCGATTCGAACTTTGCTTGGGTTGGCGGCGAATTAGGGATTTGAGCACTCTGGGCGCGGAAGGGGACCGTGGAGAAGGGAGATTTTGTAGGGCTGGAATTGGAGCCGCCAGATATTTCAATCCGAAACGTGGAAGCGCGAACTTATTTTTTTTGTCATTCTTTTTTTGGGGGCGGGGGGGGGGGAGGGGTGGCTGGGTGCTAGCGTTTGTATGACACACGCAACCACCAGGACACGACCCTGGTCTGCCTGGTGCGCCTAAATTTGAGAATGCAATCAAATATTCTTTCATTTGCAAACGAATCTGTATGTATTACCACGCCCGTGTTTTCCTTGCAAATAATTAGTCATTCGAAATGAGATACTATAAATTAATTAATGAGGAGTTATTTGAATTAGAGTGTGTGTCACGTAGCGATCTCCAATTCTAACATGGATTTTGCATTTCACGGTATCCATGCTAACTTTTTTCATACAAATTCATATGTATAAGATGAACACCATGGTAGTGAGAAAACTTTGGATGGATTCAAATGTATGACCTACAAAATAGCACAACAATCGAGTCAATGTCAACTTTTCCACACCTAGTATGGCATGAATTCGAAATAATTACGGAAGCCATATGCATGGTCCTCAATTCAAATCTTACAATGTACACTAAATTGAAACGTCGATATTAACTCTCGTACTATCTACATTCAAATGTTGTTTTTAACCCCACCCCCCCCACCCCGGCACACACGCTACATACTTCCTATGTCGATCAATCTTCCTCTCCTAACCACCTTAGGAAGCTATCGGTTTCTGACACACGTTCATTCTTTCTCTCCATGTTTCGATCGCTAAAATCTCAACTACACAACCCCCTTTTTCCACTCTATTACCAAATATATCTCTCTCACACACCCGCCATTGCACTCCATGCCGAGCTCCCTCTCTCTATCTCTCTCTCCCTCCCACCCTCTCTCGCTAGATACATGCATTTCCTATCTAGACCCCCCCCCTCTCGTGCGCATGCATGCACATTGTCTATCTAGGTCACTCTCTCGAGACTGTCTTACTCTTTCTTCCACATGGCGGACCACACTCGCTCAATCTCGCTCTCTTTATCTAAGTCTGGATTAACCTCGCTTTCTCTCACACACAAATGATATATCTCCCTGTTCGGGCCTCGATCGACACACTCTATACTCTCTCACGCAGATTGTCTATCTAGGTCAGTCCATCCAAGCCGCCCCCACTCTTTCGACCTCATGGTGGGCCATGCTCGCTCAATCTCTCTCTCTCTCTCTCTCTCTCTCTCTCTATGTATGTCTTGATTGACCTCGCTCTTTCTTAGACACAAACAATATATCTCCATGTTTGAGCCCAATTCGACATATTCATATTGTATACTCTCCCACGCACATTTTCTATCTAGGTCACTCTCTCCAACCCGTCTCACTCTTTCGATCGCACGATGAACCACGCTCGCTCAATCTCCCTCCCTTTATCTATGTAATCGATTGACCTTGCTTCCTCCCGCGCACAAAATATATCTACATGTCTGTGACTGGATCATCTCTCAAGCTCTATCTTACATCCCTCACCCTTCCCAAAAGCTCAATCGAACACTATCTCTCCAGAGCATATATATCTTTTTAACAAATGCTAGACCACACTCACTTTCTCTCTCTATCTATCCGTGTCTCGATTGACCTCACTTTCTCATGTCGTATCTTCCACACATTGAAGCTACCTCTCCATCCCTCGCAGAGCTGGAGCTATTAACATTGTGAGGGGGACTCCAACCTTGGATTAATTTGTGAAGGCATTTATTGTTGTGAATCGTTGCATGGAAAACAAAAAAATTCTACGCACACGCAATGATCTATCCATGGAGATGCATAGCAACGAGGTGGAGAGTGTGTCTACGTACCCTCGTAGACCGTAAGCGGGAGCATTTCATAACGCGGTTGATGTAGTCGAACTTCTTCGCGGTTCAACTGATCAAGTACCGTACGCAGGACACCTCCGTGTTCTACACATGTTTAGCTCGGTGACGTCCCTTGCCTTCTTGATCAAGCAAGACGTCGAGGTAGTAGATGAGTTCCGTCAGCACGACGGCGTGGTGACGATGATGATGAAGTCATCTCCGCAGGACTTCGCCTAAGCACTACGAAAATATGACCGGGGGTGTAAACAGTGAAGGGGGCGCCGCAGATGGCTAGGAAATTGTCTGGTATGTGCTAGGGGCGCCCCCCACATATATATAGGTGGGAGGGGAGGGGAGAGGCCAGGAGGCGCCCCAAGTAGGACCGAATCCTAATTGGGCTCCTCCCAAGCCGCGCACCCCCCTGCCATATATATCGAAGGGGGAAGGAAAGAGGGGGGAGGGGAAAGAAGGGGGAATCCTATTCCCTTTCTTTCCTTTCTTCCTTCCCCTTTCCTTATCCACCTTGGCCGACCCGTATGGGGGTGCACTAGCTGAAGGAAATATGCCCTAGAGGCAATAATAAAGTTATTATTTATTTCCTTATATCATGATAAATGTTTATTATTCATGCTAGAATTGTATTGACCGGAAACATAATACATGTGTGAATACATAGACAAACAGTATGTCACTAGTATGCCTCTACTTGACTAGCTCGTTGATCAAAGATGGTTATGTTTCCTAGCCATTGACATGGGTTGTCATTTGATTAACGAGATCACATCATTGGGAGAATGAAGTGATTGACTTGACCCATTCCGTTAGCTTAGCACTCGATCGTTTAGTATGTTGCTATTTTCTTTATTCATGACTTATACATGTTCCTACGACTATGAGATTATGCAATTCCCGTTTCCCGGAGGAACACTTCGTGTGCTACCAAACATCACAACGTAACTAGGTGATTATAAAGGTGCTCTACAGGTGTCTCCGAAGGTACTTGTTGGGTTGGCGTATTTCGAGATTAGGATTTGTCACTCCGATTGTCGAAGAGGTATCACTGGGCCCACTCGGTAATGCACATCACTTAAGCCTTGCAAGCATTGCAACTAATGAGTTAGTTGCGGGATGATGTATTACGGAACGAGTAAAGAGACTTGCCGGTAACGAGATTGAAGTAGGTATGAGATACCGACGATCGAATCTCGGGCAAGTAACATACCGATGACAAAGGGAACAACGTATGTGGTTATGCGGTCTGACCGATAAAGATCTTTGTAGAATATGTAGGAGCCAATATGAGCATCCAGGTTTCGCTATTGGTTATTGATCGAAAACGTGTCTCGGTCATGTCTACATAGTTATCAAACCCGTAGGGTCCGCACGCTTAACGTTACGATGACAGTTATATTATGAGTTTATATGTTTTGATGTACCGAAGGTTGTTCGGAGTCCCGGATGTGATCACGGACATGACGAGGAGTCTCGAAATGGTCGAGACATGAAGATTGATATATTGGAAGCCTATGTTTGGATATCGGAAGTGTTCTGGGTGAAATAGTTATTTTACCGGAGTACCGGAGGGGTTACCGGAACCCCCCGGAGGCTATTGGGCCTTATGGGCCCAAGTGGAGGAAGAGGAGAGGCGGCCAAGGGGCAGCCACGCGCCCCTCCCCCCCCCCCAAGTCCAAATTGGACAAGGAGGGGGGCGGCGCCCCCCCTTTCCGTTCCCCTCTCTCCTCCTTCCCCCCAAGTCCTAATCCAACTAGGGAAAAGGGGGGATTCCTACTCCCGGTAGGAGTAGGACTCCTCCGGCGCGCCTCCTCCTATGGCTGGCCGCACCCCCCCCCCTTGCTCCTTTATATACGGGGGCAAGGGGCACCCTAGACACAACAATTGATCATTGATCTCTTAGCCGTGTGCGGTGCCCCCTCCACCATAATCCACCTCGATAATACTATAGCGGTGCTTAGGCGAAGCCCTGCACCGGTAGAACATCAACATCGTCACCACGCCGTCGTGCTGACAAAACTCTCCCTCAACATTCAGCTGGATCGGAGTTCGAGGGACGTCACCAGGCTGAACGTGTGCTGAACTCGGAGGTGTCGTGCATTCGGTACTTGATCGGTCGGATCGTGAAGACGTACGACTACATCAACCGCGTTGTGCTAACGCTTTTGCTTTCGGTCTACGAGGGTACGTGGACAACACTCTCCCCTCCCATTGCTATGCATCACCATGATCTTGCGTGTGCGTAGGAATTTTTTTGAAATTACTACGTTCCCCAACAGTGGCATCCGAGCCTGGTTTTATGCATTGATGTAATATGCACGAGTAGAACACAAGTGAGTTGTGGGCGATATAAGTCATACTGGTTACCAGCATGTCACACTTTAGTTCGGCGGTATTGTTGGATGAAGCGGCTCGGACCGACATTACGCGTACGCTTACGCGAGACTGGTTCTACCGACGTGCTTTGCACACAGGTGGCTGGCAGGTGTCAGTTTCTCCAACTTTAGTTGAACCGAGTGTGGCTAGGCCCGGTCCTTGCGAAGGTTAAAACAGCACCAACTTGACAAACTATCGTTGTGGTTTTGATGCGTAGGTAAGAACGATTCTTGCTAAGCCCGTAGCAGCCACGTAAAACTTGCAACAACAAAGTAGAGGACGTCTAACTTGTTTTTGCAGGGCATGTTGTGATGTGATATGGTCAAGACGTGATGAGATATAAGTTGTTGTATGAGATGATCATGTTTTGTAACCGAGTTATCGGCAACTGGCAGGAGCCATATGGTTGTCGCTTTATTGTATGCAATGCAATCTCCCTGTAATGCTGTACTTTATCACTAAGCGGTAGCAATAGTCGTAGAAGCATAAGATTGGCGATACGACAATGATGTTACGATGGAGATCAAGGTGTCGCGTCGGTGATGATGGTGATCATGACGGTGCTTCGGACATGGAGATCACAAGCACAAGATGACGATGGCCATATCATATCACTTATATTGATTGCATGTGATGTTTATCTTTTATGCATCTTATCTTGCTTTGATTGACGGTAGCACTATAAGATGATCTCTCACTAAATTTCAAGATAAAATTGTTCTCCCTGAGTATGCACTGTTGCCAAAGTTCGTCGTGCCCAGACACCACGTGATGATCGGGTGTGATAAGCTCTACGTCCATCTACAACGGGTGCAAGCCAGTTTTGCACACGCAGAATACTCGGGTTAAACTTGACGAGCCTAGCATATTCAGATATGGCCTCGGAACAGTGAGACAGAAAGATCGAGCGTGAATCATATAGTAGATATGATCAACATAGAGCTGTTCACCATTGAAAGCTGCTCCATTTCACGTGATGATCGGTTATGGTTTAGTTGATTTGGATCACGTGATCACTTAGAGGATTAGAGGGATGTCTTTCTAAGTGGGAGTTCTTAAGTATTATGATTAATTGAACTTTAATTTATCATGAACTTAGTCCTGGTAGTATTAGCATATCTATGTTATAGATCAATTGCTCGCGTTTAGCTTCCCCGTTTATTTTGATATGTTCCTAGAGAAATATAAGTTGAAAGATGTTAGTAGCAATGATGCGAATTGGATCCGAGATCTGAGGTTTATCCTCATTGATACACAGAAGAATTATGTCCTTGATGCACCGCTAGGTGATAGACCTATTGCAGGAGCAGATGTAGACGTTATGAACGTTTGGCTAGCTCAATATGATGACTACTTGATAGTTTAGTGCACCATGCTTAACGGCTTAGAACCGGGACTTCAAAAATGTTTTGAACGCCATGGAGCATATAAGATGTTCCAAGAGTTGAAATTGGTATTTCATACTCATTCTCGTGTCAAGAGGTATGAGACCTCTGACAGTACTTTGCCTAAAAGATGGAGGAGAATAGCTCAAGCGGTGAGCATATGCTTAGATTGTCTGGGTACTACAATCGCTTGAATCAAGTGGGAGTTAATCTTCCAGATAAGATAGTGATTGACAGAATTCTCTAGTCACCATCACCAAGTTAGTAGAACTTCGTGATGAACTATAGTATGCAAGGGATAACGGAAACGATTCCCAAGCTCTTCGTGATGCTGAAATTGACGAAGGTAGAAATCAAGAAAAGCATCAAGTGTTGATGGTTGACAAGACCACTGGTTTCAAGAAAAGGTCAAAGGGAAGAAGGGGAACTTCAAGAAGAACGGCAAGAAAGTTGTTGCTCAAGTGAAGAAGCCCAACTCTGGACCTAAGACTAAGACTAAGTGCTTCTACTGCAAACGGACTGGTCACTGGAAGCGGAACTGCCCCAAGTATTTGGCGGATAAGAAGGATGGCAAAGTGAACAAGGGTATATTTGATATACATGTTATTGATGTGTACTTTACTAGTGTTTATAGCAACCCCTCAGTATTTTATACTAGTTTAGTTGCTAAAATTAGTCACTCGAAATGGGAGTTGCAGAATAAACAGAGACTAGTTAAGGGTGAAGTGGCGATGTGTGTTGGAAGTGGTTCCAAGATTGATATGATCATCATCGCACACTCCCTATACTTTCGGGATTATTGTTGAACCTAAATAAGTGTTATTTGGTGTTTGCGTTGAGCATGAATATGATTTGATCATGTTTATTGCAATACGGTTATTCATTTAAGTTAGAGAACAATTGTTGTTCTGTTTACAGGAATAAAACCTTCTATGGTCATACACACCAACAAAAATGATTTGTTGGATCTCGATCGTAGTGATACACATATTCATAATATTGAAGCCAAAAGATGCAAAGTTAATAATCATAGTGCAACTTATTTGTGGCACTGCCGTTTAGGTCATATTGGTGTAAAACGCATGAAGAAACTCCATGCTAATGGGATTTTGGAATCACTTGATTATGAATCACTTGATGCTTGCGAACCATGCCTTATGGGCAAGATAACTAAAACTCTGTTCTCCAGAACAATGGAGCAAGCAACTGACTTATTGGAAACAATACATACTGATGTATGCGATTCGATGAGTGTTGAGGCTCGCGGCGGGTATCGTTATTTTCTGACCTTCACAGATGATTTGAGCAGATATGGGTATATCTACTTGATGAAATACAAGTCTGAAACATTTGAAAAGTTCAAAGAATTTCATAATAAAGTGGAGAATCATCATAACAAGAAAATAAAAGTTTCTACGATATGATCGCAGAAATAAAATATTTGATTTACGAGTTTGGCCTTCAATTGAAACAATGTGGAATAGTTTCACAAACTCATGCCACCTGGAAAACCACAGCATAATGGTGTGTCCGAACGTCATAACCGTACTTTATTGGATATAGTGCAATCTATGATGTTTCTTACCGATTTACCACTATCGTTTTGGGGTTATGCATTAGAGACAGCTACATTCACGTTAATAGGGCACCATCTAAATCCGTTGAGACGACACCATATGAACTGTGGTTTGGCAAGAAACCAAAGTTGTCATTTCTTAAAGATTGGGGTTGCGATGCTTATGTGAAAAAGTTTCATCCTGATAAGCTCAAAAACCCAAATCGGAGAATTATGTCTTCATAGGATACCCAAAGGAGACAGTTGGGTACACCTTCTATCACAGATCCGAAGGCAAGATATTTGTTGCTAAGAATGGATCCTTTCTAGAGAAGGAGTTTCTCTCGAAAGAAGTGAGTGGGAGGAAAGTAGAACTTGATGAGGTAACTGTACCTGCTCCCTTATTGGAAAGTAGTTCATCACAGAAATCTGTTCCTGTGACTCCTACACCAATTAGTGAGGAAGCTAATGATGATGATCATGTAACTTCAGATCAAGTTACTAGCAAACCTCGTAGGTCAACCAGAGTGAGATCCGCACCAGAGTGGTACGGTAATCCTATTCTGGAGGTCATGTTACTTGACCATGACGAACCTACGAACAATGAGGAAGCGATAATGAGCCCAGATTCCACGAAATGGTTTGAGGCCATGAAATCTGAGATGGGATCCATGTATGAGAACAAAGTATGGACTTTGATTGACTTGCCCAAATGATCGGCGAGCCATTGAGATTAAATGGATCTTCAAGAGGAAGACGGACGTTGATAGTATTGTTACTATCTACAAAGCTAGAATTGTCGCAAAAGGTTTTCGACAAGTTCAAGGTGTTGACTACGATGAGAGTTTCTCGATCGTATCTATGCTTAAGTCTGTCCGAATCATGTTAGCATTGCCGCATTTTATGAAATATGGCAGATGGATGTCAAAACTGCATTCCTGAATGGATTTCTGGAGGAAGAGTTGTATATGATGCAACCGGAAGGTTTTGTTGATCCAAAGGGAGCTAAAAATATATGCAAGCTCCAGCGATCCATTTATGGACTGGTGCAAGCCTCTCGGAGTTGGAATAAAAGCTTTGATAGTGTGATCAAAGCATTTGGTTTTATACAGACTTTTGGAGAAGCCTGTATTTACAAGAAAGTGAGTGGGAGCACTACAACATTTCTGATAAGTATATGTGAATGACATATTGTTGATCGGAAATAATGTATAATTATTCTGCAAAGCATAAAGGAATGTTTGAAAGGAGTTTTTCAAAGAAAGACCTCTGTGAAGCTGCTTACATATTGAGCATCAAGATCTATAGAGATAGATCAAAACGCTTGATAAGTTTTTTCAATGAGTACATACCTTGACAAGATTTTGAAGTAGTTCAAAATGGAACAGTCAAAGAAAGAGTTCTTGCCTGTGTTACAAGGTGTAAAATTGAGTAAGACTCAAAGCCCGACCACGGCAGAAGATAGAAAGAGAATGAAAGTCGTTCCCTATGCGTCAGCCATAGGTTCTATAAAGTATGCCATGCTGTGTACCAGATCTATTGTATACCCTACACTGTGTTTAGCAAGGGAGTACAATAGTGATCTAGGAGTAGATCACTGGACAGCGGTCAAAATTATCCTTAGTGGAATAAGGATATGTTTATCGATTATGGAGGTGACAAAAGGTTCGTCGTAAAGGGTTACATCGATGCAAACTTTGACACTGATCCAGATGACTCTAAGTCTCAATCTGGATACATATTGAAAGTGGGAGCAATTAGCTAGAGTAGCTCCGTGCAGAGCATTGTTGACATAGAAATTTGCAAAATACATACGGATTTGAATGTGGCAGACCCGTTGACTAAACTTCTCTCACAAGCAAAACATGATCACACGTTAGTACTCTTTGGGTGTTAATCACATAGCGATGTGAACTAGATTATTGACTCTAGTAAACCCTTTGGGTGTTGGTCACATGATGATGTGAACTATGCGTGTTAATCACATGGTGATGTGAACTATTGGTATTAAATCACATGGTGATGTGAACTAGATTATTGACTCTAGTGCAAGTGGGAGACTGAAGGAAATATGCCCTAGAGGCAATAATAAAGTTATTATTTATTTCCTTATATCATGATAAATGTTTATTATTCATGCTAGAATTGTATTAACCGGAAACATAATACATGTGTGAATACATAGACAAACAGTATGTCACTAGTATGCCTCTACTTGACTAGCTCGTTGATCAAAGATGGTTATGTTTCCTAGCCATTGACATGGGTTGTCATTTGAGTAACGGGATCACATCATTGGGAGAATGATGTGATTGACTTGACCCATTCCGTTAGCTTAGCACTCGATCGTTTAGTATGTTGCTATTTACTTTCTTCATGACTTATACATGTTCCTATGACTATGAGATTATGCAACCCCCGTTTATCGGAGGAACACTTTGTGTGCTACCAAACGTCACAACATAACTGGGTGATTATAAAGGTGCTCTACAGGTGTCTCCGAAGGTACCTGTTGGGTTGGCGTATTTCGAGATTAGGATTTGTCACTCCGATTGTCGGAGAGGTATCTCTAGGCCCACTCGGTAATGCACATCACCTAAGCCTTGCAAGCATTGCAACTAATGAGTTAGTTGCGGGATGATGTATTACGGAACGAGTAAAGAGACTTGCCGGTAACGAGATTGAACTAGGTATTGAGATACCGACGATCGAATCTCGGGCAAGTAACATACCGATGACAAAGGGAACAACGTATGTTGTTATGCGGTCTGACCGATAAAGATCTTCGTAGAATATGTAGGAGCCAATATGAACATCCAGGTTCCGCTATTAGTTATTGACCGGAGACGTGTCTCGGTCATGTCTACATAGTTCTCGAACCCGTAGGGTCCGCACGCTTAACATTACGATGACAGTTATATTATGACTTTATATGTTTTGGTGTACCGAAGGTTGTTTGGAGTCCCGGATGTGATCACGGACATGACGAGGAGTCTCGAAATGGTCGAGACATGAAGATTGATATATTGGAAGCCTATGTTTGGATATCGGAAGTGTTCCGGGTGAAATAATTATTTTACCGGAGTACCGGAACCCCCCGGAGGCTATTGGGCCTTATGGGCCCAAGTGGAGGAAGAGGAGAGGCGGCCAAGGGGCAGCCGCGCGCCCCTCCCCCCCCCCC
>NC_041389.1:72418477-72441251 GCF_002162155.2 Triticum dicoccoides
CCAAGTCCGAATTGAACAAGGAGGGGGGGTGCCCCCCTTTCCTTTCCCCTCTCTCCTCCTTCCCCCCAAGTCCTAATCCAACTAGGGAAAAGGGGGGGAGTCCTACTCCCGGTAGGAGTAGGACTCCTCCGGCGCGCCTCCTCCTATGGCCGGCCGCACCCCCCCTTTCTCCTTTATATACGGGGGCAGGGGGCACCCTAGAAACAACAATTGATCATTGATCTCTTAGCCGTGTGCGGTGCCCCCCTCCACCATAATCCACCTCGATAATACTGTAGCGGTGCTTAGGCGAAGCCCTGCATCGGTAGAACATCAACATTGTCACCACGCCGTCATGCTGACGAAACTCTCCCTCAACACTCGACTGGATCGGAGTTCGAGGGACGTCATCGGGCTGAATGTGTGCTGAACTCGGAGGTGCCGTGCGTTTGGTACTTGATCGGTCGGATCATGAAGATGTATGACTACATCAACCGCGTTGTGCTAACACTTCCGCTTTCGGTCTACGAGGGTACGTGGACAACACTCTCCCCTCTCGTTGCTATGCATCACCATGATCTTGCGTGTGCGTAGGAATTTTTTTGAAAATACTACGTTCCCCAACACCAGCCCCTTGTGTCTGGTGTGTTACCCCTCTTGGCCCATAAGGCCCATAAATTTTGCTGGGGGTGCTCGGAACCCCTTCCGGTGACCCGATATGTACCCGATACCCTCCGGAACACTTCTGGTGTCCGAATACCATCGTCCTATATATCCATCTTTACCTCTAGAACATTCGAGACTCCTCGTCATGTTTGTGATCTCATCCGGGACTCCGAACAGCATTCGGTCACCAAATCACATAACTCATATAATACTATATCGTCATCGAACGTTAAGCATGCGGACCCTACGGGTTCGAGAACTATGTAGACATGATTGAGACACCTCTCCGGTTAATAACCAATAGCGGAACCTGGATGCTCATATTGGCTCCTACATATTCTATGAAGATCTTTATCGGTCGAACCATTATGACAACATATGTTATTCCCTTTGTCTATCGGTATGTTACTTGCCTGAGATTCGATCGTCGGTATCTTCATACCTAGTTCAATCTCGTTGCCGGCAAGTCTCTTTACTCGTTCTGTAATACATCACCTCGTGACCAACTCCTTAGTCGTTTGCTTGCAAGCTTATGATGTGTACTACCGAGAGGGCCCAGAGATACCTCTCCGATACTCGGAGTGACAAATCCTAATCTCGATCTATGCCAACTCAACAAACACCTTCGGAGATACCTGTAGAGCATCTTTATAATCACCCAGTTACGTTGTGATTTTTGATAGCACATAAGGCATTCCTCTGGTATCCTAGAGTTGCATAATCTCATAGTCGAAGGAATATGTTTTTGACATGAAGAAAGCAATAGCAATAAAATTGAATGATCATAATGCTAAGCTAATGGATGGGTCTTGTCCATCACATCATTCTCCTAATGATGTGATCCCATTATCAAATGAAAACTCATGTCCATGGTTAGGAAACCTTAAC
This sequence comes from Triticum dicoccoides, assembly GCF_002162155.2. Classification (NCBI taxonomy): domain Eukaryota; kingdom Viridiplantae; phylum Streptophyta; class Magnoliopsida; order Poales; family Poaceae; genus Triticum; species Triticum dicoccoides. Next base: position 72,420,011 of record NC_041389.1, read on the forward strand.
CATGCTTGATCAATGAGCTAGTCAAGTAGAAGCTCACCAGGGACACGGTGTTTTTATATATTCACACATGTATTTAGGTTCCCGATCAACACAATTCTAGCATGAATAATAAACCTTTATCATGAATAAGGAAATATAAAACAACAACTTTATTATTGCCTCTAGGGCATATTTCCTTCAGTCTCCCACTTGCACTAGAGTCAATAATCTAGTTCACATCGTCATGTGATTAACACCCATAGTTCACATCGCCATGTGATCAATACCCGAAGGGTTTACTAGAGTCAATAATCTAGTTCATATCACTATGTGATTAACACCCAAAGAGTACTAAGGTGTGATCATGTTTTGCTTGTGAGAGAGGTTTAGTCAACGGGTCTGCCACATTCAGATCTGTATGTATTTTGCAAATTTCTGTATCTACAATGCTCTGCATGGAGCGACTCTAGCTAATTGCTCTCACTTTCAACATGTATCCAGATTGAGACTTGGAGTCATCTGGATCAGTGTAGAAGATTGCATCGACGTAACTCTTTACGACGAACTCTTTATCACCTCCATAACCAAGAAATATTTCCTTAGTCCTCTAAGGATAACTTTGACCGCTGTCTAGTGATCTACTCCCGGATCACTATTGTACCCCCTTGCCAAACTCATGGTAAGGTACACAACATATTTGGTTAGGGTTAGGCATAAAAACCGAGTAACCGAATGCCGAACCAAGACCGATACCGAAAAAACTGATTTTTCGGTTTTTGTTATCGGTACAGTGAAAATCGGTTTTTACTTAAGAAAACCGAAATCAAACCACTCGGTTCGGTAGGAAACCATACAACCGAAAGAAAAACCGAACTAGTAGCAGGTGTTTTTCCGCATGTCCCGCGTCCCGCAGAAGTCGCTAGCCGCTCGCCTGTCCACGTCTCATCACTGTGTACCACATACGAAGGCACGCAGGCCTGCTCATCCCTTCACAGCGTACCACGTAAGAAAGGCCCACATGTAAGCCAAGCCAGCCTTTTGCATTTCCTAGGCATGGGCCTTCTACGTAATTTGCTTGGCCCAAACGCATTAACTAATGCCTCTGAAGGCTGGTCGGGTGTGCAGCGGCTTGTTTAGTCCCACATCACGTAGTTAAGCTCAAGGGGACATGGCGCTAAGTATATAAGAGAGCAGGGGGCGACCTCAATGAATGGAGTCACGACTTTACAAGCAAAAAGTTCGGTAACTGAACACCGAATCGAACTATCGGTTAACCGAATTTTCGGTTAGTAGTTTTGGGTTGTTATTTTTGGTTTTTATTATTGTAAACCAAAATTAAATAATAACCGAACAGTATAAACCGAATTTTCGGTTTCTACCGAACGCCCACCCCTGGTTTTGGTACACAATATGGCATACTTTATAGAACCTATGGCTGAGGCAGAGGGAATGACTTTCATTCTCTTTCTACCTTCTGTCGTGGTCGGGCTTTGAGTCTTACTCAACTTCGCACCTTGCAACATAGGCAAGAACCCTTTCTTTGAATAATCCATTTTGAACTTCTTCAAAACTTTGTCAAGCTATGTGCTTTGTGAAAGTCCTATTAAGCATCTCGATCTATCTCTATAGATCTTGATGCCCAATACATAAGTAGCTTCACCGAGGTCTTTCATTGAAAATTTCTTATTCAAGTATCCTTTTATGCTATCCAGAAATTCTATATCATTTCCAATCAGCAATATGTCATCCACATATAATATCAGAAATGCTACAGAGATCCCACTCACTTTCTTGTAAATACAGGCTTCACCGTAAGTCTGTATAAAACTATATGCTTTGATCACCTCATCAAGGCGTATATTCCAACTCCGAGATGCTTGCACCAGTCCATAGATGGATCGCTGGAGCTTGCACACTTTGTTAGCAGCTTTAGGATCGACAAAACCTTCTGGTTGCATCATATACAACTCTTCTTTAAGTTATCCATTAAAGAATGCAGTTTTGACATCCATGTGCCAGATTTCATAATCATAAAATGTGGCAATGGCTAACATGATTCGGAAGGACTTAAGCATCGCTACGGGTGAGAAAGTCTCATCGTAGTCAACCCCTTGAACTTGTCGAAAACCTTTTGCGATAGGTCGAGCTTTATAGACAGTAACATTACCATCAGCATCAGTCTTCTTCTTGAAGATACATTTATTTTCTATGGCTTGCCGATCATCGGGCAAGTCCACCAAAGTCCACACTTTGTTCTCATACATGGATCCTATCTCAGATTTCATGGCCTCAAGCCATCTGTCGGAATCTGGGCTCATCATAGCTTCTTCATAGTTCATAGGTTCGCCTTGGTCTAGTAACATGACTTCCACAACAGTATTACCATACCACTCTGGTGCGGATCGTGCTCTGGTTGACCTACGAAGTTCAGTAGTAATTTGATCTAAAGTTTCATAATCATCATCATTAGCTTCCTCTCTAGTTGGTGTAGGCATCATGGGAACGATTTTCTGTGATGAGCTACTTTCCAATTCGAGAGAAGGTACATTTACCTCATCAAGTTCTACTTTCCTCCCACTCACTTCTTTCGAGAAAAACTCCTTTAGGAAGGACTCAAACTTTTCAACAAAGATCTTGCCTTCGGATTTGTGGTAGAAGGTGTACCCAATAGTTTCTTTAGGATATCCTATGAAGACGCACTTATCTGATTTGGGTTCGACCTTATCCGACCGAAGCCTTTTGACATAAGCATCGCATCCCTAAACTTTAAGAAACGACAGATGTTGGGGAACGTACTAATTTCAAAAAAAATCCTACGCACATGCAAGATCATGGTGATGCATAGCAACGAGAGGGGAGAGTGTTGTCCACGTACCCTCATAGACCGAAAGCAGAAGCGTTATGAAAACGCGGTCGATGTTGTCGTACGCCTTCACGATCCGACCGATCCAAGCACCGAACGTACGGCACCTCCGAGTTCAGCGCATGTTCAGCTCGATGACGATCCCCGGACTCCGATCCAGCAGGGTTTTGGGGATGAGTTTCGTCAGCATGATGGCGTGGTGACGATGATGATGTTCTACCGACGCAGGGCTTCGCCTAAGCACCGCAACGATATGACCGAGGTGGAATATGGTGGAGGGGGGCACCGCACACGGCTAAGGAACGATCACGAAGATCAACTTGTGTGTTCTAGGGTGCCCCCCTGCCCCCGTATATAAAGGAGCCAAGGGGGAGGGGCGGCCGACCAAGGAGGGCGCGCCAAGGGGGAGCCCTACTCCCACCGGGAGTAGGACTCCTTTCTTTCCTAGTTGGAGAAGGAGAAGGGGGGAAGGAGGAGGAAGAGGGGAAGGAAAGGGGGGGAGCCGCCCCCCTCTCCTTGTCCTATTCGGACTAGGGAGGGGAGGGGGCGCGGCCCACCTCTTGCCTCCTCTCCTCTTCTCGCTTAGGGCCCATGTAGGCCCAATAACCCCCGGGGGGGGTTCCGGTAACCCCCCGGTACTCCGGTAAAATCCCGATTTCACCCGGAACGATTCCGATATCCAAATATAGGCTTCCAATATATCGATCTTTATGTCTCGACCATTTCGAAACTCCTCGTCATGTCCATGATCACATCTGGGACTCCGAACAACCTTCGGTACATCAAAACTCATAATAAAATTGTCATCGTAACGTTAAGCGTGCGGACCCTACGGGTTCGAGAACTATGTAGACATGACCTAGAACTATTCTCCGTCAATAACCAATAGCGGAACCTGGATGCTCATATTGGCTCCTACATATTCTACGAAGATCTTTATCGGTCAAACCGCATAACAACATATGTTGTTCCCTTTGTCATCGGTATGTTACTTGCCCAAGATTCGATCGTCGGTATCTCAATACCTAGTTCAATCTCGTTATCGGCAAGTCTCTTTACTCGTTCCGTAATACATCATCCCGCAACTAAGTCATTAGTTGCAATGCTTGCAAGGCTTAAGTGATGTGCATTACCGAGAGGGCCCAGAGATACCTCTCCGACATTCGGAGTGACAAATACTAATCTCGAAATACGCCAACCCAACAAGTACCTTCGGAGACACCTGTAGAGCACCTTTATAATCACCCAGTTACGTTGTGACGTTTGGTAGCACACAAAGTGTTCCTCCGGTAAACGGGAGTTGCATAATCTCATAGTCATAGGAACATGTATAAGTCATGAAGAAAGCAATAGCAACATACTAAACGATCGAGTGCTAAGCTAACAGAATGGGTCAAGTTAATCACATCATTCTCCTAATGATGTGATCCCGTTAATCAAATAACAACTCTTTGTCTATGGTTAGGAAACATAACCATCTTTGATTAACGAGCTAGTCAAGTAGAGGCATACTAGTGACACTCTGTTTGTCTATGTATTCACACATGTATTATGTTTCCGGTTAATACAATTCTAGCATGAATAATAAACATTTATCATGAAATAAGGAAATAAATAATAACTTTATTATTGCCTCTAGGGCATATTTCCTTCAGTCTCCCACTTGCACTAGAGTCAATAATCTAGATCACATCGCCATGTGATTTAACATCAATAGTTCACATCATCATGTGATTAACACCCATAGGTCACATTCATCATGTGACCAACACTCAAAGGGTTTACTAGAGTCAGTAATCTAGTTCACATCTCTATGTGATTAACACCCAAAGAGTACTAAGGTGTGATCATGTTTTTGTTTGTGAGAGAAGCTTAGTCAACGGGTCTGCCAAAATTCAGATCTGTATGTATTTTGCAAATTTCTATGTCTACAATGCTCTGTACGGAGCTATTTTAGCTAATTGCTCCCACTTTCAATATGTATCTAGATTGAGACTTAGAGTCATCTAGATTAGTGGCAAAACTTGCATCGATGTAACCTTTTACGACGAACCTTTTTGTCACGTCCATAATTGAGAAACATATCCTTATTTCACTAAGGATAATTTTGACCGCTGTCCAATGATCTACTTCCTAGATCACTATTGTACTCCCTTGCCAAACTCAGTGGTAGGGTATGCAATAGATCTGGTACACAGCATGGCATAGTTTATAGAACCTACGGCTGAGGCATAGGGAATGACTTTCATTCTCTTTCTATCTTCTGTCGTGGTCGGGCTTTGAGTCTTACTCAATTTCACACCTTGTAACACAGGCAAGAAACTCTTTCTTTGACTGTTCCATTTTGAACTATTTCAAAATCTTGTCAAGGTATGCACTCACTGAAAAAACTTATCAAGCGTCTTGATCTATCTCTATAGATTTTGATGCTCAATATGTAAGCAGCTTCACCGAGGTCCTTCTTCGAAAAACTCCTTTCAAAAACTCCTTTATGCTTTGCAGAATAATTCTACATTATTTCCGATCAACAGTATGTCATTTACATATACTTATCAGAAATGTTGTAGTGCTCCCACTCACTTTCTTGTAAATACAGGCTTCACCGCAAGTCTGTATAAAATTATATGCTTTGATCAACTTATCAAAGCATATATTCCAACTCCGAGATGCTTGCGCCAGTCCATAGATGGATCGCTGGAGCTTGCATATTTTGTTAGCACCTTTAGGATCGACAAAACCTTCTGGTTGCATCATATACAACTCTTCTTTAAATCCATTAAGGAATGTAGTTTTGTTTATCCATTTTCTAGATTTCATAAAAATGCGGAAATTGCTAACATGATTCGGACAGACTTTAAGCATCGATACGAGTGAGAAAATCTCACATAGTCAACACCTTGAACTTTGTCAAAAACCTTTTTTGACAAGTCTAGCTTTGTAGATAGTAACACTACTATCAGCGTTCATCTTCCTCCTGGAGATCCATTTAATCTCAATGGCTTGCCGATCATCGGGCAAGTCAACCAAAGTCCACACTTTGTTCTCATACATGGATCCCATCTCAGATTTCATGGCTTCAAGCCATTTTGCGGAATCTGGGATCATCATCGCTTCCTCATAGTTCGTAGGTTCGTCATGGTCAAGTAACATGACCTCCAGAATAGGATTACCGTACCAGTGCGGATCTCACTCTGGTTGACCTATGAGGTTCGGTAGTAACTTGATCCGAAGTTACATGATCATCATCATTATCTTCCTCACTAATTGGTGCAGGAGTCACAAGAACAGATTTCTGTGATGAACTACTTTCCAATAAGGGAGAAGGTACAATTACCTTATCAAGTTTTCTACTTTCCTCCCACTCACTTCTTTCGAGAGAAACTCCTTCTCTGGAAAGGAACCATTCTCAGCAACGAATTTCTTGCCTTCAGATCTGTGATAGAAGGTGTACCCAACATTTTCTTTTGGGTATCCTATGAAGACGCACTTCTCCGATATGGGTTTGAGCTTATCAGGATGAAACTTTTTCATATAAGCATCGCAACCCCAAACTTTAAGAAACGACAACTTTGGTTTCTTGCCAAACCACAGTTCATACGGTGTCGTCTCAACAGATTTAGATGGTGCCCTTTTTAACGTGAATGCGGCTGTCTTTAATGCATAATCCCAAAACGATAGTGGTAAACGGTAAGAAACATCATAGATTGTACTATATCCAATAAAGTACGGTTATGACGTTTGGACACACCATTATGCTGTGGTTTTCCAGGTGGCACGAATTTGTGAAACTATTCCACATTGTTTTAATTGAAGACCAAACTCGTAACTCAAATATTTGTCTCCGCGGTCAGATCGTGGAAACCTTATTTTCTTGTCACGATGATTTTCCACTTCACTCTGAAATTCTTTGAACTTTTCAAATGTTTCAGACTTATGTTTCATCAAGTAGATATACCCATATCTGCTCAAATCATCTGTGAAGGTCAGAAAATAACGATCCTGCCGTGAGCCTCAACACTCATCGGATCGCATACATCAGTATGTATTATTTCCAATAAGTCAGTTGCTCGCTCCATTGTTCCGGAGAACGGAGTCTTAGTCATCTTGCCCATGAGGCATGGTTCGCAAGCATCAAGTGATTCCAAAAGCCCATCAGCATGGTGTTTCTTCATGCGCTTTACACCAATATGACCTAAACGGCAGTGCCACAAATAAGTTGCACTATCGTTATTAACTTTGCATCTTTTGGTTTCAATATTATGAATATGTGTATCACTATGATCGAGATCCAACGAACCATGTTCATTGGGTGTGTAACCATATAAGGTTTTATTCATGTAAACAGAACAACAATTTATTCTCTTACATAAATGAATAACCGTATTGCAATAAACATGATCAAATCATATTCATGCTCAACACCAAATAACACTTATTTAGGTTCCACACTAATCTCGAAAGTATAGGGAGTGTGCGATGATGATCATATCAATCTTGGAACTACTTCCAACACACATCGTCACCTCACCTTTAACTAGTCTCTGTTCATTCTGCAACTCCCGATTCAAGTTACTAATCTTAGCAATTGACCTAGTACCAAATACTGAGGGGTTTCTATGAACACTAGTAAAGTACACATCAATAACATGTATATCAAATATACCTTTGTTTACTTTGCCATCCTTTCTTATCCGCCAAATACTTGGGGTAGTTCCGCTTCCAGTGACCAGTCCCTTTGCAGTAGAAGCACTTAGTCTCAGGCTTAGGACCAGACTTGGGCTTCTTCACTTGAGCAGCAACTTGCTTGCCGTTCTTCTTGAAGTTCCCCGTTTGCCCTTTTCTTGAAACTAGTGGTCTTGTCAACCATCAACACTTGATGTTTTTCTTGATTTCTACCTTCGTCGATTTTAGCATCACGAAGAGCTTGGGAACCGTTTCCGTTATCCTTTGCATATTATAGTTCATCACGAAGTTTTACTAACTTGGTGATGGTGACTAGAGAATTCTGTCAATCACTATCTTATCTGGAAGATTAACTCCCACTTGATTCAAGCGATTGTACCCAGACAATATGAGCACATGCTCACTGCTTGAGCGATTCTCCTCCATCTTTTAGCTATAGAACTTGTTGGAGACTTCGTATCTCTCAACTCGGGTATTTGCTAGAAATATTAACTTCAACTTCTGGAACATCTCATATGGTCCATGACGTTCAAAACGTCTTTGAAGTCCCGATTCTAAGCCGTTAAGCATGGTGCACTAAACTAGCAAGTAGTCATCATATTGAGCTAGCCAGACGTTCATAACGTCTGTATCTGCTCCTGCAATAGGTCTGTCACCTAGCGGTGCATCAAGGACATAATTCTTCTGTGCAGCAATGAGGATAAACCTCAGATCACGAATCCAATCCGCATCATTATCTTTCAACATAATTTTTCTCAAGGAACATATCAAAAATAAACATAGGGAAGCAACAACGCAAGCTATTGATCTATAACATAGATAAGCTAATACTACCAGGACTAAGTTCATGATAAATTTAAGTTCAATTAATCATATTACTTAAGAACTCCCACTTAGATAGACATCTCTCTAATCCTCTAAGTGATCACGTGATCCAAATCAACTAAACCATAACCGATCATCACGTGAAATGGAGTAGCTTTCAATGGTGAACATCTTTATGTTGATCATATCTACTATATGATTCATGCTCGAACTTTCGGTCTTAGTGTTCCGAGGCCATATTTGCATATGCTAGGCTCGTCAAGTTTAACCTGAGTATTCTGCGTGTGCAAAACTGGCTTGCACCCGTTGTAGATGGACGCAGAGCTTATCACACCCGATCATCACGTGGTGTCTGGGCACGACGAACTTTGGCAACGGTGCATACTCAGGGAGAACACTTTCATCTTGAAATTTAGTGAGAGATCATCTTATAATGCTACCGTCAATCAAAGCAAGATAAGATGCATAAAAGATAAACATCACATGCAATCAATATAAGTGATATGGTATGGCCATCATCATCTTGTGCTTGTGATCTCCATCTCCGAAGCACCGTCATGATCACCATCGTCACCGGCGCGACACCTTGATCTCCATCGTAGCATCGTTGTCGTCTCGCCAAACTTATGCTTCTACGACTATCGTTATCTCTTAGTGATAAAGTAAAGCATTACAGGGCGATTGCATTGCATACAATAAAGCGGCAACCATATGGCTCCTGCCAGTTGCCGATAACTCAGTTACAAAACATGATCATCTCATACAATAAAATTTAGCATAATGTCTTGACCATATCACATCACAACATGCCCTGCAAAAAAAAGTTAGACGTCCTCTACTTTGTTGTTGCAAGTTTTACGTGGCTGCTACGGGCTTAGCAAGAATCGTTCTTACCTACGCATCAAAACCACAACGATAGTTTGTCAAGTTGATGATGTTTTAACCTTCGCAAGGACCGGGCGTAGCCACACTCGATTCAACTAAAGTTGGTAAAACTGACACCCGCCAGCCACCTGTGTGCAAAGCACGTCGGTAGAACCAGTCTCGCGTAAGCGTACGCGTAATGTCGGTCCGGGCCGCTTCATCCAACAATACCGCCGAACCAAAGTATGACATGCTGGTAAGAAGTATGACTTATATCGCCCACAACTCACTTGTGTTCTACTCGTGCATATAACATCAAACCATAAAACCTAGGCTCTGATACCACTGTTGGGGAACGTAGTAATTTCAAAAAAAAAATCCTACGCACACACAAGATCATGGTGATGCATAGCAACGAGAGGGGAGAGTGTTGTCCACGTACCCTCTTAGACCGAAAGCGGAAGCGTTATGACAACGCGGTTGATGTAGTCGTACATCTTCACGATCCGACCGATCCAAGCACCGAACGTACGTCACCTCCGAGTTCAGCACATGTTCAGCTCGATGACGATCCCCGGACTCCGATCCAGCAGGGTTTCGGGGATGAGTTTCGTCAGCACGACGGCGTGGTGACGATGATGATGTTCTACCGATGCAGGGCTTCGCCTAAGCACCGCAACAATATGACCGAGGTGGAATATGGTGGAGGGGGGGCACTGCACACGGCTAAGGAATGATCACGAAGATCAACTTGTGTGTTCTAGGGTGCCCCCTGCCCCCGTATATAAAGGAGCCAAGGGGGAGGGGCGGCCGTCCAAGGAGGGCACGCCAAGGGGGAGTCCTACTCCCACCGGGAGTAGGACTCCCTTCTTTCCTAGTTGGAGAAGATGAAGGGGGAAAGGAGGAGGAAGAGGGGAAGGAAAGGGGGGGCGCCGCCCCCTCTCCTTATCCTATTCGGACTAGGGAGGGGAGGGGGCGCGGCCCACCTCTTGCCTCCTCTCCTCTTCTCCCTTAGGGCCCATGTAGGCCCAATAACCCCCGGGGGGGTTCCGGTAACCCCCCGGTACTCCGGTAAAATCCCGATTTCACCCAGAACGATTCAGATATCCAAATATAGGCTTCCAATATATCGATCTTTATGTCTCGACCATTTCGATACTCCCCATCATGTCCATCATCACATCCGGGACTCTGAACAACCTTCGGTACATCAAAACTCATAATAAAATTGTCATCGTAACGTTAAGCGTGCGGACCCTACGGGTTCGAGAACTATGTAGACATGACCTAGAACTATTCTCGGTCAATAACCAATAGCGGAACTTGGATGCTCATATTGGCTCCTACATATTCTACGAAGATCTTTATCGGTCAAACCGCATAACAACATACGTTGTTCCCTTTGTCATCGGTATGTTACTTGCCCGAGATTTGATCGTCGGTATCTCAATACCTAGTTCAATCTCGTTACCGGCAAGTCTCTTTACTCGTTCCGTAATACATCATCCCGCAACTAAGTCATTAGTTGCAATGCTTGCAAGGCTTAAGTGATGTGCATTACCGAGAGGGCCCAGAGATACCTCTCCGACATTCGGAGTGACAAATCCTAATCTTGATATACGCCAACCCAACAAGTACCTTCGGAGACACCTGTAGAGCACCTTTATAATCACCCAGTTACGTTGTGACGTTTGGTAGCACATAAAGTGTTCCTCCGGTAAACGGGAGTTGCATAATCTCATAGTCATAGGAACATGTATAAGTCATGAAGAAAGCAATAGCAACATACTAAACAATCGAGTGCTAAGCTAACGGAATGGGTCAAGTCAATCACATCATTCTCCTAATGATGTGATCCCGTTAATCAAATAACAACTCTTTGTCTATGGTTAGGAAACATAACCATCTTTGATTAACGAGCTAGTCAAGTAGAGGCATACTAGTGACACTCTGTTTGTCTATGTATTCACACATGTATTATGTTTCTGGTTAATACAATTCTAGCATGAATAATAAACATTTATCATGAAATAAGGAAATAAATAATAACTTTATTATTGCCTCTAGGGCATATTTCCTTCAACAACTTAGGTTTCTTGCCAAACCACAGTTCATACGGTGTCGTCTCAACGGATTTGGACGGTGCCCTATTTAACGTGAATACAGTTGTCTTCTAATGCATAACCCCAAAATGATAGTGGTAAATCAGTAAGAGACATCATAGATCGCACCATATCTAATAAAGTACGGTTACAATGTTCGGACACACCATTACGCTGTGGTGTTCCAGGAGGCGTGAGTTGTGAAAAAATTCCACATTCTTTTAAATGAAGGCCAAACTTGTAACTCAAATATTCGTCTCCGCGATTAGATCGTAGAACCTTTATTTTCTTGTTACAATGATTCTCCACTTCACTCTGAAATTCTTTGAACTTTTTAAATGTTTCAAACTTGTGTTTCATTAAGTAGATATACCCATACCTACTCAAATCATCTATGAAGGTCAGAAATAACGATACCTGCCGCGTGCTTCAACACTCATCGGACCGCATACATCGGCATGTATTATTTCCAATAAGTCATTAGCTCGGTCGATTGTTTCGGAGAAAGGAGTTTTAGTCATCTTGCCTATGAGGAATGGTTCACAAGTATCAAATGATTCATAATCAAGTGATTCCAAAAGTCCATCTGCATGGAGTTTATTTTCATGCGCTTTACACCAATACGACCTAAACTGCAGTGCACAAATATGTTGCACTATCATTATCAACTTTACATCTTTTGGCATCAATATTATGAATATGTGTATCACTACGATCGAGATTCAATAAACCATTTACATTGGGTGTATGACCATATGTAGCGACCCGACCTCAAACGGTCAAGTCTCTGTGTATATGTGACATCCTTGGATCAGTATGCTGGCACACACAGTACATCAATGTATATATAAAAGTGCAGTCACATTTATAAATAACATAAGACTGATATATACCTCATAAGTCTCAGCGCAAACAAACAATCGGGTGTGGAGTCCCATCAACGCCATCAGCAGGTTGAGTGTAGACCGTAACCCAATCAATGAAACTCACTCGTCGTATAAAATCCTGCAACATGATACGTTGCAGCCATGTAGGTCAGTACATTGAATGTACCGCCAAGATCACAATATGAGAAAGTAGAAGATAAACTATTCTATATGCAATATGGCTTTGTGGCTCTGTGTCTGAGGTTTTTGCGTAAAAGCTGTTTTTATTTTCCCTACAACAAAAGAAATGACCGGAGTCTATACTATAGAGTTTCCTATCATGACATGGTTCCGCCAACCAATGTCTCATAACCCAAAACATCATAAGTTGCCCACAATTAAGTTATCGGTCTGGTGTTGAGAGTTCTGAGATACATCCAAGTCCAGAGTCTCAAATTGTCCGTAACCGGGAACACGGCTAATCGATTAGGTTTTAACCCTCTGCAGAGGTTTGTACACTTTACCCGCAAGATTCGATTCCTCTTTTTACGTTCTCGCACTTCAGGGTGTTTGAGAACAAGACGACCGAAACATGGTCTTCCAAAGAGTTCCCCTGACCACTGTCCGGTGCTCATCCAATCCTACCATAGTTCTACATCTGCTAGCACCGTCCCAGCCAGAGTCACCACTGGGGTCAACCAAGCCAGAGCCCATAGTGACTTGCGGTTTCACAGGTAAGCTTCCGGGCATGAAGTATTCTTCCGTGTCTTTGAGACTGGGTGGAGCTTTCCGCATGATATCATGGCGCTTCTCCGGAATCACTGAGTACTGGACGCACCATTGTACCCTTCTTAACCATTCTCCACCCAGAGGTATATTGAATTCTTGTCTTGAGTCTTGAAGTCTTGAAGATGCAGTCCTTGCAGATGCCATCATGGAGTTGTCATCATTAACATAGAGTTCTTCATACTCACACCACTCCTGAGCACTCATACCAACCCCGTCTACTATAGTGTAGCATTAAAACTATATAGCGTCCCGGGCTTGATAACAGGGTGATGGGGTCCTACCTCATGCATTCTACTCAACTACAAAAAGTCAATATAACTACTGGAGGGATTATGAATGGTCACACTAAATGCAATAAAAACATAGGCATGAAAAGCATGGTGTCAGTGTACAAAAAGAGGGGTACACTTTTTGTACCCCTATAACTGTGCATGGGCAGTCAGAGCCGCGCCCGCGACCACACCAAGCAGGGCAAGGGAGGTGAGCCAGGGTAAGACCGAAGCTCAAGGTAGCTCGAATAACGCCAAGGCCAAGACCACAAAGAGCAAAGGGACGAAGCAGGCTCCCCCCGGCAAGATCCTTGCCGGGGTCAGCCTTAGCAGCCCCGGCAAGACCCTTGCCGCGGCAGCTCGCCCCACGCCTACAGATCGAGTCACCCTTGAGTCCACAGCCCCCACCATGGTCTACTGTGTTGGGGCAAGGGCTCGGGAGACACCTTTGTGATGGCATGCAGATCTTTGTGAAGAAACATTCAAGATCAGATGAGCACTAGAAGATGACGACCCTTGGCAAGATCCCAGCCAAGGAAAACCACGAGACCCTCGGCAAGCGCCTTGCCGGGGACGAGAACGGGCACCACGGCAAGACCCTTGTCGGGGTCCCGGCAAGGCCCTTGCCGGGAACATCTACAGTGCCACCATCAGGCCAGCACCAACCAAGTCTCCACCGTCATTCACATGCAGCTGCCGACCCAACCAACTGGGCAGGCACCTGCATGGCGGCATGCAGTTCTTCGTGAAGACCCCACCACCGCGCCACCACAGCTGCCTGCCCGCCTGCATGGCATCACACGCACCGCTGGCCAGGGCGCGTGTCGATACGAGGAGGAGCAGCAACGGACGGGACGGACTTCGCCCCCGTCCCCGATAAAGCAAGAGGACACCTAAGCAGACGCATCGAATGCGCTTTGTCATGTAATGCGAGGGATAACCTCGCATCACTGTACCCTTTCCACCTCCTGTGTGCCACTGTGGCAACCCCTTTTTCCTATAAAAGGAGGCCCGATGCGACCAGGAGGGGGATTCGGCTTTTTGGAGCTCCTCACGCCCCATAGCTAGTTCAAGAACACAAATATACATCCACCAAAGCAGGAGTAGGGTTTTACGCATCCTCGCGGCCCGAACCTGGATAAACGAACCGCATGCTCTCTGTTAGATCCGCTCTTCTCTCAACCCTGCGCCCTGCCAACCGTAGTAGGGATTCTTGTGATCCCATAGGTGTCGTTTCCACCGACATCTTTGGCGCGCCAGGTAGGGGCCGCAGTTGTGAGAATCGGCTTTAGCAGTTAGTTCAGCGTTTCTTCATCGCCATGGCCCTTGAAAAAGAAGGAAGGCCAGAGAATCGACGTCGATGCGACTACAAGCAGAAGCTAAGTCACATTGAACCCCAGATATTTCCATTCTATTATATAAGGTTATTATCCTCGGAGATGTCATTCTTTGTATAAAAAAACCTGTACGCAAAAGGGGCCCTCCGCGATCGGCAACGCCTTTGTTCTGTTTTGAGTCCGCTCAACAGCTCAAACGGCTGCGTTCAAAACGGTAGGGTAGCCTTCCGCAATTGGCAAGGCTCTCGACTCTGACTCGAGTCAAACTCGATAGTTCGAGCGACTACGTTAAGGGTGGTAAGGTGGCTTTCCCTGCAGCACGCACACCCGGCAGGCCAATGGGGACCCGTCCCCAAAACACCGCCCTGGGTTTCCGCACCGGCAAGCCTACCCAGCTAGCGTATGGTGGACGTACAAAGAGACATTTGCAAACCTATGCAAGATCAACCTCAAACTGAACCCTGAGAAGTGTGTCTTTGGCGTCCCGTCCGGCAAGCTTCTTGGGTTCTTTGTGTCGCAGCATGGGATAGAGGCCAATCCGGACAAGATCAAGGCTATAGAGCAGATTGAAGCGCCCAAGCGGGTCAAGGATGTGCGTCGGCTTGCTGGTTGCGTTGCCGCCATGAGCAGGTTCATCTCCAAGTCCGCCGAGCGCGCCCTCCCCTTTTTCAAGATTTTGAAAAAGGCGGGCCCGATGGAGTGGACACCAGAAGCCGAAGCGGCATTACAAGATTTGAAGAGGTATCTCTCCTCTATGCCAGTACTAGTTGCGCCTAAACCGCAGGAACCGTTGCTGCTGTACTTGGTGGCAACGAACCAGGTGGTTAGCGCCGCACTAGTGGTGCAGAGAGAAGTCAACGATGAGGTGGTAGCAGCAACAGAGCCTGATGCCATTGACGCAGAGACGACGCGGCCAGTTGGAGTGCTGCCAAGGAGGAAAATGATGCAGCACCCGGTCTACTTTGTTAGCTCCCTCCTACAGGGGGCTAGATCAAGGTACTCCGGTGTGCAAAAACTGCTCTTCGGCCTTCTTATGGCCTTGAGGAAGCTGCGTCACTACTTCCAGGCGCACGAAATCACCGTCGTCACTCGCCTCCCTCTACAACGGATATTGCACAATACAGACGCAACTGGAAGAATTGTAGAGTGGGCACTGGAGCTGTCCGGCTTTGGCCTCAAGTATGAGAGTACCTCGACGATCCAAAGCCGAGTCTTGGCGGAGTTCATTGCAGAGAGGACCACGATGCCTGATGAAGAAGCCCAAGAGACTGCTCTCCCCGGCAAAGAGGCAAGTTGCGACTGGATCATGTACTTTGATGGAACCTTCTCCTTACAGGGCGCCGGGGCTGGCGTACTGATGGTCGCGCCCATCGAAGAGCACCTCAAGTACGTGGTCCAAATGCACTTCCCCAGAGAGGCATCGACAAACAATACTGCCGAGTACGAAGGGCTGCTTGCCGGTCTCAGGATCGCGGCAGACCTCGGAATCAAGAAACTCGTCGTCAGGGGCGACTCACAACTTGTCGTCAAGCAAGTCAACAAAGACTACCAGAGCCCGTTTATGAAGGCCTATGTAGATGAAGTGAGAAAGCTGGAAGAGCGCTCTGAGGGTATACAGGCAGAACATGTTCCCCGAGCGGAGACCGACATCGCCGATTACCTGTCAAAGTGTGCTGCCCTCAAGCTGCCTGTGGAACCAGGTACCTTTGTGCTTCAGCTAACTCAGCCATCCGTTGATCCATCGGCAGAGCAGAGCAAGAGAAGGAAGTCAGGGCCCGGCAAGTACTTTCCCGCCAAGCTCCCCGGAGCCGCCGGCGAAGATGTTGCCGAAGACGCTGAGCCCGTCGTAGGGCGATCAGCTCCTGTAGAGCGTCGAGCTCTTGCCGTAGAGACGGTCACCCTTATGATGGAAGAAATGCCTTTGGTCCTCGCCGTCCAGCCTCAGGCTCCGGCATGGGGGCAGCCTACCGTCCGATTCCTCCAAACATGGGAACTTCCTGAGGAGCAGGAAGAAGCGGAAAAAGTAGCCCGCCGGTCTGCTATGTATCAGTTCGTCGATGACGTCCTATACAGAAAAAGACCGAACGGTGTGAAATTGAAGTGTATCCCTCGAGAGGAAGGACTGGGGCTGTTGGCAGAGATACATGGAGGCATATGTAGATCCCACATAGGGTCGAGAGCCCTTGCCGGCAAGGCATTTCGGCAGGGCTTCTTCTGGCCCACTGCCCTCCAGGATGCGGCGACGCTAGTCACCAAGTGTGAAGCATGTCAGTTCCATTCAAAGAAGCTTCATCAGCCAGCTCAAGCCCTTCAAACCATTCCTCTCTCCTGGCCCTTCTCGGTCTGGGGGCTCGACATACTGGGCCCCTTCCCCCGCGTTGTGGGGGGTTTTGAGTACTTGTACATCGCAATCGACAAGTTCACAAAATGTCCAGAGGTGGAAGCAGTGAGGAAAGTTATAGCCCAGTCAGCCGTCAAGTTCTTCAGGGGGGCTAGTGTGCCGTTTTGGTGTACCCAACAGGGTCATCACAGACGACACATAGTTCACAAGCCGCACCTTCATGCAATACATCCAAGACCTCGGCAGCAAAGTCTGTTTCGCTTCCGTTCTTCACCCACGAAGCAATGGTCAAGCTGAGAGGGCAAACGCTGAAGTGCTGCGAGGCCTGAGGACAAAGACCTTTGACAGGTGGCACAAGAGTGGAAGGCGCTGGATTGACGAGTTGCCGACGGTTCTTTGGTCAATCAGAACGACACCAAATCGAGCCACCGACCAGACACCCTTTGCCCTGGTATACGGGGCAGAAGCAGTTCTCCCCATGGAACTCATATACGGGTCACCTGGAGTGCTCGCTTATGATGAGCTTGAGCAAGAGCGACTGCGGCAAGATGACGCAACGCTCCTTGAGGAAGATCGTCTTCGGGCGGCTGTGAGAGCAGCACACTACCAGCAAGCCTTGCGCCGCTACCATAGCCACAAGGTCCATGCCCGAAGCTTTGTGCAAGGCAACCTTGTTCTTCGGCGCGTTCAATCGGCCAAGAATACCAACAAGTTGACGCCAAAGTGGGAAGGCCCTAATCGGGTAATACGAGTCACCAGGCCCGGCGCAGTCCGCCTGGAGACCGAAAATGCCATTCCAGTGAGCAATTCCTGGAACATTGAGCATCTTTGCAAGTTTTACCCATAAGGCGCAGTTTGCCGGGCCCCCCGGCAAGCCACCTTTTGTACAAGCCTTGCCGGCAAGGCATGTAACCCTTCGTACAAAGCCAGGCGCAGACCCTGAGCATAAACAAATGAAGCGCTGGCGCCCTAAGCTAAGGCATGCATGCTAGGTCGAGTCTCGTCCTTGGTTAGGGTTGATAGTGCTTAGCAGCGGCTAACCCCTAGCTTAGAGGTCGAGTGTGCGTCTCTTTGTCCTTCTTTATCTTCTTTGGTTCGCAGGGCACACGAATATCCTAGCCGAGCCGCTTGAGAAGAAAAAGGAGTAGGCCAGCATCCGGACCCCAGCAAGCCAGTATTGCCGGGGGCTGCAAGAGCAAAGATTCACTCACGGCAAACCGAGGTTGCCGGGGGCTGCAGATTCAGATAAGTTTTTCATCCCTTATCATGCATTCCATTATGGACTGAGGTATGTGAAACCTCGTTTTATCCTTAGGCTACCATGCTCCCCTACCTCCAGGCCCTAGGGCTCGTTCATGGGACCGAGTTTGGTCGTAGTCACGGCAGCAAAAGGGTGGAACAAGGAGCCTAAACCCACCTCATCCCTGCCTCCGCCAAAGGCGTGAGAAAGGTCGAGCGAAGTGGGGGGACGGCAAGGCCTGTTGACGGGCGAGAAAATGTTTATCTTAGAGATATCAAGGATTTATTCCTTGTCGTGGGTTCCACCCACAAACAAATAACCTGGCAAACATCCCTTTTTCATTGAAAAAACATCCCGCTCAGGTACAGTCCGTAGGGAATGAAAAACATGAACAAGGGGATTACAAGTTTTAAATTCAGCAAAGGCCCGAAGGCTTACAAGCTAAAAAAATATAAGATGCTCGTAATCCCTTTCTTGTCCCTCTCCTCAGGGGGCAGGTCAAGGAGGCAAAAAGGGCACAAGGGGCGCCTAGGCGAGGTACGAGCAGCAGAAGGCACCAGGAGAACATCCCGGTGGCCACCCCGTCCTCCTCTTCCCCGAGCGCTGCGATCTCTACCCCGGCCTCGCCCATGGCCTCGCCCCCTCCCCCTTCCCCTCGCAGTCGGCTCCGCCACCGCAGGCGCAGGAGGAAGAGGGACGCGTTATCGAGCAGCGACCCTCGCCGCCACCGTCGAAGGACCGAGATTTCCTTTCTCCATGACGAATGGAAGAAAGGAGCAGAAGCAGAAGGAAGAAGAAGATGGAAGAATGCGGGATGTCGTCCCCCCCTTCCTGCTCTTTATAAAGGAACTGGGTTGGGGCTCGGCCGCCCCGCTCGGCCAACCAATACACGGGAGGCGCAGGGAACCAGGGCCGACCCGCTGCCCCAACCAGCGACGGCCCGGTTTCCCGCCTCCACCGTTTGCCACCCCAAGCGCATGGGGGACGCGTGGCAGGCGTGCAGAACTGAGGGGATGGGTGAGGCGACCTCTCCCCACCCCATGATCGTGGGGAGTGGACGCCTTGAGGACCGCGCCTCGGCCCCATTCAGTAAATGGGCCGCGCCTCCACGCCTCCCTCCGTTTACGGGGAAGGCACGAGCCGCCTCTTTACTACGACGTGACGCATGTGTGCGGAAACCAACCCCACGCATGCCCCCCACGTCACGCAGACCCCTCCACGCCACGCCGCGCGCGCGAATTGTGGGAAGCGCAGCGCGCGAAAAATCTTACCACGGTAAAAACCGCCCCGCCTGCCCGCGCACCATTCTGGGCCTAGCCCAACAACGCGTCGCGCTTATGTGTGGCCCAGGCCCGGGGGCTCCTGTCGGTGTACAAAAAGAGGGGTACACTTTTTGTACCCTTATAACTGTGCACGGGCAGTCAGAGCCGCGCCCGCGACCACACCAAGCAGGGCAAGGGAGGTGAGCCAGGGTAAGAACGAAGCTCAAGCTAGCTGGAACAACGCCAAGGCCAAGACCATAAAGAGCAAAGGGACGAAGTAGGCTCCCCCTCCCCCCTGGCAAGATCCTTGCCGGGGTCAGCCTTAGCAGCCCCGACAAGACCCTTGCCACGGCAGCTCGCCCCATGCCTACGGAGCGAGTCACCCTTGAGTCCACAGACCCCACCATGGTCTACTGTGTTGGGGCAAGGGCTCGGGAGACACCTTTGTGATGGCATGCAGATCTTTGTGAAGAAACATTCAAGATCAGATGAGCACTACAAGACGACGACCCTTGGCAAGATCCCAGCCAAGGAAAACCACGAGACCCCCGGCAAGCGCCTTGCCGGGGATGACAACGGGCGCCACGGCAAGACCCTTGTCGGGGCCCCGGCAAGACCCTTGCCGGGAACATCTACAGGGCCACCATCAGGCCCGCACCAACCAAGTCTCCACCGTCATTCACATGCAGCTGCCGACCCAACCAACTGGGCAGGCACCTGTGTGGCGGCATGCAGATCTTTGTGAAGACCCCACCACCGCGCCACCACAGTTGCCTGCCCACCTGCATGGCATCGCACGCACCGCTGGCCAGGGCGCGTGTCGACACGAGGAGGAGCAGCGACGGACGGGACGGACTTCGCCCCCGTCCCCGATAAAGCAAGAGGACACCTAAGCAGACGCATCGAATGCGCTTTGTCATGTAATGCGAGGGATAACCTCGCATCACTGTACCCTTTCCACCTCCTGTGTGCCACTGTTGCAACCCCTTTTTCCTATAAAAGGATGCCCGAGGCGACCAGGAGGGGGATTCGGATTTTTGGAGCTCCTCACGCCCCATAGCTAGTTCAAGAACACAAATATACATCCACCAAAGCAGGAGTAGGGTTTTACGCATCCTCGCGGCCCGAACCTGGATAAATGAACCGCGTGCTCTCTGTTAGATCCGCTCTTCTCTCAACCCTGCGCCCCGCCAACCGTAGTAGGGATTCTTCTGATCCCATAGGTGTCGTTTCCACCGACACATGGTCAGAGTGAGCTTGACTGGTATTACTTGATGAAGATAACAACGCTCTCAGAATTAAAGACTTGGTAGATGTGACGCCCGGATAATCAAGCTACAGTAACCTCTGCTAATGATGCCACGTCACCACTCTTACTGTTGTAAATCTCACGATGATTCAATCCCGTTCAAATTCAAAATTCAAAATCAAGTCAAACGGTAAAGTTTTCAAACATTAAGATTAAAATGTTTTAGAGGTGGCAAATAATGCTTAGGTAATTATGGTGGACGATCACATTTTTATAAAATGATTGAAAGCACTAAACTAAATAAAACAGTGGCTTAAACAAATAATTAAATGCATTTTATAAATATTAAAACATTAAACTATTTTATTAGGTATGAGAAATTCATGTGGCAATGGAGTATTTATAAACACTAATTTAGGGGCTAGTGGTATATTTTATAAAACTAAAAATAAAGTAAAACTAATATGAAAACAGAAAGTATAAATAAAATAGAAAAGAATAAAAAAAGAAAGAAAAGAAACAACAGACCCCCCCCCGGGCCGTTTGGCCCAGCACGGCACTAGGCGCAGGCC
>NC_041389.1:72442077-72462314 GCF_002162155.2 Triticum dicoccoides
GCGCGCCCGTCCACCGCCTCCCCTCACGCTCGCCACTCCGGCCTCCTCACGACCCGTGCGCGCCCGTCGTGGCCGCGTCCGGCCACAGCCCTTCGCCCCGCCTCTGCAGTCCCGTCGCCGCTCGCTGGCCGGACCCCGCTCCGGCCATGGCCTCGCCATGGCCACTGACCTCCCCTGCGCCGGCGCCCTGCCGTGGCCGGCGCCCCCTCTGGTTGGCCTGGGCAGGCGCCCGTTCGGGCGGGCTAGCGCCCGCAAGCCCCATGCCCGCTATGGCCTTTGACACACTGACAAAGGGGCCCCAGCCCTAGAACATTTATTAAAAAAACGAATTAGAAGAATTAAAAAAATATATAAATAATAATTAAAATATTAATTGAATTAGTTAATTAATTAATTAACTTAAATAATCTGGATTAGATTAACCTAATCATTTAGTTAAAGCTAACTAACCTTGTTTAATTATTATGAGTCTATGGCAAGCGGGACCCACTAGTTAGTTTGACCAGTCAACAGTCTGCTGACTGGGTTGTTGACTTTGACCGGCCCCATCAGTCAGCCTCTGTTGACTGGGCAGTTGACCAAGTCAACTGGGCCTACTGGTCAGCCACACAAGCCCATCTGTGGGTACACTTCTGTGTACCCATAGCAATTTAACATTTAATTTTCGAATTAAAAATAATTAAAATGATTAAATCCTTTTTAAATTCATATAAAATAAACCGTAGCTCGAATGGAAAAACTTTGTACATGAGAGTTGCTCAGAACGACGAGATGAATCCGGTTACACCCTCCGTTCGTCCGCCACACACTCCTAGCATAGCGAACATGGAACTTTTCCCCTCCGGTTCGTCTGTCCGAAAATGCTAAACCCGGGGAAACATTTCCGGATGTTATCCCCCTTCACCGGTAACGTGTAGCACCGCGTTAGAACACGTCTAGCTTTGTCCGTTGTCCTGTTATGCTCTTGCTTGCTATGTATTTACTGTTTCTTCCCCCTTCTTCTCTCTGGTAGACCCCGAGATTGCCGCTGATGCTGCTGTGATCAACTACGTCACCGATGACCCTCCTTGTCTGAGCAACCAGGCAAGCCCCCCCCCCTTGATCACCAGATATCGCCTACTCTCCTCTATACTGCTTGCATTAGAGTAGTATAGCATGTTACTGCTTTCGTTATTCCTATCCCGATGCATAGCCTGTCCTTGCTACTACTGTTCATACCTTTACCTGCAATCCTACTTGCTTAGTATAGGATGCTAGTTTTCCATCAATGGCCCTACATTCTTGTCCGTCTGCTGTGCTATACTATCGGGCCATGATCACTCAGGAGTTGATCACGGGTATAAACTATACTTTATACATGATACATGTGGTGACTAAAGTCGGGTCGGCTCGAGGAGTACCCGCGAGTGATTCACGGATTGGGGGCTGAAAGGACCTTTGTCCCGACGGCCCTCTGGGTGGATCTTTGTGGCGGAGCGACAGGGCAGGTTGAGACTACCTAGGTGAGAGGTGGGCCTGGCCCTGTCGGCGTTCGCGGATACTTAACACGCTTAACGAGATCTGGGTATTTGATCTGAGTCTGGCCATTTGGTCTATACGCACTAACCAACTACGCGGGAAAGATATGGGCACTCGACGTCGTGGTATCAGCCGAAGCCTTCATGACGTCAGCGACTGAGCGGCGCGCGCCGGGTTGGACCGCGTAACGTGACTTCCTTTGTAATGGAGGTTGCTAGGTCTGCTCTCCGGCCGCGTACGCAACATGCAGGTGTGCAATGGGCGATGGGCCCAGACCCCTGCGCGCATAGGATTTAGACCGGCGTGCTGACCGCTCTGTTGTGCCTAGGTGGGGCTGCGACGTGTTGATCTTCCGCGGCCGGGCATGACCCAGAAAAGTGTGTCCGGCCAAATGGGATCAAGCATGTTGGGTTATGTGGTGCACCCCTGCAGGGAAGTTAATCTATTCGAATAGCCATGTCCCTCGGTAAAAGGACAACCCGGAGTTGTACCTTGACCTTATGACAACTAGAACCGGATACTTAATAAAACACGCCCTTCCAAGTGCCAGATACAACCCGGTGATCGCTCTCTAACAGGGCATCGAGGAGGGGATCGCCGGGTAGGATTATGCTATACGATGCTACTTGGAGGACTTCAGTCTACTCTCTTCTATATGCTGCAAGACGGAGGCGACCAGAAGCGTAGTCTTCGATAAGACTAGCTATCCCCTCTTATTCTGGCATTCTGCAGTTCAGTCCACTGATATGGCCTTTTACACATATATCCATGCATATGTAGTGTAGCTCCTTGCTTGCGAGTACTTTGGATGAGTACTCACGGTTGCTTTTTCCCCCTTTTTCCCCATACCTCTACACGATTGTTGCGACCAGACGATGGAGTCCAGGAGCCAGACGCCACCGTCGATGACGTCTACTATCCCGGAGGTGCCTACTACGTGCTGCCCGCTGACGACGACCAGGAGTAGTTAGGAGGATCCCAGGCAGGAGGCCTGCGCCTCTTTCGATTGTATCCCAGTTTGTGCTAGCCATCTTATGGCAAACTTGTTTAACTTATGTCTGTACTCAGATATTGTTGCTTCCGCTGACTCGTCTATGATCGAGTACTTGTATTCGAGCCCTCGAGGCCCCTGTCTTGTATTATGATGCTTGTATGACTTATTTTATTTGTATACTTGTGTTGTGATATCTTTCCGTGAGTCCCTGATCTTGATCGTACACAGTTGCGTGTATGATTAGTGTACGATTGAATCGGGGGCCTCACAGTAGAACTATTCGTCACTCCGTTGAAAATCTATATTAAACAGACATAGCATTCATATAAGCAAACATTCTAGCAAGAAATTCTAACAATCATTAAGGAAACCAAAATGCAATTCATCAAATAAAATCAATATAGAAAACCAATAATAAAAACCAAAATAAAAGTCCAAAAAGAACTTCAAAGAAAACTATAAAGAAACACTAAAGAAAACTCTATGACTTCACAACTACGAAATAGCTTTTGCCCTAAATAAAAACTTAACAGCAAATAAAATTTTAAACAAATAAGTTAACAGAAAAGAAATAAAGTTTTATTAAAATAACAGAAAGTATTTTTCCTAAAGTTTTACTAGCAAAAAGAAACACATAAAAGCTTTTATAAAACTCTAACTATGACATATACAAGTTTTCATACAAAACTAAAGAAAATAAAATTTTAAAATAAGAATAAAATTTTCTACTGTTCAATAACAGAAACAAAACTAAATTTGTCAAAAGTGATGATTTTTTTAATTAAAAACATTTAAATACTAAGGAAAAAGAAAATAACAATAAATTATGGAAAACAGTACTGTTTTGCCTAAAACCCTATTTTAAAATAAAAAAACTAATTTGCAAAAGCCTACTCTTTAGACAAAAGATCAAGTGATCACTAGCAAAAAGAATTAATCAAAAATCTATTTTTTTAATAAATGTTATTAGCAATCTAGTGTTTGTAACAAATCTGTTTGAATTCGAAATTTAAAAAGTTCAAAAATATTTTTCGATGGTTTCTCTCGATAGATGGGGTTTTTGTGAAATCGCAGAAAAAAGAATCATAAAAAACGGAGTTGTAGATCTAAAGATATAAAAAAACAAAACTGAATCAAAAGAAAAACAGAAACGAAAGAAAACAGATGGTGCGATAGCTACGTAGCGGGCTGTACAGGGGTGTGCGATCCGAAGCTATACTGCGCTCGGCCGTAACTTAAAGCTATGCGTGTTCGATTAATAAAAACAAATAGACGAACCGGTTCGGCGTAAACCGGCTGAACCGTAAATCAACCATAAGCTAAACCAATCTAAATAAAAAACGTTTTTTTTTCTAACTGAAACGAACAGAGGAACTGAATGCTTACACAGAGAAGAACAGGGTGGAGCTCTGGCGCGATGGGGCGGCGGCTCCGGCGGTTGTGGGCGGAGGCGAATGTGTCGGGAAGATTTAGCGGAGAGCGGCTCGTCCGGTGGTAGAGTCGAAGGTGTTCGGAGACGACGAACAGCGATGAAACGGAGCATTGAAGATCGGTGCTCCGGCGAAGACAACGAGTTTGGTAGGCTTGCCTGCTCCCTCCCCTTGCTCCCATCCGTGCTCCCGCTTCATCCTATGGCTGTCTTTTTTCCTTTTTCCTTTCTAATCTAATCATCTCCCCCCTGATTTTAAGAGGGTGGGGCCAGGCCTTATTTTGTTCCAATCAAATCAAGTCACGTACGCGGGAGCACGAATGGGCACACGCGCGGGGAGCAGGCAAGTCTCGTCCCAGCCTCTGTAGATGGAAAGGCAAAGCAAGACCATGTCAAAACGGTCGTAGGGATCGAGGTAAGTCGACATACGAAAGAAGGAGGCTCGGGATGGCTCACCGGCGCAGAATAAAACAACGATGAATTGCAGCGTCTTCGCCAGATTGGAACGACAAGTACGAGCTATAGGGCTGGACTTGGCGAGGGGTTTCGAAGGGAATTGGTCGAGAGGGGTCGTGGCTATTTATAGGACAACTTGCTTGAACGAGGGGAAGACTCGGGATAGGGTTCCCACGAAGATCGGACACGGCGGCGGCATGGCATAGGTATAGATTTTTTGTTTCTGTACATGTACGTGGGGAAGAAGAAGAAAAGGAGCGGGGCCCAGGCGCAGGAAAGAAAGTCAACGAGGGAGAGAGAGAACGGGCGAGCGAAGGCAGTCAGGCGCGGGGCGAGCGATCACTTTTTTTCCACGTGGGCGCGGCTGTTTGCCTCGTGCGGTGCGGCGCTCGGCCGCTGGCCTGAGGCAAATCCTATTTGGGGCTATAGGCGTCCGTTTACATGTATTTTACAAACGGGCGCCTGCAGCCAACCAAGCTGTGCCGGCCCATCTTATCCTAATTTCTTTCTGTATTCCAGACAGCAAAAAACGTGCGTCCTCGCCGGCGATCAAACTAGGGACGTCTACTTCAAGCTAACCAGCATTAACCATCGAGCCACCGCGCCGATTGTGATGAATGACATCCACTTACCTCTTTCCTTAGTTTAACTTTCCTTTTTTCTTTTTTCGGTTTTTTTTCTTTTTCTTCTTCCTGGCTCAATGATTATTTTATAATTCGTGAACTTTTCTTCAAATCAATGAACTTTTTTCAAATTCGCTGAACTTATTTTAGTTTCGGTGAACTTTTTCCAAATTTACTGAACTTATTTCAAATTCGATGAACTTTTTTCATATTCGATAAACTTTTTTTCAAATTCGCTGAACTTTTTGCAGCTTTGATGAACTTTTTCAAATTTGATGAACTTTTTTCATATGCGATGAACTTTTTTTCAAATTCAACAAAATTTTCTAAATTAGATGAACTTATTTTCAAATTGATGAACTTTTTTTAAATTTGTAAATTTTTTTATAATCCATGATCACTTTTTTTCATTTTCGATGAATTTTTTTCAAAATCAATGAACTTTTCTTCAAAAATGATGAACTTTTTTCAAAATCAATGAACTTTTTCTTATCATAAATTTTTTCCAAAAAATTTAAGCGACAGTACATGATTATGTGCAGCAAATAGCGCTTCGACAGTGTTATTACATATTTCAGGCTATTACAAATCGCTGGTTAGAGAGGTCCGACATGGAACGAACGTTCTGAGTTCGAATCCTGTAGCAGATATATTTTTTGGGATTTTTCCACGCGAGTTCAGTGGCTGACGCGTTTCGTGGGCCGGCCCAACTTTCTGGTCGCGTGGGCGCTGGATCTCCTAGCCGGCGTTTAAGGCGCCGACTAGGAGCTTCCCTGGCCGGGAGCTCCTACTGGACGCTCTTTGCGTCAAATTGGTGTCGCGACGCACAGAGGGACTCAGGGAGGCAGCCTGCCTGGGCCGGCCCATCCAGCTGTACCAAGTGAGAAAAAAGGGAAGCAAAAAATTGAGCCAACCGCAATCCCAGGAATCGAACTGGCGACCAAACTTTGCGACAGCGTGCTCCTTGCCAATCCAGCTGACTAGCGTTTTATGTATTTTAACATTGCGTTACTAAATGAACTTAGAACGCCCGTACAACAAGCCAAATCTACTTCGAACACAAAGCTTATTTTTTTTTCAAAAACAAAACGTAAATGTTTTATCAAACGCGAACATTATTAGTTATATTCACAAATTTTAAGAAAATTCAAATATTTTTCAACACACAATCGAATTTTGGAGATGCGAACATATTTTCTAGAACAGAAACACTTTTTAAACTACCCAAAAAACTGAACAGGAACAAATTTTGAATTTGAAAACAAATTTTGGAAACAAGAACAACTTTTGCACGTGAACATTTTTTGAAAGTCCAGAACAAAACTGAAAAAACGAACATTCTTTCAATTTTGCAAACAATTTTGGAAACGGAACATTTTTCAAAATGCCGAAAAAAACTTGTAAATACGAACATTTTTTGGAAATTTGCAAACAAATTTTGGAACGGGAACATCTTTTCAAACTCCCAAACAAATTCATGGAATTTACGAACATTTTTGCAATTTGTGAACAAAATTTGAAAACATGAACATTTTCTAAATTTGGAAAGCTGGAACACTTTTTGAAATTCCTAAACATTTTTCTAATGCAAACAAAATTTGAAAACATGGAAAATTTTGAAATAGGAATATTTATTGAAACTCACGAACAAAATTTGAAAAAAAAAACATTTTTCTTAAATTTGCAAACAAATTTTGCGAAGTTGTGAAATTTAAAAATAAATAAATAAAAGAAACAGAGAACAAACTTCAAAGCGCGAACAAAATTTTAATGCATGAACACCTTTTGTATCTTGAGAATTTTTTTAAACGGAGAGCAATTATTAAAAAATTCCAACAAAGTTGCAAATGTCAATTTTTTAATAAGTGAACAAAAATAATTAACAAGTGAACAAAAAAATTGAAAACTGGTAGATTTTCCGAACTTTGAAAGTTTTAAACTTTTTTGTGTAATGAGAACATTTTTTGAATTTGAGAACATTTTTTGAAAATTCCGAACATTTTTTGATAAATGCATACAGTTTTTGAATTTATGAACAAAATTTGAAAATACAAACATTTTTAAAATTTTGAATATTTTTGTAAAAGCGCGAACATTTTTTGAGAGAGAAAACATAAACTTGAAAAACAAAAAAGAAAAAAAGAAAAGTTAAAAAACTGAAATAGAAAAAGAAAGGAAAATAAAAAAACCGGTTCAGGAACCTTCTAGAAGGTTCTCAAAACCAGAAAAAACCAGCTGGGAACTTCTAGAAGGTTCCCAAAACCGGGAGTGCTGGAACGGTTAAACGGGCCGGCCCGTTGCGTCGCTGCTCGGTCGCTCGCGTGTGCGAAGCGCCGGCAGTTTGACGCAACGAGCGGCGAATAGGATATTCCCCCCTGGCCTGGCTGCCCGCTGGTGCTGGCCTACTCGCGGCTGAGCCATGGCCTTGCCTGGCCTGCTGCGTGGGCTGGTTGGCCTGCCTGGCGGGCGCGTTTTTTTATAAACAGCGATGCAAACAAATACAAAAAAAGTTGATTCTCAAACAAATACAAAAAAAGTTTTATATAGGCATATTATATACCAAAATTTTCAAAATAAATATTTCTAAAACATAAACATATTTTCATGACGAAATAAAATACTTTAAAAAATTAGTTTTGCAATAACTTCAAAATGGAAGGGAACTTGAGATACAAATAAATTGTGAAATATTGTCTCTAATTTTTGGAGTGTCATATTCCTCCTCTCATATATTTTTATCAGGGAATTTTTTGACAAGATGCAAACTTAAAATTAGATAGGGATTCAAAATGGAAAAAATTGGGAAAGTCCTTTTATTCCCTCTCATTTGAATTTTTGCTTTCAAATTCCATTCACTTTCAAACAAACAATCAAGCACACAACAATCAAATTTATTTAAATAATATAACATTCCAAAATTTGGGATGTTACACCATAGAAGGCTTTATTCATGTAAACAGAACAACAATTATTTTGTGACTTAAATGAATAACCGTATCGCAATAAACATGATCCAATCATATTCATGCTCAACACAAACACCAAATAACATTTATTTAGGTCCAACACTAATCCCGAAGGTAGAGGGAGTGTGCGATGGTTTGATCAACCTTGGAATCACTTCCAACACACATCGTCACCTCGCCCTTAACTAGTCTCTGTTCATTTTACAACTCCTATTGCGAGTTACTAATCTTAGCAACTGAACCAATATCAAATACCCAGGGGCTACTATGAATACTAGTAAAGTACACATCTATAACATGTATATCAAATATACCTTTGTTCATTTTGCCATCCTTCTTATCGGCCAAGTATTTGGAGCAGTTCCGCTTCCAGTGACCATTTCCTTTGCAGTAGAATCACTCAGTACCAGGCTTGGGTCTAGCTTTGGGCTTCTTTATGGGAGCGACAACTTGTTTGCTATTTTTCTTGAAGTTCCCTTTCTGTCCCTTGCCCTTTTTATTAAAACTAGTGGTTTTGTTAACCATCAACACTTGATGCTCTTTATTGATTTCTACCTTCATCAATTTCAGCATCGCAAAGAGATTGGGAATTGTTTTCATCATCCCTTGCACATTATAGTTCATCACGAAGTTCTAGTAGCTTGGTGATAGTGACTAGAGAACTCTTGTCAATCACTATCTTATCTGGAAGATTAACTCCCACTTGATTCAAGTGATTCTAGTACCCAGACATTCTGAGAACATGCTCACTGGCTGAGTTATTCTCCTCCATCTTGTAGGCAAAGTACTTGTCAAAGGTCTCATACCTCTTGACATGGGCATGAGTCTGAAATACCAATTTCAGCTCTTGGAACATCTCATATGCTCCATGGTGTTCAAAGCATTTTTGAAGTCCCGGTTCTAAGCCGTAAAGCATGGCGCACTAAACTATCAAGTACTCATCATACCAAGCTTGTCAAACATTCATAACGTCTGCATCTGCTCCTGCAATAGGACTGTCACCTAGTGGTGCATCAAGGACATAATTCTTCTGTGCAGCAATGAGGATAATCCTCAGATCACGAACCCAGTCCGCATCATTGCTACTATCATCTTTCGACTTAGTTTTCTCTAGGAACATATCAAAAAATAGGGGAGCTATATCGCAAACTATTGATCTACAACATAGATATGCAAATACTATCAGGACTAAGTTTACGATAAATTAAGTTCAATTAATCAAATTACTTAAGAACTCTCACTTAAATAGACATCCCTCAAGTCATCTAAGTGATGCGTGATCCAAATCAACTAACCATGTCCGATCATCACGTGAGACGGCGTAGTCATCAACGGTGAACATCTCTATGTTGATCATATCTACTATATGATTCACGTTCGACCTTTCGGTCTCCAGTGTTCTGAGGCCATGTATGTACGTTCTAGGCTCGTCAAGTTTAACCTGAGTATTCCACATGTGCAAAACCGTCTTCCACCTGTTGTATGTGAACGTAGAGTCTATCACACCCGATCATCACGTGGTGTCTCAACACGACGAACTATCGCAACGGTGCATACTCAGAGAGAACACTTATACCTTGAAATTTAGTGAAGGGATCATCTTACCGAAAGTCCTATTCTGAGCTCGAGCTTAGATGGACCTGTTATCCCAGCCGTTGTTTGGCGCTAAGATTCACATCAGGAGTTGTATTTTACTCTGTATTCTGAGTAGTATGGGCAGCTTTTTCACAGACTAGGACCCACTCACCTAACGCACTTATTTGGACGTCCGTCATCCAGCATGAGGCGGGTCAGATTGACACTAGCGTCTTGGGCCACGGCTCAGCCGTTACACCACAACGTTTTTTAATATATATTTCTGCACTCTATCGACCGCACCACCCTTGCTCTGCAAGATTCATCGAAGCCCTGGACGCTTCGCTGGTGGGCTTACAACTTCTTCTTCATCGTCTTCCTCCAAACCCCACAGTGGAGCTGCTGACGGGTCGCTCAATATGAACGGCATCAACAAGGTCAGCCCAGGCGACACCAGCGCTATCGTGCTCGCCCATGCCCGCAAGCCGCAACTCCACCTGCTTCTGGCTCCATGGCGGCATCTACTCTGTCTTCAGGTCCATCACCAACCAAGAAACCAGCCACATGCGAATCGCCATGGAAGGACGAGCTCTGCTCAAGAACAGCCACAGAGAAAAAACTTCAAAAGTGACCAGGATTTGCAAGGCACACACCAAAAATCAGTGCGTACCTGAATTGATGCTCTGGACACAGCCGATTCGACACCGCCATTCGAGTCAGTATCTGTGACCTGGTTGACGCTTCCTTCAGAAGCTGTCATGTCCGTGGAAACCTGAGACAATGAATTGAGGGTTGCACTGTTGGGGAACGTAGTAATTTCAAAAAAATTCCTACGCACACGCAAGATCATGGTGATGCATAGCAACAAGAGGGGAGAGTGTTGTCTACGTACCCTCGTAGACCGAAGCGGAAGCGTTGACGCAACGTAGAGGAAGTAGTCGTACGTCTTCCCGATCCGACCGATCCAAGTGCCGTTACTCCGGCACCTCCGAGTTCTTAGCACACGTACAGCTCGATGATGTTCCCCAGGCTCCGATCCAGCAAAGCTTCGGGGATGAGTTTCGTCAGCACGACGGCGTGATAACGATGATGATGTTCTACCGACGCAGGGCTTCGCCTAAACACTGCAACAATATGACCGAGGTGGAATATGGTGGAGGGGGGCACCGCACACGGCTGAGGAACGATCACGAAGATCAACTTGTGTGTTCTAGGGTGCCCCCTGCCCCCGTATATAAAGGAGCTAAGGGGAGGGGCGGCCGGCCAGGTTTGGCGCGCCGGGAGGGGAGTCCTACTCCCACCGGGAGTAGGACTCCCTCTTTTCCTATTTGGAGAAGGAGAAGGGGGGAAAGAGGAGGAGGGGGGAAAGGAAAGGGGGGGCGCCGCCCCCCTTCCCTTGTCCTATTCGGACTAGGAAGGGGAGGGGCGCGCGGCCACCTCCTGCCCCCTTCTCCCTTCTCTCTTAAGGCCCACGAAGGCCCATTAACCCCCCGGGGGGTTCCGGTAACCCCCCGGTACTCCAGTAAAATGCCGATTTCACCCGGAACAATTCCAATGTCCAAATATAGGTTTCCAATATATCGATCTTTATGTCTCGACCATTTCGAGACTCCTCGTCATGTCCGTGATCACATTCGGAACTCCGAACAACCTTCAGTACATCAAAATACATAAACTCATAATAACTGTCATCGTAACGTTAAGCGTGCGGACCCTACTGTTCGAGAACAATGCAGACATGACCGAGACACGTCTCAGGTCAATAACCAATAGCGGGACCTGGATGCCCATATTGGCTCCTACATATTCTATAAAGATCTTTATCGGTCAGACCGCATAACAACATACGTTGTTCCCTTTGTCATCGGTATGTTACTTGCCCGAGATTCGATCGTCGGTATCCAATACCTAGTTCAATCTCATTACCGGCAAGTCTCTTTAGTCGTTCTGTAATACATCATCTCACAACTAACTTATTAGTTGCAATGCTTGCAAGGCTTATGTGATGTGCATTACCGAGAGGGCCCAGAGATACCTCTCCGACATTCGGGGTGACAAATCCTAATCTCGAAATACGCCAACCCAACAAGTACTTTCGGAGACACCTGTAGAGCACCTTTATAATCACCCAGTTACGTTGTGACGTTTGGTAGCACACAAAGTGTTCCTACGGTAAACGGGAGTTGCATAATCTCATAGTCATAGGAACATGTATAAGTCATGAAGAAAGCAATAGCAACATACTAAACGATCGGATGCTAAGCTAATGGAATGGGTCATGTCAATCAGATCATTCAACTAATGATGTGACCTCGTTAATCAAATAACAACTCCTTGTCCATGGTTAGGAAACTTAACCGTCTTTGATTAACGAGCTAGTCAAGTAGAGGCATACTAGTGACATTCTGTTTGTTTATATTCACACATGTATTATGTTTCCGGTTAATACAATTCTAGCATGAACAATAAACATTTATCATGATATATAAGGAAATAAATAATAACTTTATTATTGCCTCTAGGGCATATTTCCTTCAGTCTCCCACTTGCACTAGAGTCAATAATCTAGATTACACAGTAATAATTCTAACACCCATGGAGCCTTGGTGCTGATCATGTTTTGCTCGTGGAAGAGGCTTAGTCAATGGGTCTGCTACATTCAGATCCGTATGTATCTTGCAAATCTCTATGTCTCCCACCTGGACTAGATCCCGGATGGAATTGAAGCGTCTCTTGATGTGCTTGGTTCTCTTGTGAAATCTGGATTCCTTTGCCAAGGCAATTGCACCAGTATTGTCACAAAAGATTTTCATTGGACCCGATGCACTAGGTATGACACCTAGATCGGATATGAATTCCTTCATCCAGACTCCTTCGTTTGCTGCTTCCGAAGCAGCTATGTACTCTGCTTCACATGTAGATCCCACCACAACGCTTTGTTTAGAACTGCACCAACTGACATCTCCACCGTTTAATGTAAACACGTATCCGGTTTGCGATTTAGAATCGTCCGGATCAGTGTCAAAGCTTGCATCAACATAATCGTTTACGATGAGCTCTTTGTCACCTCCATATACGAGAAACATATCCTTAGTCCTTTTCAGGTACTTCAGGATGTTCTTGACCGCTGTCCAGTGATCCACTCCCGGATTACTTTGGTACCTCCTTGCTAAACTTATAGCAAGGCACACATCAGGTCTGGTACACAGCATTGCATACATGATAGAGCCTATGGCTGAAGCATAAGGAACATCTTTCATTTTCTCTCTATCTTCTGCAGTGGTCGGGCATTGAGTCTTACTCAACTTCACACCTTGTAACACAGGCAAGAACCCTTTCTTTGCTTGATCCATTTTGAACTTCTTCAAAACTTTGTCAAGGTATGTGCTTTGTGAAAGTCCAATTAAGCGTCTTGATCTATCTCTATAGATCTTAATGCCCAATATGTAAGCAGCTTCACCGAGGTCTTTCATTGAAAAACTCTTATTCAAGTATCTCTTTATGCTATCTAGAAATTATATATCATTTCCAATTAGTAAAATGTCATCTACATATAATATCAGAAATCCTAGAGAGCTCCCACTCACTTTCTTGTAAATACAGGCTTCTCCAAAAGTCTGTACAAACCCAAATGCTTTGATCACACTGTCAAAGCGTTTATTCCAACTCCGAGAGGCTTGCACCAGTCCATAAATAGATCGCTGGAGCTTGCACACTTTGTTAGCTCCCTTTGGATCGATAAAACCTTCTGGTTGCATCATATACAACTCTTCTTCCAGAAATCCATTCAGGAATGCAGTTTTTACATCCATCTGCCAAATTTCATAATCATAAAATGCGGCAATTGCTAACATGATTCGGACAGACTTAAGCATCGCTACGGGTGAGAAGGTCTCATCGTAGTCAATCCCTTGAACTTGTCGAAAACCTTTTGCGACAAGTCGAGCTTTGTAGACAGTAACATTACCGTCAACGTCAGTCTTCTTCTTGAAGATTCATTTATTCTCAATTGCTTGCCGACCATCGGGCAAGTCAACCAAAGTCCACACTTTGTTCTCATACATGGATCCCATCTCAGATTTCATGGCTTCAAGCCATTTTGCGGAATCTGGGCTCACCATCGCTTCTTCATAGTTCGTAGGTTCATCATGATCTAGTAGCATGACTTCCAGAACAGGATTGTCGTACCACTCTGGTGCGGATCTTACTCTGGTTGATCTACGAGGCTCTGTAGTAACTTGATCTGAAGTACTATGATCATCATCATTAAGTTCCTCACTAATTGGTTTAGACGTCACAGAAACTGGTTCCTGTGATGTACTTCTTTCCAATAAGGGAGTAGGTAAAGTTACCTCATCAAGTTCTACTTTCCTCCCACTCACTTCTTTCGAGAGAAACTCCTTCTCTAGAAAGGATCCATTCTTAGCAACAAATGTCTTGCCTTCGGATCTGTGATAGAAGGTGTACCCAACTGTTTCCTTTGGGTATCCTATGAAGACACATTTCTCTGATTTGGGTTCGAGCTTATCAGGTTGAAGTTTTTTCACATAAGCATCGCAGCCCCAAACTTTAAGAAACGACAACTTTGGTTTCTTGCCAAACCATAGTTCATAAGGCGTCGTCTCAACGGATTTCGATGGTGTCCTAT
This sequence comes from Triticum dicoccoides, assembly GCF_002162155.2. Taxonomy (NCBI): domain Eukaryota; kingdom Viridiplantae; phylum Streptophyta; class Magnoliopsida; order Poales; family Poaceae; genus Triticum; species Triticum dicoccoides. The sequence goes on from NC_041389.1 coordinate 72,456,287, forward strand.
TTAACGTGAATGCGGCCGTCTCTAAAGCATAACCCCAAAATGATAGCGGTAAATTTGTAAGAGACATCATAGATCGCACCATATCAAGTAAAGTACGATTACGACGTTCGGACACACCATTACGCTGTGGTGTTCCGGGTGGCGTGAGTTGCGAAACTATTCCGCATTGTTTCAAATGTAGACCAAACTGGTAACTCAAATATTCTCCTCCACGATCAGATCGTAGAAACTTTATTTTCTTGTTACGATGATTTTCAACTTCGCTCTGAAATTCTTTGAACTTTTCAAATGTTTCAGACTTATGTTTCATTAATTAGATATACCCATATCGGCTTAAATCATCTGTGAAGGTGAGAATATAACGATATCCGCCACGAGCCTCAACATTCATCGGACCACATACATCCGTATGTATGATTTCCAACAAATCTGTTGCTCTCTCCATAGTACCGGAGAACGGTGTTTTAGTCATCTTGCCCATGAGGCACGGTTCGCAAGTACCAAGTGATTCATAATCAAGTGGTTCCAAAAGTCCATCAGTATGGAGTTTCTTCATGCGCTTTACTCCGATATGACCTAAACGGCAGTGCCATAAATAAGTTGCACTACCATTATCAACTCTGCATCTTTTGGCTTCAACATTATGAATATGTGTATCACTACTATCGAGATTCATCAAGAATAGACCACTCTTCAAGGGTGCATGACCATAAAAGATATTACTCATATAAATAGAACAACCATTATTCTCTGATTTAAATGAATATCCGTCTCGCATCAAACAAGATCCAGATATAATGTTCATGCTCAACGCTGGCACCAAATAACAATTATTTAGGTCTAATACTAATCCCGAAGGTAGATGTAGAGGTAGCGTGCCGACCGCGATCACATCGACTTTGGAACCATTTCCCACGCGCATCGTCACCTCGTCCTTTGCCAGTGTTCGCTTAATCCGTAGTCCCTGTTTCGAGTTGCAAATATTAGCAACAAAACCAGTATCAAATACCCAGGTGCTACTGCGAGCTCTAGTAAGGTACACATCAATAACATGTATATCACATATACCTTTGTTCACCTTGCCATCCTTCTTATCCGCCAAATACTTGGGGCAGTTCCGCTTCCAGTGACCAGTCTGCTTGCAGTAGAAGCACTCAGTTTCAGGCTTAGGTCCAGACTTGGGTTTCTTCTCTTGAGCAGCAACTTGCTTGCTGTTCTTCTTGAAGTTCCCCTTCTTCTTCCCTTTGCCCTTTTTCTTGAAACTAGTGGTCTTGTTGACCATCAACACTTGATGCTCCTTCTTGATTTCTACCTCCGCAGCCTTTAGCATTGCAAAGAGCTCGGGAATTGTCTTATCCATCCCTTGCATATTATAGTTCATCACGAAGCCTTTGTAGCTTGGTGGAAGTGATTGGAGAATTCTGTCAATGACGCAATCATCCGGAAGATTAACTCCCAGTTGAATCAAGTGATTATAATACCCAGACATCTTGAGTATATGCTCACTGACAGAACCATTCTCCTCCATCTTGCAGCTATAGAACTTATTGGAGACTTCATATCTCTCAATCCGGGCATTCTGTTGGAATATTAACTTCAACTCCTAGAACATCTCATATGCCCCATGGTGTTCAAAACGTCGTTGAAGTCCCGGTTCTAAGCCGTAAAGCATGGCACACTGAACTATTGAGTAGTCATCAGCTTTGCTCTGCCAGACGTTCATAACATCTGGTGTTGCTCCTGCAGCAGGCCTGGCACCCAGCGGTGCTTCCATGACGTAATTCTTCTATGCAGCAATGAGGATAATCCTCAAGTTACGGACCCAGTCCGTGTAATTGCTACCATCATCTTTCAACTTTGCTTTCTCAAGGAACGCATTAAAATTCAACGGAACAACAGCACGGGCCATCTATCTACAATCAACATAAACAAGCAAGATACTATCAGGGACTAAGTTCATGATAAATTTAAGTTCAATTAATCATATACTTAAGAACTCCCACTTAGATAGACATCCCTCCAATCTTCTAAGTGATCACGTGATCCAAATCAAACTAAACCATAACCGATCATCACGTGAAATGGATTAGTCTTCAATGGTGAACATCATTATGTTGATCATATCTACTATATGATTCACGCTCGACCTTTCGGTCTCCGTGTTCCGAGGCCATATCTGCATATGCTAGGCTCGTCAAGTATAACCCGAGTATTCTGCGTGTGCAAAACTGGCTTGCACCCGTTGTAGATGGACGTAGAGCTTATCACACCCGATCATCACGTGGTGTCTGGCACTACTAGGAAAAGGGCTACTAATGGCGCACCAGTTTTGCCTACTAATGGCGCATCGCTGGTGCGCCATTACTAGCACGCCACTAGAATTTTTTACTAATGGCGCACCACTGGTGCGCCATTAGTATCTGGTATACTAATGGCGCACCAGGCAGTGCGCCATTAGTTTTTCCCTCGGTGCGCCACTAGTGTCTGCTATACTAATGGCGCACCGTACTGTAATGCGCCATTAGTAACAATTTTTTTAATTTTTTTTCTTAATCTCAGGTCACTATTTCACCTATGAGATATCCAACACATATATATACAATAAGCATCCATATAACAATCATAGCCAACATACAAGTTCCATCATATATGCATAGATAGCCAACACACAAGTTCCATCATATATACATACATAGCCAACACATAGTTCCATCGTTACATATTACAAAAGTTTCACATTGTTCATCCAACACCGTTCAGTTCTCATGCATTGTTCTTCTCCTTCTCCTTCCTCAGCCTGATGTGGCAAGAGCGGCGAGGCGGTGGAGGCGGTGGAGGCAGTGGGATGTAGTCTTCTACCTGAATTGGCGCGGTCATGTCGCCCAGCTGTGGGATCGCCGACGCCACCACCAGTGCATGGTCATTGTCAGGCACCACCACCATCGCGAGGCCACCTTCAGGCACGACCATCCCTAGGTCATCCTCAGCCACCTCCACCTCTTGCCCTTGGTCAGCCACCACCAGCGCTAGGTCATCCTGCAGCTCCTCATCCCCACTCTGCTCCTCTTCTCCCGCACTCCAGTCCGGATCATCCTTCTTGTTGTCTATGCTGCTGCCAGAATCTCTGGTGCTTTCGCTATAGCCATGGTCGCTGCTGCTTTCGCTACCGCCATGGTCGCTGCTGCTTTGGCTATAGCCATTGTCGCTGCTGCTGCTCCCATTACCTGTCCAAATGCAACAATGACCGTTAACAATCAATGTGAGACAAAGCCAAATATAGAGGAATAAGAAGAGGCAGAACGTACCGGCATCATAATCTTCAGCGTAGCACATGCGACACATAGTCGTGTTGAACACCTTCACGATGAGCGTGGTGGCGTCGTCGTCGTACCTGAAGAGAAGGAAGTACCCCAGCCGCAGGTCGTAGGCACGGTAGAACTTCTCCCACCCACGAGACAAGTACATGTGGCCCTCCTTGATCATCAACTCCACATCCCACAGCCTGCAAAACCCGCTGCCGGCCTGTCGCGCCTTCACATTATTTGGCGGATCTTCACCCATCAGCATTTTCTTAAAACTGTCAAGCAGCCTCTGCAGTTTGGGACAATGAGTGATGTAGGCAAACAACAGATATCATAATAAGATGGGTGAAGCTAGGGGAGATCTCTCATTTTATATACATGCGTCATGGATGATACTGAAGTCCCAAGTATGATAGTGAAGAACTCGGAAGCATCCAACTCGTACTGCGGTGTCGCAGAGCGGCGGTGGCTGCTTCCCGCCATCTCTGATAAGCAGCAAAAGAGATATTTTTATGATACAAGAAGAAAGCAGCCACAACTACAATAAAAACAAGCAACTACACACACACACACAGGAATTTCAGCATGACCTTTGCTGAAAACAGGACATATGGAGTACCCGAATTTGCCAGAATGAAAGTTAATCGACATTCCGGCAAACTCAAGGGCCTCTCGGGGTACCTCCAAAATCATTACCCCACACCCGCCCAGCTGCAACCCCACAACACCCCACAATATCATCACGACACGATGGTCGGAGACAAAACCCCCCAATATCATCAAAATACTCCAGTTATGAAGTAAAATTCCTGAAGTGTTCCAGGAGTAGAACCTGAAGTGTAGTCAGTGGCTTCACCTATGTGCATAAAAATCATGAAAATTCAAAATCATTTGAAACCTGATCACTAGTCATAAAAATTCAAAATCATTCAAAATCAAAATCTACTGATTAGTTCTTGTGCTCATCCAGTAGCAACAGCTTTCATACATGATCAGTAGTCATGTACCAAATTTTTATTTAAACTGAATTTGCAAATCACCAAGAGCTCTACTAGTTTCAGACTAGATTTACACTAAATACACTAGAGTATTTGACCAGTAGTCATGTGAACTCTTTGAATTTGTAAACACTTCCAGACTTGAGCATTGAGAGTTCACAATTGCAAAAAATGTCCCTTGTTCCTGAACTTGTATTGTACTCCATTCATTCAAGCAGAAAGAAACAATTATTGTTGATACTCATGTGCTTCTTTCCAAATAATTTTATTTATTCAGAGTTTGAGAAATTTTGAACAAAAAAAGAACGCAAGATACAGACTGAATTTGATGTTAAAAAATAACTGATAGTAGCATGCTATGGTACAGATAAAGTTGGGTCATAGTAACACACAGTAACATTTCTAGAATCCAAATTGAAACAATAAATCAAAGGTAGCTAGCAACTGAAAATCAAATTGGCACTTTCTCCAAACTCATACATGTCTTCTCTTTTTGTAACATCAGTCCTCACCTCGATGGATTAAGTGAATTTTCTACAAACACCAAGCACTAGGGCACACAAAAGTTCTGAAATTTGTGTGCCTAACTAAACTAACTGAATTTTCAGTAACCGAATAAACTGAATTTTCAAAACTGACAAATATTAATAAGTTGACTACAACAAATCCAATTTGCAAGCTTGACTACATATAATTTACAATAATCCAAGGGGACAAATACAGCACTGGCAAAGTCAATTCAGGTTTATCTAAATTGGCAGCTACAGTGATGCCATTTAAAGCTAGCTAGAGGGAAAAGCCATTTAAAAAATCCTCTCATCTCATATGAGGAGTGTTAATCCTAAGATTAATAGTTTGTTGTGCAGTACAGCTACAGTGATGCCCTGTCAATTTGTCCCTCCCCAACTAGATACTAGAGTAGCACTGTTGATGCCCTGTTATTGCTGAACTTTATGATAGTATATACAACAACTTATCCTCTTAAGCCAAAACAACTTTGTAAAAGCCAGATGCACCTTGTTGAGCTAATTTTGAGCAGAACTCCTTGAGGAACTAGCAGCAAAAGGTACTGAACTAGCAGCAAGCTTGTGTTATTGCTTACTAAGGTACTGAACTGATCAGAACTTCAGAACAGTGAGCTTTACATACTAATTTCAGAGGGATTTGAACCTAATTTGACCTAAATTCGAGAGGGATTTGAACACATGGTAGAGTAATTAGGCAGCCTTGAGGAACCCAAATCCATGGCTGCTAGATCGAATGAAACAAGGAGGGGAGAGGGGACGGAGGGGAGTTGGGGGCACCTTCACCTTGGGTGGCTGGATGATGGCGCCGTGGATTTAGAGGTCTAGGTGGAAGAAGCCCTTGATTGCGGCGACTGTGGTGGCTGGGTGCGCCCCTCCTGCTCCTCCTCCTCGAACAGGACAAGGTCGGCGGCTACACGGTGAGGAGAAGGCCCTCCTCTCCTCTCCGGGCGTTGTCCTAGTCGCTTGCCGGCGTGGTCTACCTGCAGAGACGAGACAAGAAGGGGTCAGGGGTTTGGAGTGGAGGGGGCTTACAGGCGGAGGAGGACGGGCGGAGGAGGAGGGGGGCTTACGGGCGGAGGAGGACGGGCGGTGGCGCAGTAGGGGCGGCGGAGGGAGGCGCTGTTGGGCTCCTGTGCCGGCTGCGGGGCAGCGGAGGCTTCGGACGGCTGGGTGCGCCGCGGCGTCGGGCTGGCAGTCATGG
>NC_041389.1:72462702-72463279 GCF_002162155.2 Triticum dicoccoides
GCAGTCATGGTGGCAGGCCGTCGGCGGCGAGGCGGGGCGCGGGGGTCGTCGGAGCGGGGGTGAAGCAGCGGAAGGAGGGGGCGTGAGGGTGTGGCGAAGGGGGGAAATTGGATCTGGCGAAGGAGGGACGAAGGGATCGGGCGACTAGGGGGGAATATTCCTAATGGCGCACCCCCTGGCGGTGCGCCATAAGTAACCTTTTTTTAGCTAGCAATGGCGCACCCCAGGGATGGTGCGCCATAAGTAACCTTTTTTTAGATAGCAATGGCGCACCAGCCAGCGGTGCGCCATAAGTAAATTTTATTATTATTATTTTTTGTTGCATCTAATAATTTTTTAGAAAATGAATATGAATATGAAACGGTAATAATTTTTTTAAAAATGTCATCAAATTTGTTATTTGAAAATATTTATGAATATAAAAAATATCATCAAATTTGTTATTTGAAAATATCATCAAATTTGTTATTTGAAAATATAATCAAATTTGTTTTTTTTATTTTTAGTTGCATTCATTTGTGACGGTGGAGAGGGGAAGGGTGCGGGGGGTCGTCGGCAGCGGTGGAGCGGGGGAGGG
>NC_041389.1:72463497-72589540 GCF_002162155.2 Triticum dicoccoides
GGGAGGGTGCGGGGGGTGCTCGGCGACGGTGGAGCGGGGGAGGGTGCGGGGGGTGCTCGGCGGCAAGGGGGGTCTGGCGAGGGGGGATAGCGATCGAGATGGAGGGGGATCGAGATCGAGTGTCCTCATGAATATTCATGAGTTCAAAAAGTGCCCATGAAATACAATCGACAAATGAAGGCTACAATTTAATTACAATCGATCTTAGCTAGCTATCTGTTCACAATCTTCTTGCCCTTCTTTTTCGCAAATGGAGTTCTTCTGTGGAACGGACGTCCTTTAGGTAGGGTGGTCCTACTTCTTCTTGTGGTGTATGCTGCTACTTCATCGTCGTCGTCATGTTCCATCTTCGGGTCGCTGTACTTGTCGAAGTCTTGCTCATTGGCTACTCCATCCATTCCGATGATCTTCCTTTTGCCTCTCCTTACGACAACACGACTGGGCTTTGGTGGGTCGGTAATGAAGAAGCATTGGTCCACTTGGGAAGCCAGTACCCATGGCTCATTTTTCACGGTGACGTTTGCGCCCGCGGTCTTGGATTTGGCTTCGGGTATAACCATGGTGGTGAAATATTGGTCTTCTTTTATGACGTTTTTGGCCCATCTGACACGGAACATCAGGACCTTCTCTCCAGCGTAGCTCAGCTCCCAAATCTCCTCGATCCTTCCGTAGTATCTGTCCTTGTCATTACCGGTGTAGGATTCCATCGTTACCCCGGAGTTCTGATAACCATCGCTCTTCATGTCCTTGTCCTCGGTGTAGAATGTGTAGCCGTTGATATCGTACGCCTCATAGGTCATCAGGTTGTGCTCGGCGCCCTGTGACAAGGCGAATATGAGTTGTTCTTCCGCGGAAGAATCCTCATGTAAAGGGTACGACAGAAGCTTCTGCTTGAATCAACGCGTGAAACATGAGTTGTGCTCTTTGAGTATATCTCCGTCCGTCCTTTGTTGGCCTCGGTCATTGTACGTCTTCTTAATAAAGGTTTTGTGCTCTACCACCCAAGGATCGACCACGTCTATGTGTTGTAGCGCGACTAGGTTTGCTCTTTCAAAGTCGGCGAGTCGACCCTCGAAGTCGACATGCATTTCGCGGCGACCCTCATGGTGACCCCATCCAGCGAGCCTGCCGAGGTGCCTGTTGATGGGCAGACCAACGGGGTTCTCGATGCCTAGATAATTCGTGCAGTAGGAGATGCACTCTTCGGTCAGAAAGCCCCTGGCTATGCTTCCCTCTGGACGTGACATGTTGCGAACGTATCCTTTGATGACACCATTCATCCTTTCGAACGGCATCATGCTGTGCAGGAACGTCGGCCCGAGTTGGATGATATCCTCCACTATATGGACCAGCAGATGCACCATAACGTCGAAGAATGCGGGCGGGAAGTACATCTCAAGCTCGCATAGTATCACCACGATCTCTTCCTGTAGCCTTCTGAGTTGCCTCACGCCAATCGACTTTCGAGAGATGACGTCGAAAAAGTTGCATAGGCCAAATAGCGTTTCACGGACGTGCGCGTCCATGATCCCACGGATTGCAACTGGAAGTATCTGCGTCATCAGCACGTGACAGTCGTGAGACTTCATCCCGCTGAACTTCTGCTTTGCTGGGTCTAGGTATCTGCTTATCTTCCCCGCGTAACCGTAAGGAAGTTTTACTCCTAGGAGGCAGGTGAAAAACTGCTCGATCTCCTCCTGACTTAGAGTGAAGCACGCGGGAGGGTAGTCATTTCCGGTCTTCTTGGCCTTTTTGCCTTTGCGACGACTGTGTACAGCATCACCGTCGTGATCATGTCCTGAAGATTCTTCGTCTTCTCGCCCGCCCTCGCCGCGGTGGTACTTGTCTTGTTGCCCTTCCTCATTTCTTGCCCGGCCCCGGCCATGGACGACTTGATAGTCATCTTCATCACCTTGCCACCGATAGCCATCCATGAAACCACGCAAGAGTAGGTGGTCCCGCACCTGCCCGGAATCCGGGTCCGCAATAAGGCTCTTCAGCTTGCATCTTCGACACGGACATCTTATCTCCGTCTCGTTCTTTTGAAGCATCTCGGCCTTCGCGGAGCTCAAAAACCTATTCACGATGCCTTCAGTCATCGTGCGGACCATGGTCGCCTGCGGGGTAGAGCAAAACGATATGTTAGAACCAAGAAAAAATTTGGCATGACCTTCCCTAAAAATAGGACCAAAAAGAATGCATAGTGCCAAAATTCTCGCTGAAACGGAAATGAATCAAAACATTCCGGCAAAATATTGGCAACTATCGCATTTCAAATACCGGTACCTTCAAACACAAACATATATGCAACACCACAAACACATGCAACACCACAAACATACATAGATCTAGCTAGGCCACAAAAAGTGCATGTGCACGTTGTTGGAGCGAGATAGGGAGAAAAAAAAGTAGATCTACATCATGAAGATAGCTTTCCCTTACTTACCTATCAAAAAAAGGTAATTTCACCACTTAATTTTGTTGAATCTATGGTGGAAATGAGGTGAGGAGGAGGAGATGGCCGAAAGCTTGGAGAAGGAGGTGGATGGAATGAAGTGGGGAAAGTGAGTGGGTAGGTGTGGGCTGTCCAAAATATCTTGTTGGGGTCCCAGGTTACTAATGGCGCACCACAGGCAAATGCGCCATTAGTAACCCTGGTTACTAATGGCGCACCAACAGATGGTGCGCCATTAGTAGTTTTGCAAAAAAAGTAAAAATAATAAGTATATATACTAATGGCGCATCTCCTCTGAGAGCGCCATTACTAGTTTAAACTAGTAATGGCGCACTATGAGAAGATGCGCCATTAGTAGTTTTGCAAAAAAAAGAATAAAACAAAATTTACAGTAATGGCGCACTGTCTGCTTGGTGCGCCATTAGTAGTTATAGCTAGTAATGGCGCATTGTGGACGAGATGCGCCATTAGTATGTATGGGAAAATGGAAAAAAATAATAATTCATACTAGTGGCGCACCCAGTTTACGGTGCGCCATTAGTGTCTTCCACACTAATGGCGTATCACAAACAGGTGCGCCATTAGTATATAGTAGTGGCGCACTGCTTCCATGGTGCGCCATTAGAATCAATCCTATCTATAGCCCTTTTCCTAGTAGTGTGGGCACGATGAACTTTGGCAACGATGCATACTCAGGGAGAACACTTCTTGATAATTAGTGAGAGATCATCTTATAATGCTACCGTCAATCAAAGCAAGATAAGATGCATAAAAAGATAAACATCACATGCAATCAATATAAGTGATATGATATGGCCATCATCATCTTGTGCTTGTGATCTCCATCTCCGCAGCACCGTCATGATCACCATCATCACCGGCGCGACACCTTGATCTCCATCGTAGCATTGTTGTCGTCTCGCCAATCTTATGCTTCTACGACTATCGCTACCGCTTAGTGATAAAGTAAATCATTACAGGGTGATTGCATTGCATACAATAAAGCGACAACCATATGGCTCCTGCCAGTTGCCGATAACTCGGTTACAAAACATGATCTCATACAATAAAATTTAGCATCATGTCTTGACCATATCACATCACAACATGCCCTGCAAAAACAAGTTAGACGTCCTCTACTTTGTTTGTTGCAAGTTTTACGTGGCTGCTACGGGCTTAAGCAAGAACCAATCTCACCTACGCATCAAAACCACAACGATAGTTTGTCAAGTTGATGCCGTTTTAAGCTTCGCAAGGACCGGGCGTAGCCACACTCGGTAAGCGTACGCGTAATGTCGGTTCGGGCCGCTTCATCCAACAATACCGCCGAACCAAAGTATGACATGCTGGTAGGCAGTATGACTTATATCGCCCACAACTCACTTGTGTTCTACTCGTGCATATAACATCAAACCATAAAAACCTAGGCTCGGATGCCACCGTTGGGAAACGCAGTAATTTCAAAAAATTTCCTACGCACACGCAAGATCATGGTGATGCATAGCAACGAGAGGGAAGAGTGTTGTCTACGTACCCTCGTAGACCGAAGCGGAAGCGTTGACGCAACGTAGAGGAAGTAGTCGTATGTCTTCCCGATCCGACCGATCCAAGTGCCGTTACTCCGGCACCTCCGAGTTCTTAGCACACGTACAGCTCGATGATGCTCCCCGGGCTCCGATCCAGCAAAGCTTCGGGGATGAGTTTCGTCAGCACAACGGCATGATGACGATGATGATGTTCTACCGACGCAGGGCTTCGCCTAAACACTGCAACGATATGACCGAGGTGGAATATGGTGGAGGGGGCACCGCACACGGCTGAGGAACGATCACGAAGATCAACTTGTGTGTTCTAGGGTGCACCCCTGCCCCCGTATATAAAGGAGCTAAGGGGAGGGGCGGCCGGCCAGGTTTGGCGCGCCAGGAGGGGAGTCCTACTCCCAACGGGAGTAGGACTCCCTCTTTTCCTATTTGGAGAAGGAGAAGGGAGGGAAAGAGGAGGAGGGGGAAAGGAAAGGGGGGCGCCGCCCCCCTTCCCTTGTCCTATTCGGACTAGGAAGGGGAGGGGCGCGCGGCCACCTCCTGCCCCCTTCTCCCTTCTCCCTTAAGGCCCACGAAGGCCCATTAACCCCCCGGTGGGTTCCGGTAACCCCCGGTACTACGGTAAAATGCCGATTTCACCCGGAACAATTCCGATGTCCAAATATAGGCTTCCAATATATCGATCTTTATGTCTCGACCATTTCGAGACTCCTCGTCATGTCCGTGATCACATCCGGGACTCCGAACAACCTTCGGTACATCAAAATACATAAACTCATAATAACTGTCATCGTAACGTTAAGCGTGCGGACCCTACGGTTCGAGAACAATGCAGACATGACCGAGACACGTCTCAGGTCAATAACTAATAGCGGGACCTGGATGCTCATATTGGCTCCTACATATTCTACGAAGATCTTTATCGGTCAAACCGCATAACAACATACGTTGTTCCCTTTGTCATCGGTATGTTACTTGCCCGAGATTCGATCGTCGGTATCTCAATACCTAGTTCAATCTCGTTACCGGCAAGTCTCTTTACTCGTTCCGTAATACATCATCCCGCAACTAACTCATCAGTTGCAATGCTTGCAAGGCTTAAGTGATGTGCATTACCGAGAGGGCCCAGAGATACCTCTCCGACATTCGGAGTGACAAATCCTAATCTTGATATACGCCAACCCAACAAGTACCTTCGGAGACACCTGTAGAGCACCTTTATAATCACCCAGTTACGTTGTGACGTTTAGTAGCACATAAAGTGTTCCTCCGGTAAACGGGAGTTGCATAATCTCATAGTCATAGGAACATGTATAAGTCATGAAGAAAGCAATAGCAACATACTAAACGATCGGGTGCTAAGCTAATGGAATGGGTCATGTAAATCAGATCATTCAACTAATGATGTAACCTTGTTAATCAAATAACAACTCCTTGTCCATGCTTAGGAAACTTAACCATCTTTGATTAACGAGCTAGTCAAGTAGAGGCATACTAGTGACATTCTGTTTGTTTATATATTCACACATGTATTATGTTTCCGGTTAATACAATTCTAGCATGAACAATAAACATTTATCATGATATATAAGGAAATAAATAATAACTTTATTATTGCCTCTAGGGCATATTTCCTTCATGCAGATGAGAAGCGCAGAACCATATTGCCTCTAGGAAGTTGTACCACGAATTGGAAAAGAGATACACTACGCACCTCCTGGTTGATCTCCATTGCCGCATGGATGGTGAGCCCGGTCAAAACAGAACCATAGCCACTGCTCGTTGATGCCTTCATTTTCCCAGACAAAGCTATCTTCCGTCTCATCACGGACAAGCACACCCGCCATGATCACACTTTGGAAGTTGTTTACCCAAAACAAACATGCCAAATGGCATGTCGTATAGGTTAGTCTAGTAAGTCGTGTCAAATGTTATCACATCCCAAAAAAGAGTACTGAAGCCTGTTGTTCCCACCCGCCCATATCAGATTCTTAATCATCCCCTCGCTGTCAGCCTGAACTCTGTATGTAAAGTGTGGGTCTCTAGCACCAATCTCTACAAACAAATCCATTGTCTTCTTCACATCATCCCCCACGTGGTCCCTGTTAATCTTCCCACACAGACTACGCAAAGACCTCTTTGTGAATGAAACATTCCCCATCGATCCAAAGAAACCTCCAATTATACTGTTTAGCCAAATTCACATTGTTGCGCCTCAACTGCTTCACAAGATCTCTGGTGTGAACATCTATGTGTTTGTGCGATGGCCAATGGAGTGTCTCACCAAAGTTAGGCGGCAGCGAGTGTTTGTGAGTATCTCTATGCTCTGCGATATACCAGCCATTATCCTCTGCTCGTAGCAGCCTTATTAGCACAGTGCATTCGCAACAACATGACCTTGTGTTCTCAACACCAGCTTCGCCCAGCATAATGTTTCAAAAATTCAGTCAACTTACAATTATTGTGCACCATTATTAGCCCCACCAGAAAAGCAGAATTTTCATACTCACCGTGCAACCGCAAACTATTTCCTGCATGCATTTCGTCCCTCCACATTTAGCTGGCTCTTCTCATTTCGAATACCAAAGCCCTTTTCCCATGAATACAAATTGTAAAAGTCATACGCCTCTCCAACTGAGTGGAACGTTGTATAGTTGATGTAACCACATTGTCAGTTGGATTCTCAGCATAGCCCCGAACAGCCTTCTCAAATGCACTGACACGGTTTGGGCAAGACGGTCGGCTCGGTGCAGCAGCACCGATCCTCAACCTGCAAAACACAAAGCATCTATAAATTTAAATACACATGGCTCAACAACCATGTCATTTAAGCGAGACAATAAAAAATTCAACTTAAACACCGAAAGTCCTATTCTACTCCCGAGCTCAAATGCTCCCGCGTGAACAGTAAAATCGAAAAAATAGTAAACAAATTCAAAAAACTCTAAATTTTTTTGTGATAAACTTTGACAAATGTTTTGTATGCATGCAAAATTTCAGTATGAAACGACATTCGTGCAAGGCGTGGCAAAAAAGACAAAATCAGCACTCCAAAATGTTTCCAAAACTAGCATTTTTGGAACATCGATTTTGTTTTTTTGCCATGCCTTCCACGAATGTCGTTTCGTGCTGAATTTTGACGAACATACAAAACATTTGCCAAAGTTCACCACAAAAAAAATTAGAATTTTTTTATTTTCTTTACTATTTTTTCCGATTTTACTGTTCACGAGGGAGCATTTGAGCTCGTGTGTAGATACTCCATGTCCCTTAAACACTACATCTACTGGTCTCAGCAAAACAGGAATTCAAGTGCCTGCTTGATCTAATGGTAGGATTTCATCCTCACAAATTAGTCGCACCCAAGTACCTTGCCTGCAGCGGCAACACCTAAACTAAGCAACTGCAACCATGACTTCTACTCCCAATGGCCGCACTTTAATCCTCACAAACTATCTAGGAATAATTCTAAGTAGCCAGGCATAATCCTAAGTACCCAGGAATTCAGGGAAAACTTTTTAATGCAAGTACATTACTCCCAGTGCCAACACTAAAATGTTTTCCTGTTCTAGTGTTAGGATTTTACCCCCACAAGATTTTTTCACAGCCACCCCTGAATCTAACTTCCCACAGGTCCAGCAAAACTCAACGATGCAATCCACGGTGATTGCCTTCGACACAACCATCTATAATCTTAAATACCCAGGATTGAAGAACCATTTGGTTTAACCGAAAATAAAAAATTCTACTTAACCATTTGGTTTAACTGAAAATAAAAAAATCTACTGAACCCCTATTCATTCTAGTGGTTTCAGCAGGACAGGAAATCAAGTGACTGCTTGTTCTAATGGTAGGATTTCATCCTCATAACTTATCCTGCGGCGGCAACACTAACACAAAGCAACTGCAAACATGTATTCCTGTTCCAATGGAAGGTTTTTCAGCCTGAGAAACTATTTTCACATCTAGCTATGATTGTAACTACTTACAGGTACATGAAAACTGAATAATGCAAGATCATTTTTTCTACTGGAAACATTGAATTATGCGACTATTTTCACATCCAACTATTTTCAAAGCCAGCCGTGAATTTAATTGCCCACAGGTCTAGCAACACTGAATATTGCAAGTACATTTCTTTGGTAACCACATCATCCAATCCAGCACTAACCTCTTATTCCATCCAGGCGCACGGGGTTCATCTTCCCAGTTGACAGCTCCGAGCTCGGTGGCGAGTTGTCTCTCCTCTCCGCCGCCGCTTCAGTGGCCGCCAAGATCTGTGCGTCCACTGTGCCAACCAGAAGCTCCTGCGCCAGCATCCTGTGTTCCGCCGTCTCCTGCAACGCCACCTGATGCTCCACCAGCATATCCACCACAGTCGGCTCCGCCAGCACCGCCGCCGCCACCAAACTCTCGCCCACCTCTTCTAGGAAAGTGGATCTGGGCCAGGCCAAACCAAATCCATTCAAAACACTTAATTAGAGTCGATACAGATCGGAGGGGAAGTGTGGTGAAGAATTAGGGATGTACATACCCACGGATAGGCTGCATCAGGAACTCCATGGTGGTCGCCGCCGCCGCCCACCACCAGAGCTCCCAAAATGAGGTCAGGTGTGTGGAATCGAAGGAACCCGACCATGCACTCAGCCTGCAAAGACAGCCACCTTCATATTTTATTGACCAGAATTCAATAACCATGGCACCACTATCACATTTCAAAATGCATGTAAATCAATGCAAGATTACGAACACTTTATACCTACTTGATTCTAAAATCCGATGGCTGTTACAATGAAAACTCATTCTAAAATACTTGGCTGGAATTCGATGCTTTCTCTAAATGGTACGATTTCCTGCCCTAACAAAATTGATGCTTGTTGTAAACCCAAGCAAAATTACGAACACGTCATATCCTAATTGCTATTAAATCGAATGGTTGTGCCACTAAAGACTCGTTCTAAAATATTTCAATCCAACTCTAGATGCTCGTTCTAGATGGTACAGTTTCCCTCCTTACTAAATCACCATCACTCTGACAATTTCTAATCTGCTACTAACCATGCCCAATATCCACAACTAACCTCTTATTCCATCCAGGCGCCTGACGATTCATCTTCCCAGTAGACAGCTCCGACGATGGTGGCGAGCTGTCCAACCTGACCGCCGCCGACGGCTTGGCTGCCAGAATCTGCGCATTGCCGCTGCCGGCCGCGCGAACATGCCCCACGACCTCCTACTCCACCAATGGATGCTCCACCACCATCCCTACCACACGCTGCTCTGCCGGCATAGGTGCCACATCTGCCACTACCGGCGGTACCAAACTTTCTCCCGCCTCCTCCAGGAAAGTGGATCTGATACAGGTCAAACCATGTTCTCTCAAACTGCAGATCCAACTCAATGAGATTATCAAGGAGACCGCTCGGGGATGAGAAGCATAGATGAACCTACCCGCGTATGGGCTGCATCAGGAACTCCATTACTGGTCGCCGCCGGCGCTCCTCCTCCCGATTCCCCAGCCGCCAGCTTCGATTTTTTTTTGAGGGGTGCCAGCTTCGATATGAGAGCACCGCTATGGGAGAGAAGGCACTAGACCACGCATTCAATTCGTGCCCGAGCCCACCGAACGGAAAGGGAAATCCTGGGCCACGGATCAGATGGGAAAGCCGAATCTGGTCCACGGCTCACCTCGTCTGCGGCTGACGGACGGTCGCACGCACGTTAGAATAAGGCCCACCAGCCATCCCTGCCGCGTACGTATTCATCCACAGTACACATTTTCTAGCGATTCTCCAGCGCACGTATAAAGGAAGGGCACACATCCAGATGAGCTATCCAACCCCCAAGATAACGAGCTCATTTGAGCTCGAGCCCAATAACTCCGCGTCCTCATCTTATAATGCTACCGCCGTACTAAGCAAAATAAGATGCATAAAAGATAAATATCACATGCAATCAAAATATGTGACATGATATGGCCATCATCATCTCGTGCTTTTGATCTTCATCTCCAAAGCATCGTCATGATCTCCATCGTCACCGGCTCGACACCTTGATCTCCATCGTAGCGTCATGGTCGTCTCGTGAACTATTGCTTCTACAATTATTACTAACTCATAGCGATAAAGTAAAGCAATTACTTGGCGTATGCATTTCATACAATAAAGAGACAACCATACGGCTCCTGACGGTTGCCAAGTATCTTACAAAACATGATCATCTCATACCATAATGTATATCTCATCATGTCTTGACCATACAACATACCCTGCAAAAACAAGTTAGACGTCCTCTACTTTGTTGCTGCAAGTTTTACGTGGCTGCTACGGGCTTCTAGCAAGAACCATTCTTACGTACGCATAAAACCACAACGGTGTTTCGTCAAGCTTGCTATTTTAACCTTCTTCAAGGACCGGTCGTAGTCAAATTCGCTTCAACTAAAGTAGGAGAAACAGACACCCGTCAGCCACCTTTATGCAAGACTAGTTGCATGTCTATCGGTGGAACCGGTCTCATGTACGTGGACATGTAAGGTTGGTTTGGGCCGCTTCATCCCACAATATCGCCGAATCAAAATAAGACGTGGGTGGTAAGCAGTATGACTATCACCGCCCACAACTCTTTGTGTTCTACTCGTGCATATCATCTACGCATAGACCTTGCTCATGATGCCACTGTTGGGAATCGTTGCATGGAAAACAAAAAAACTTCTACGCACACGCAATGATCTATCCATGGAGATGCATAGCAACGAGGTGGAGAGTGTGTCTATGTACCCTCGTAGACCGTAAGCGGAAGCGTATCACAACACGGTTGATGTAGTTGAACTTCTTCACGCTTCAACCGATCAAGTACCGAACGCACGACACTTCCGCGTTCTGCACATGTTCCGCTCGGCAACGTCCCTCGCCTTCTTGATCCAGCAAGACGTCGAGGTAGTAGATGAGTTCCGTCAGCACGACGACATGATGAAAGTGATGGTGAAGTGATCTCCGAAGGGCTTCGCCTAAGCACTACAAAAATATGACCGGGGGTATAAACGGTGGACGTGGGCGCCGCACACGGCTGGGCAATTATCTGGTATGTGCTAGGGGCGCCACCCACATATATATAGGTGGGAGGGGAGGGGAGAGGCCAGGAGGCGCCCCAAGTAGGTCCTCCCAAGCCGCGCACCCCCTGTCATATATATCGGAGGGGGAAGGAAAGAGGGGGGAGGGGGGAGGAAGGGGGGATCATATTCCCTTTCTTTCCTTTCCTCCTTCCCCTTTCCTTCTCCACCTTGGCCAGCCCATATGGGGGGCGCACCAGCCCCTTGTGGCTGGTGCGTTTCCCCTCTTGGCCCATAAGGCCTATATCTTTTGCAGGGGGTGCCCGGAACCCCTTTCGGTGACCCGATATGTACCCGGTACCCTCCGGAACACTTTCGGTGTCCGAATACCATCGTCCTATATATCAATCTTTAGCTCTCAACCATTTTCAGGCTCCTCGTTATGTCCGTGATCTCATCCGGGATTCCGAACAACATTCGGTCACCAAATCACATAACTCATATAATACTATATCGTCATCGAACGTTAAGCGTGCGGACCCTACGGGTTCGAAAACTATGTAGACATGACCGAGACACCTCTCCGGTCAATAACCAATAGCGGAACCTGGATGCTCATATTGGCTCCTACATATTCTATGAAGTTCTTTATTGGTCGAACCGTTATGACAACATACATTATTCCCTTTGTCTATCGGTATGTTACTTGCCCGAGATTCGGTCGTCCGTATCTTCATACCTAGTTCAATCTCGTTACCGGCAAGTCTCTTTACTTGTTTCCTAATACATCACCTCATGAATAACTCCTTAGTCGTTCGCTTGCAAGCTTATGATGTGTATTACCGAAAGGGCCCAGAGATACCTCTCCGATACTCGGAGTGACAAATCCTAATCTCGATCTATGCCAACTCAACAAACACCTTCGAAGATAGCTGTAGAGAATCTTTACAATCACCCAGTTACGTTGTGATGTTTGATAGCACACAAGGCATTCCTCCGGTATTTGGGAGTTGCATAATCTCATAGTCGAAGGAATATGTATTTGACATGAAGAAAGCAATAGCAATAAAACTGAACGATCATAATGATAAGGTAACAGATAGGTCTTGTCTGTCACATCATTCTCCTAATGATGTGATCTCATCTATCTATTAAATAATTAAAACAAGAGTCAAACAAAACACCACGTTCATCCACATATATTAAATTATCTTGATCGTCAATTTAATATATTAACGGTTATGATTTGATAGATATAGTGTTACATACAAGTATAGTTTGTGCGCCACAATTTGGCATAGCACGTAAGAATAGTTTGGCACATCTACGGTTCAAGTCACATGTTTTTTCTATTAAAATAAATATATGCCACGGACTATTAGAAAGCACGGTTATTGGAAAACAAAACATGGCTGCCAACTGTAAAGAGTCTCAGCGCCCCGCTGCCAGCTCCGGTAAAAAAAATCACGGCTACCAAGCAGCTAAAGAAGGCACGGCCATGTCAAGAAAAAAAGAAGAAAGGCACGGCTGCCAGCTATAGAGTCCAAGCGCCCCGCAAATCTTTATTTTGATTGCAAAGGATAACAATCGGAAAGACTTACATACAATAATATCACGTACACACACCCCTCAATTTTTTTTCACGTACACACATTTTGATCGGACACGTATATGTCTGATTACGTAAGAGGAAATGCGCTAAAAAACATAGAGATGTGTCTCAGTATAGGAAATCGAACACGACTTGCACTAGATAAAAAAAGAAACCAAACTGAACTTTTGCTCCCGCATGAAAAGGCACCACACATGATCACGTTATAACTTGCCAAACAAAGCCAAACACGTTCCGGCTATATGGATATTTTCTTCTTTTTACGTGAGGTTGTTGCATGGGTTGCACGAAAGGAAAACAATAACTTTGCATTGGAATTAGAAAAGAAAACATACGGTGCTACGAATTAATCAGTGCAGTGCAATTTGCCACAATAGCAACGCACTTGCGAACCAAGCTGGTATTCTCAGCCCACCAGGGTCAAGTCCTGGTACTCGCACTTATTCTGAATTTATTTCAGGATTTTCGGTGATACGTGTGTTGGAAATATGCCCTAGAGGCAATAATAAAAGCATTATTATTATATTTCCTTGTTCATGATAATTGTCTTTATTCATGCTATAATTGTGTTATTCGGAAATCGTAATACATGTGTGAATAACAGACACCAACATGTCCCTAGTGAGCCTCTAGTTGACTAGCTCGTTGATCAACAGATAGTCATGGTTTCCTGACTATGGACACTGGGTGTCATTGATAACGAGATCACATCATTAGGAGAATGATGTGATGGACAAGACCCAATCCTAAACATAGCACAAGATCGTATAGTTCGTTTGCTAGAGTTTTCCAATGTCAAGTATCTTTTCCTTAGACCATGAGATCGTGTAACTCCCGGATACCGTAGGAGTGCTTTGGGTATGCCAAACGTCACAACGTAACTGGGTGACTATAAAGGTAGACTACGGGTATCTCCGAAAGTGTCTGTTGGGTGACATGGATCAAGACTGGGATTTGTCACTCCGTATGACGGAGAGGTATCACTGGGCCCACTCGGTAATGCATCATCATAATGAGCTCAGAGTGACCAAGTGTCTGGTCACGGGATCATGCATTACGGTACGAGTAAAGTGACTTGCCGGTAACGAGATTGAACGAGGTATTGGGATACCGACGATCGAATCTCGGGCAAGTAACATATCGATTGACAAAGGGAATAGCGTACGGGGTTGATTGAATCCTCGACATCGTGGTTCATCCGATGAGATCATCGTGGAGCATGTGGGAGCCAACATGGGTATCCAGATCCCGCTGTTGGTTATTGACCGGAGAGTCGTCTCGGTCATGTCTGCTTGTCTCCCGAACCCGTAGGGTCTACACACTTAAGGTTCGGTGACGCCAGGGTTATGAAGATATGTATATGCAGAAACCCGAATGTTGTTCGGAGTCCCGGATGAGATCCCGGACGTCACGAGGAGTTCCGGAATGGTCCGGAGGTAAAGAATTATATATAGGAAGTGCTGTTTCGGGCATCGGGACAAGTTTCGGGGTTATCGGTATTGTACCGGGACCACCGGAGGGGTCCCGTGGGCCCACCGGGTGGGGCCACCTGTCCCGGGGGGGCACATGGGCTGTAGGGGGTGCGCCTTGGACTAGATGGGCCAAGGGCACCAGCCCCTATAGGCCCATGCGCCTAGGGTTTCCACCAAGGAGGAGTCCTAGTGGTGGAAGGCACCCCTAGGTGCCTTGGGGGGAGGAAAACCTCCCCTTGGCCGCCGCCCCCCCTAGTAGATCTCATCTACTAGGGCCGGCGCCCCCCCCCATGGCACCCCTATATATAGTGGGGGGGAGAGGAGGGATTTTACACCAGTCCCTGGCGCCTCCCTCTCTCCCCGTTACGTCTCTCCCTCGTAGTATTGGCGAAGCCCTGCTTCTGTGACGCCCTGCATCCACCACCACGCCGTCGTGCTGCTGGATCTTCATCAACCTCTCCTTTCCCCTTGCTGGATCAAGAAGGAGGAGACGTCTCCCGTCCCATACGTGTGTTGAACGCGGAGGTGCCGTCCGTTCGGCGCTGGTCATCGGTGATTTGGATCACGTCGAGTACGACTACATCATCACCGTTCTTTTGAATGCTTCCGTGCGCGATCTACAAAGGTATGTAGATGCATCTAATCACTCGTTGCTAGATGAACTCCTAGATGATCTTGGTGAAACGAGTAGGAAAATTTTTGTTTTCTGCAACGTTCCCCAACAGTGGCATCATGAGCTAGGTCTATGCGTAGTTCTTGTTGCGCGAGTAGAACACAATTAGTTATGGGCGTGGATTTGTCAACCTTTCTTCCCGTTACTAGTCCTTTCTTGCTTCAGCGGTATTGTGGGATGAAGCGGCCCGGACCAACCTTACACGTACGCTTACGTGAGACCGGTTCCACCGACTAACATGCACTAGTTGCATAAGGTGGCTGGCGGGTGTCTGTCTCTCCCACTTTAGTTGGAGCGGAATCGATGAACAGGGTCCTTATGAAGGGTAAATAGAAGTTGACAAATCACGTTGTGGCTTTAATGTAGGTAAGAAGATGTTCTTGCTAGAACCCTAATTCAGCCACGTAAAACTTGCAACAACAATTACAGGACGTCTAACTTGTTTTTGCAGCAAGTGGTTTGTGATATGATATGGCCAAAGTTGTGATGAATGATGAATGATCTATATATGATGTATGAGATGTTCATGCTATTGTAATAGGATTCACGACTTGCATGTCGATGAGTATGACAACCGGCAGGAGCCATAGGAGTTGTCTTTATTCTTTTAATGACCTGCGTGTCATCGAGAAACGCCATGTAAATTACTTTACTTTATTGCTAAACGCGTTAGCCATAGTAGTAGAAGTAATAGTTGGCGAGCAACTTCATGGAGACACGATGATGGAGATCATGATGATGGAGATCATGGTGTCAAGCCGGTGACAAGATGATCATGGAGCCCCAAGATGGAGATCAAAGGAGCTGTGTGATATTGGCCATATCATGTCACGTTTATTATTTGATTGCATGTGGTGTTTATCATGTTTTGCATCTTGTTTACTTAGAACGACGGTAGTAAATAAGATGAACCCTCATACTAATTTCAAGAAGTGTTCCCCCTAACTGTGCACCGTTGCGACAGTTCGCTGTTTCAAAACACCACGTGATGATCGGGTGTTTTATTCAGACGTTCACATACAACGGGTGTAAGACAGATTTACACATGCAAACACTTAGGTTGACTTGACGAGCCTAGCATGTACAGACATGGCCTCGGAACACAGAAGACCGAAAGGTCGAGCATGAGTTGTATAGAAGATACGATCAACATAAAGATGTTCACCGACGTTGACTAGTCCGTCTCACGTGATGATCGGACACGGTCTAGTTAACTCGGATCATGTAATACTTAGATGACTGGAGGGATGTCTAATCTAAGTGGGAGTTCATTAATAATTTGATTAGATGAACTTAATTATCATGAACTTAGTCTAAAATCTTTGCAATATGTCTTGTAGATCAAATGGCCAACGTAGTCCTCAACTTCAACGCGTTCCTAGAGAAAACTAAGCTGAAAGACGATGGCAGCAACTATACGGACTGGGTCCGGAACCTGAGGATCATCCTCATAGCTGCCAAGAAAGATTATGTCCTACAAGCACCGCTTGGTGACGCACCCGTTCTCCCTGCAGAACAAGATGTTATGAACGCTTGGCAGGCACGTTCCGATGACTACTCCCTTGTTCAGTGCGGCATGCTTTACAGCCTAGAGCCGGGGCTCCAAAAGTGTTTTGAGAGACATGGAGCATATGAGATGTTCGAAGAGCTGAAAATGGTTTTCCAAGCTCATGCCCGGGTCGAGAGATATGAAATCTCCGACAAATTCTTCAGCTGTAAGATGGAGGAAAACAGTTCTGTCAGTGAGCACATACTCACTATGTCTGGGTTGCATAACCGCTTGACTCAGCTGGGAGTTAATCTCCCGGATGATGCGGTCATTGACAGAATCCTCCAGTCGCTTACACCAAGCTACAAGAGCTTTGTGATGAACTTCAATATGCAGGGGATGGAAAAGACCATTCCTGAAGTATTTGCTATGCTGAAATCAGCAGAGGTAGAAGTCAGGAAGGAACATCAAGTGTTGATGGTCAATAAAACCACTAAGTTCAAGAAAGGCAAGGGTAAAAAGAACTTCAAGAAGGACGGCAAGGAGGTTGCCGCGCCCGGCAAGCAAGCTGCCGGGAAGAAGCCAAAGAATGGACCCAAGCCCGAGACTGAGTGTTTTTATTGCAAGGGAAGCGGACACTGGAAGCGGAACTGCCCTAAGTACTTAGCGGATAAGAAGGCCGGCAAAACAAAAGGTATATGTGATATACATGTAATTGATGTGTACCTTACTAGTGCCCGTAGTAGCTCCTGGGTATTTGATACCGGTGCAGTTGCTCACATTTGTAACTCAAAGCAGGGGCTGCGGAATAAGCGGAAACTAGCAAAGGACGAGGTGACGATGCGCGTCGGGAATGGTTCCAAGGTCAATGTGATCGCCGTCGGCACGCTGCCTCTGCATCTCCCTTCGGGATTAGTTTTAAACCTTAATAATTGTTATTTAGTGCCAGCTTTGAGCATGAACATTGTATCGGGATCTCGTTTAATTCGAGATGGCTACTCTTTTAAATCTGAGAATAATGGTTGTTCCATTTTTATGAGAGATATGTTTTATGGTCATGCTCCTATGGTGAATGGTTTATTCTTTATGAATCTCGAACGTGATGCTACACATGTTCATAATGTGAGTACCAAAAGAAGTAAGGTTAATAATGATAGTCCCACATACTTGTGGCACTGCCGCCTTGGTCACATAGGTGTCAAACGCATGAAGAAGCTCCATGCTGATGGACTTTTAGAGTCTCTTGATTATGAATCATTTGACACGTGCGAACCATGCCTTATGGGTAAAATGACCAAGACTCCGTTCTCAGGAACAATGGAGCGAGCAACCGACTTATTGGAAATCATACATACTGATGTGTGCGGTCCAATGAGTGTTGAGGCTCGCGGTGGCTATCGTTATGTTCTCACCCTCACTGATGATTTAAGTAGGTATGGGTATATCTACTTAATGAAACACAAGTCTGAAACCTTTGAAAAGTTCAAGGAATTTCAGAGTGAGGTTGAAAATCAACGTGACAGGAAAATCAAGTTTCTACGATCAGATCGTGGAGGAGAATACTTGAGTCACGAGTTTGGCACACACTTAAGAAAATGTGGAATAGTTTCACAACTCATGCCGCCTGGAACACCTCAGCGTAATGGTGTGTCCGAACGTCGTAATCGCACTCTATTAGATATGGTGCGATCTATGATGTCTCTTACCGATTTACCGCTTTCCTTTTGGGGCTATGCTTTAGAGACTGCCGCATTCACTTTGAATAGGACTCCGTCAAAATCCGTTGAGACGACACCGTATGAATTATGGTTTGGGAAGAAACCTAAGCTATCGTTTCTAAAAGTTTGGGGATGCGATGCTTATGTCAAGAAACTTCAACCTGAAAAGCTCGAACCCAAATCGGAAAAATGCGTCTTCATAGGGTACCCAAAGGAAACTGTTGGGTACACCTTCTACCTCAGATCCGAAGGCAAGATCTTTGTTGCCAAGAATGGGTCCTTTCTGGAGAAAGAGTTTCTCTCGAAAGAAGTAAGTGGGAGGAAAGTAGAGCTTGATGAAGTATTACCTCTTGAACCGGAAAATGGCGCAACTCAAGAAAATGTTCCTGAGGTACCAGCACCGACTAGAGAGGAAGTTAATGATAATGATCAAGATACTTCTGATCAAGCTCCTACTGAAATTCGAAGGTCCACAAGGACACGTTCCGCACCAGAGTGGTACGGCAACCCTGTCTTGGAAATCATGCTGTTAGACAACGGTGAACCTTCGAACTATGAAGAAGCGATGGCGGGCCCGGATTCCGACAAATGGCTAGAAGCCATGAAATCCGAGATAGGATCCATGTATGAAAATGAAGTATGGACTTTGACTGACTTGCCCGTAGAACGGCGAGCCATAGAAAATAAATGGATCTTTAAGAGGAAGACAGACGCGGATGGTAATGTGACCATCTATAAAGCTCGGCTTGTCGCTAAGGGTTATCGACAAGTTCAAGGGGTTGACTACGATGAGACCTTCTCACCGGTAGCGAAGCTGAAGTCCGTCCGAATCATGTTAGCGATTGCCGCATTCTATGATTACGAAATATGGCAAATGGACGTCAAAACGGCATTCCTTAATGGTTTCCTTAAGGAAGAATTGTATATGATGCAGCCGGAAGGTTTTGTCGATCCTAAGAATGCTGACAAAGTGTGCAAGCTCCAACGCTCGATTTATGGGCTGGTGCAAGCATCTCGGAGTTGGAACATTCGCTTTGATGAGATGATCAAAGCGTTTGGGTTTACACAGACTTATGGAGAAGCCTGTGTTTACAAGAAAGTGAGTGGGAGCTCTGTAGCATTTCTCATACTATATGTGGATGACATACTTTTGATGGGAAATGATATAGAACTCTTGGACAGTATCAAGGCCTACTTGAATAAAAGTTTTTCAATGAAGGACCTTGGAGAAGCTGCTTATATATTAGGCATCAAAATCTATAGAGATAGATTGATACGCCTCATAGGTCTTTCACAAAGCACATACCTTGATAAGATATTGAAGAAGTTCAATATGGATCAATCCAAGAAGGGGTTCTTGCATGTGTTACAAGGTATGAAATTGAGCTCGGCTCAATGTCCGACCACGGCAGAAGATATAGAAGAGATGAGCGTCATCCCCTATGCCTCAGCCATAGGTTCTATTATGTATGCCATGCTGTGTACCAGACCTGATGTAAACCTTGCCGTAAGTTTGGTAGGAAGGTACCAAAGTAATCCCGGCAAGGAACACTGGACAGCGGTCAAGAATATCCTGAAGTACCTGAAAAGGACTAAGGAAATGTTTCTCGTTTATGGAGGTGACGAAGAGCTCGTCGTAAAGGGTTACGTCGACGCTAGCTTCGACACAGATCTGGATGACTCTAAGTCACAAACCGGATACATGTATATTTTGAATGGTGGGGCAGTAAGCTGGTGCAGTTGCAAGCAAAGCGTCGTGGCGGGATCTACATGTGAAGCGGAGTACATGGCAGCCTCGGAGGCAGCACATGAAGCAATATGGGTGAAGGAGTTCATCACGACCTAGGAGTCATACCCAATGCGTCGGGGCCGATCAAGCTCTTCTGTGACAACACTGGAGCTATTGCACTTGCCAAGGAGCCCAGGTTTCACAAGAAGACAAGGCACATCAAGCGTCGCTTCAACTCCATTCGTGAAAATGTTCAAGAAGGAGACATAGAGATTTATAAAGTACATACGGACCTGAATGTAGCGGATCCGTTGACTAAACCTCTCCCTAGAGCAAAACATGATCAACACCAGAATTCCATGGGTGTTCGATTCATCACAATGTAACTAGATTATTGACTCTAGTGCAAGTGGGAGACTGTTAGAAATATGCCCTAGAGGCAATAATAAAAGCATTATTATTATATTTCCTTGTTCATGATAATTGTCTTTATTCATGCTATAATTGTGTTATTCGGAAATCGTAATACATGTGTGAATAACAGACACCAACATGTCCCTAGTGAGCCTCTAGTTGACTAGCTCGTTGATCAACAGATAGTCATGGTTTCCTGACTATGGACACTGGGTGTCATTGATAACGAGATCACATCATTAGGAGAATGATGTGATGGACAAGACCCAATCCTAAACATAGCACAAGATCGTATAGTTCGTTTGCTAGAGTTTTCCAATGTCAAGTATCTTTTCCTTAGACCATGAGATCGTGTAACTCCCGGATACCGTAGGAGTGCTTTGGGTATGCCAAACGTCACAACGTAACTGGGTGACTATAAAGGTAGACTACGGGTATCTCCGAAAGTGTCTGTTGGGTGACATGGATCAAGACTGGGATTTGTCACTCCGTATGACGGAGAGGTATCACTGGGCCCACTCGGTAATGCATCATCATAATGAGCTCAGAGTGACCAAGTGTCTGGTCACGGGATCATGCATTACGGTACGAGTAAAGTGACTTGCCGGTAACGAGATTGAACGAGGTATTGGGATACCGACGATCGAATCTCGGGCAAGTAACATATCGATTGACAAAGGGAATAGCGTACGGGGTTGATTGAATCCTCGACATCGTGGTTCATCCGATGAGATCATCGTGGAGCATGTGGGAGCCAACATGGGTATCCAGATCCCGCTGTTGGTTATTGACCGGAGAGTCGTCTCGGTCATGTCTGCTTGTCTCCCGAACCCGTAGGGTCTACACACTTAAGGTTCGGTGACGCCAGGGTTATGAAGATATGTATATGCAGAAACCCGAATGTTGTTCGGAGTCCCGGATGAGATCCCGGACGTCACGAGGAGTTCCGGAATGGTCCGGAGGTAAAGAATTATATATAGGAAGTGCTGTTTCGGGCATCGGGACAAGTTTCGGGGTTATCGGTATTGTACCGGGACCACCGGAGGGGTCCCGTGGGCCCACCGGGTGGGCCACCTGTCCCGGGGGGGCACATGGGCTGTAGGGGGTGCGCCTTGGCCTAGATGGGCCAAGGGCACCAGCCCCTATAGGCCCATGCGCCTAGGGTTTCCACCAAGGAGGAGTCCTAGTGGTGGAAGGCACCCCTAGGTGCCTTGGGGGGGGGAGGAAAACCTCCCCTTGGCCGCCGCCCCCCCTAGTAGATCTCATCTACTAGGGCCGGCACCCCCCCCCCATGGCACCCCTATATATAGTGGGGGGGA
The DNA here is from genome assembly GCF_002162155.2 of Triticum dicoccoides. Lineage (NCBI taxonomy): Eukaryota > Viridiplantae > Streptophyta > Magnoliopsida > Poales > Poaceae > Triticum > Triticum dicoccoides. The sequence continues at coordinate 72,484,968 of NC_041389.1, forward strand.
GAGGAGGGATTTTACACCAGCCCCTGGCGCCTCCCTCTCTCCCCGTTACGTCTCTCCCTCGTAGTATTGGCGAAGCCCTGCTTCTGTGACGCCCTGCATCCACCACCACGCCGTCGTGCTGCTGGATCTTCATCAACCTCTCCTTTCCCCTTGCTGGATCAAGAAGGAGGAGACGTCTCCCGTCCCGTACGTGTGTTGAACGCGGAGGTGCCGTCCGTTCGGCGCTGGTCATCGGTGATTTGGATCACGTCGAGTACGACTACATCATCACCGTTCTTTTGAACGCTTCCGTGCGCGATCTACAAAGGTGTGTAGATGCATCTAATCACTCGTTGCTAGATGAACTCCTAGATGATCTTGGTGAAACGAGTAGGAAAATTTTTGTTTTCTGCAACGTTCCCCAACAACGTGTTCATTGGGAGGAGACGTTCCCCTCGACTATGAGGCGCCTATAGTGACTTCATAAAATCTCAAGATGATATGCCTGCTTAGTCTTTTAGAGGTGCTCATAAAGGTAGGATGTGCGTGTGTGCATCATAGGGATGAGTCTATGCGCGTATATATGAGCGCTTGCATCCGTAATGTGTTTAAAAAAACAATAGCAATGCACCATATGAAAATTATTCTTTGTGCGTTCACTGCCGTTTGCGATTTTTATAAATCTTTGCTGCCTCAACATTACCTGATAGTAAGCCAAAAATAATAATTCAATAGAGGTGATATTTTAACAAAATATTATTGAAATTTTCTGTTCTTTTGGAAAATGAGTACAATTATGAACTTTGAAATAAAAATTAAGTTTAATAAGTAACTAGGAAGTAAAAATAGATGAACATGAAATTTTAAATTGGAACTAAAATAAATACAAAGTATGGTCAAAATATACAATATATACTGGTCGAATAATATATATCATATAGAAGAAATTTTAAATATGAATAATGAAATGTATCTTTTCATATTAGTATATAAAATCCAGGAATAGTCAAAATCTTGAATACTTCTATATGCTAATCTTGATTCCTTGATCCGAAACATGGAATATATAGCAAGGGAAGCAGTGATGACATCATTGTCAGATGTGTCATGCATCGATTTGTTCTGCCTTCAAGAAAACTTGATTTTCAACACAATTTTTTTGGTTGTGTACGAAATAGTTTAACATGGGTCTAATAGGGACAAACAGTGGCATTCACTAATTGTTTGTCACCGGTGGTGCTCGCAATTACTAAACATGGTCAAGTGGTACTACAATGAAAATAAAACAAAAAATATGCATGCATACATGACAAATAAATCATGCATGACTCGAGTGAGAAGAGTTTGTTGTGTAAACGAGTGAGTACCTAAAATGAAATACAAATATGTCAAGTCTAAAGGGTTGAAGCAACACATTATGATGGAAAACGACATGGATAGTATCACTTGTGTCAAATATTAGAAGTTTATGCAAATGACATGTTTTGTCATGTTTGTGCGAGAATGCTCAATGCAAATTTGTTGCATCATAGATTGTGTCAAATGCGCGGGGCACACTACTAGTTATCAAATGACAACTCATGTCCATGGTTAGGAAACCTTAACCATCTTTGATCAACGAGCTAGACAAGTAGAGGCTCACTAGGGACACGGTGTTTGTTTATATATTCACACATGTATTTAGGTTTCCGATCAATATAATTCTAGTATGAATAATAAACATTTATCATGAATAAGAAAATATAAAATAACAACTTTATTATTGCCTCTAGGGATATTTTCTTCATTTATTCCGGTGGGTTTAGATTATACTTTCGTAGCATTCGGCCCACAACTACTCCAAACACCGTTGCAACCCCACACCTCCCACAATTGATTTCCCTCTGGCTCGGTCATCGCTCTCTCGCAAGTCCTTTCTCACCTTCCACGTCGCACCATGGTATTTTTGCAAAAAACTCTGTTGTTCTCTTTAACTATTACAAATAAGCTACAAAACTACACACCGATAGTCCACCTGTAATGGAACATATTTCGACCCACAAATTAAAGTGCTACAAACTACACACCAAGGGGCCCACCTGTCATGGAGCAAATTTGGACCCATATATAAATTAAAAATTAAAAACAAAAAAGGACGAGGATCGAACATGCGACCAGGGCCTTCAAGCCGCACGTCAATAGGCAACATAGTGTAAGGGCATATTTATCCCTAAGGTGTTTTGGTGATTGATGGCAATGCTTTTACGGACTAATCGTGTGCTTTGAGTTTTTCAGAGATTCATTCTTTGGCACGAGACGATTCCCTCCCCTCGGTGTTCTATCCAAGACGGTGCAGCTCCTTCGTTTCTATGTTGGTGGACTAGGTTCATAGGAGTCACCGTACTATCAAGAGGGGATCCGCTTTGGTAAGGCTAGGGTGGAATCAACACATACACTTCCTATTGCACCCGCCAAACCTTTCCGCTTCAATGGAGATATCCTTCCCTTTCTCTTGTGCATTGTCTGGTCCCAGCGGTAGTACCGCGGGCCACAACGGTAGTACCGCCGAGTGCATCAAGCGGTAGTACCGCTCCTTAGCGCGGTAGTACCGCTTGGAGCCCTCGGCCGTAGTACCGCTGTGGCTCCGTGCTCCTACCGCCTCGACTCGAGGCCCCTTTTTCTCGTGTCGGGTTTTGCGGTACTAGCTGCGGCTGTAGTGGCGGCTGTACCGCTTTAAGCAGTAGTACCGCCCATACCCCGCGGTAGTACCACTCTGGGTCCAGGCCCTCCCTCTCTTCCTTTGCGTGACAGTACCGCTAGGTGGGACGGCAGTACCGCTGGCTCAGCGGTAGTACCGCTCTCTGCGGGGCTGAGTGGGGGGTAACGGTTGGATTGTTCCCCCCACTATATAAAGGTGTCTTCTTCCCCAAAGTTGACTTACCTCTTCCCCCAAAAACTCCATTGTTGCTCCAATCTCCATTTTTGCCCGATCTCTCTCCCTAGCCAATCAAACTTGTTGATTTGCTCGAGATTGGTTTAGAAGGCCCCGATCTACACTTCCAAGAGAAATTTGATTCCCCCCACTAATCCCTAGCAGATCTTGTTACTCTTGGGTGTTTGAGCACCCTAGACGGTTGAGGTCACCGTGGAGCCATAGTCCATTGTGGTGAAGCTTCGTGGTGTCGTTGGGGGCCTCCAATTAAGTTGTGGAGATTGCCCCAACCTTGTTTATAAAGGTCCGGTTGCCGTCTTCAAGGGCACCAATAGTGGAATCACGACATCTCGCATTGTGTGAGGGCGTGATGAGAATACGGTGGCCCTAGTGGCTTCTTGGGGAGCATTGTGCCTCCACACCGCTCTAACGGAGACATACTTCCCCTCAAAAGGAAGGAACTTCGGTAACACATCCTCGTCTCCACCGGCTCCACTCTTGGTTATCTCATCCCTTTACTTGTGCAAGCTTATTTGTGTTATATCCTTTGCTTGCTTGTGTGCTTATTGTTGTTGCATCATATAAGTTGTCCACCTAGTTGCATATCTAGACAACCTACTTTGATGCAAAGTTTAATTTGGTAAAGAAAAGCTAAAAATTGTTAGTTGCCTATTCACCCCCCCTCTAGTCAACCTTATCGATCCTTTCAATTGGTATCAGAGCCTCGTCTCTTGATTAAGGACTTTACCGTCCGAAGAGTATGGTTGACGTCGTAGAAGGTGTGGAGGAGCACTCCGGTGCAAATCTAGTCTCTTCTATGGGAGATGGGTGAACCGCGGTCTCTCGTGAGGAGTTCAATTTTGCGTTGGAAACATTGAAAACCTCCATGACGACCGAGGTCAAAGGCATGTTTCATGAATTCCTAGAAGGGCTTAAACTTTCCACCGCACCGTTGAAAGCGGGTGATCCCGCCAACAAAGTGACGGATGCTACCTCCGACAAGGGGGAAGCTACTAGCGAGAAAGCCCTTCCTTCTAGTGGTAAAAGTGGCACCGGCATCTTTACTCATGTGGAACCTCCACTTGTCTATGGTGGACCGATTCCTTCTACTCACTTGAATCATGCCGGTCCTCCCCCCCAACATTGATAAAAAGGAGGATTTTGATTCTTGGGTCTATCGTTTTAAGCGTCATTTAAATCATGTGAACACTAACCTTTGGAGAATCATTGAAGAAGGTTTTTATCCGCATGATCGAAGCAACTTCACTCCTAGAGAAGCCGTGGATGATCAATTCAATGAGAATGCTCTCTTCATCATCCAAGAAGCAATCCTTCCCGAAGACCTTCCTCGCCTCCGGCCCTACTCCTTGGCCAAAGATGCTTGGCGCCAAGTGGTTTCCCTCTATCGGGGAAGCGCAAGCATTCAACGTTCCAACTATGAAGTGGTACAAGATAAGCCGATGAGTTTGCAATGAAAGAAGATGAAGAACCTCGTGAGATTTATCGAAGAGCAACCAAGCTAGCGATCTCTCTCCGAGATCATGGAAGCAAGGACACGGATGACAATTGGATCAAGCGCAAATTCCTCAAGGCAATGATGCCCTTCCACAAAGCCATGTCCTCCGTCATTCGTCAAAGGCCGGACTTCCACACCTTGTCCTCAAGTGAAGTGTTAGATGAGTTTGTGGCTATGAGCATATTGGCCAAGACCGCCGACAATGCGGTACTTCGCTCTCAAAGAGCAAAGAAGACCAACCTTGCATTGAAGGTCAAGGTTTGTGTGGAAGAAGAGGAAGAGGAGGAAGAAGAGGAGAGCAATCCCGAAGATACAATGTATGACTACCATGAACACATGGCCCTTGCTTCTAGGAAATTTTGGAACAAGAAGAGCTCAAGGCCCAACTTCAACAAAAGCAGCTCAAGTGGTTCTAAGGTCAAGCAACGTGTGAGAACTTGCTATAATTGTGGCAATGTGAGTCATTTTGTTGCGGAGTGCACTTATGAGAAGAGGGAAGACAATGGTGGCAAGCTCACCCAGAAGGACAAGGCCAAGTCTTACCCCAACAACAGCAACTTCACCAAGAAGACTCCTCACAAGGCGTTGGTGGTACAAGAAGAGTACAATGAGGATGAGGATGATGATGAAGACGGTTGGTCGGTTTCCATGGCCGTCGTGGCCATTGCAACGACTCCGTGGGTGTCTCTCTTCGATTCACCTAATGAGAACATCACCGCCAAGTGCCTCATGGCTAAAGCCACCAACAAGGTAACCCCCAACATCAAAACTACCTTAATTGATCATCCTTCTTTGACGGATTGCATTGATGAACATGAGGGAACTAATGTGGAGGAGAATGAGTTTGAGTCCTTTATGGGTAAACTCAAGGGTAAATCCAAGAAGCACTTCATTGCTCTCTTGGAACAACTTGGTGAAGCCAATGACATGATAGAGGCTCACGAAGATACCATCTCTAAGATGGAGGGGCATAGTCGAGACTATGCCGATGAGATTTCGGATCTTTCCAATGCTCTTGAGGAAGAATGTGGTCTTCGTTTGGCTCTTGAGGAGTCACACAATGATGATCATGCTAAATTAAAGAAAGATCTTGATCATGCTCTTGTTATTTCTTCGTGTGCTAAACTCCGAGAAGGCAAAGCTTGGGGTTGATCTTGCTAGACTCAAAGAGGAGTTTGATATTCTCGACAAGGCTCACAAAGTCTTGAAGGGTGTTCATGCTAACCTCGAGGAGTCTCATGACCAACTCCAAGTGAAGCTAACCAAGGAGAAAGCCACCTTTCCTCATATGGTGTTGATTGATAATGCAAATGCTACTAACCCTTGCTGTGAGCATGTGCATCTTGTTGAGGAGAATGCCAAGTTGAAGGAGCAACTTGAGAAAGGCCTTGTGACATGCATACAAGTGAGAAGAACCTCAACGACCTTTTGAGCAATCAAAAGGAAGTTGTGGCCAAGGAGGGGATTGGGTTCGCACCCAAGCCCAAGAACAAGAAGAAGAATGACAAGACCAAACGACCTCCTCCTCTCAAGCAAACTTTTGTGAAGGAGGGAGAGGGTGCTTCCAAGGAGAAGAAGAACAATGCGAAGGGTGGTGGTGTCAAGAAGGGCAATGCCACCCCTCCCAACAAAGCCGGCGACTTTAACCCTTCTTATGTGTTGTGTCGTGCTAGTAATGGGCATGTTTATGCCAAATTTGTTGGTTCTCCTTATGAGTACATTGAATGGTCTATTTGGGTTCCTAAGACCCTTGTTACTAACATCAAAGGACCCATTTCAAAATGGGTACCTAAAACCAAGCATTGATCTCTTGTAGGTGTTTGCTTCTGGTGGGGGATCATGGTTGCTTGATAGTGGAGCTACGAATCATATGACCGGGAGCAAGGACTTGGTGGTGGACATACTCAAGACTCCATCTATGCCCACCAATGTCGAGAGGGGTGATGCCTCATCCTCTAAGGTATTGGGACTCGGCAAGGTTGTCATTTCTCATGATCTCACGATCGAGAAGGTCATGCTTGTTAAGTCCCTTGCATACAATTTACTTTCCGTTCGTCAACTTGCAATCATGGGTTTTGCCACTTTCTTTGATATTGATACCGTGGCCCTCTTGTGGAGCAAGACTCTTAAAGTAGCCTTTGTTGGGCATGTCAAGAATGGTCTCTATGTGATTAACTTTTCGGAGCGACCCACTAAGACCGTGACATGCCTAATGGCTAAAGTTGACGTGGGATGGCTTTGGCATCGCTGCCTTGCCCATGTCAATATGAGATCTTTGCAAAGCCTTCTCAAGGGGGACCATGTTCGTGGACTAAAAAATGTTAGCTTTGCTAAAGATCGTGCTTGCAGTGCTTGTATTGAAGGAAAGCTACATGAGAAGGCTCACCCTCCCACGACTATCATCTACTCGAAGAGGCATTTGGAGCTCCTTCACTTGGATCTCTTTGGGACTCCATCCTTTGATAGTCTTGGGGGTAGAAAGTATTGCTTGGTGATTGTGGATGACTATTCAAGATACACTTGGGTATATTTCTTCAAGAGGAAGAGTGAGACCCAACAAACCGTCATCGACTTTGCAAATGAAGCTCAACGTCAACACAATGCAAAGATCTTGACTATAAGAAGTGACAACGGCTCCGAGTTCAAGAACTACACCTTGGAAGAGTTCTTGAGTGATGAGGGAATCAAGCATCAATATTCCGCACCCTATACCCCTCAACAAAATGGTGTAGCGGAGAGGAAGAACCGGACATTGATGGATGCGGCAAGGACCATGATGGCGGAGTTCAAGTCTCCCTACAACTTTTGGGCCGAAGCCATCAACACCGCGTGTCATGCATCAAATCGGCTCTACCTCCGCAAGGGCTTGAACAAGACTCCTTATGAGATACTCACCAGTAACAAGCCCAACCTCAAGTACTTTCGGGTGTTCGGGTGTAAGTGTTTTATCCTCAAGAAAGGTGTTCGTTTGTTTAAATTTGAGGCTAGAGCTCATGAGGGCGTATTTGTTGGTTATGCTACAAACTCCCATGCTTACCGTGTTCTCAATAAGTCCACGGGACTTATTGAGGAGACGTGTAACATGGAGTTTGATGAGAATAACGGCTTCCAAGTGGAGCAAAGTGGAACTTGTGATGTAGGTGATGAAATTCCTCCTCAAGCCATAAGAAGAATGGGAGTTGGGTTTATCCTACCCATTGAGGAACCCCTTGTGGCCGAAGGAGAATGACAATGCTCCACTCAAGTGGAGCCATCACCAACCCAAGGCCCACACGCTTCCGAAGAACATAATGAAGGCCCTCAACCAAATGAACAAGACCAAGGGCAAGATCACTCTCAAGATGTTGGTGAACCACCACATGATGCCCAAGGTCAAGTTCTCACCACCGAGCAAGTTCAAGATCAAGAGCAAGCTCAAGATCAAGGACAAGCTCTGGACGGCGCTCAAGATGATCAAGTTTCCTCTCCTCATCTCACTTCCGAGGAGGAATTGGAGCGTCGTGCCGCCAAGATTGCTTCCAAGCTCACCACCAAAGGGCACATCATGGAGAATGTGCTTGGAAGCTTAACTAAGGGGGTAAGCACTCGTAGACAATTAGCAAACTATTGTGAACATCATGCGTTTGTCTCTTGTGTGGAACCCGAAAAGGTTTATAAAGCTCTCGAGGATCCGGATTGGCTCAATGCAATGCATGAATAACTCAACAACTTCAAGCACAACAAGGTGTGAAGATTGGTGCCAAGGCCAACGGAGAACCATAATGTCATTGGAACCAAGTGGATATTCAAGAACAAGCAAGATGCTCATGGAACTATCATTCGCAACAAGGCTCGTTTAGTGGCACAAGGCTACTCCCAAGTCGAGGGTATCGACTACGGTGAAACCTTTGCTCCCGTTGCTCGCCTTGAGTCCATTCGCATGCTAATTACCTATGCTTCTCATCATAACTTTAAGTTGCAACAAATGGATGTGAAGAGTGCTTTTCTTAATGGTCCCATTAATGAGTTGGTCTACGTAAAACAACCCCTCGGGTTCGAGGATCCCTACTTTCCCGATCATGTGTATCAACTCGATAAGGCACTCTATGGCCTTAAACAAGCCCCACGTGCGTGGTATGACCACCTTACCGAGTTGTTACAAGACCGTGGATTTGAAGTTGGGCTAATCGACCCCACTCTTTTTACTAAGAAGGTCAAAGGGGAGTTGTTTGTGTGCCAACTATATGTTGATGATATTATTTTTGGTTCTCCTAACAAAGCTTTCAATGAGGAATTTGCCAATATCATGACCTCAAAGTTCAAGATGTCATCCATGGGAGAGTTGAAGTTCTTTCTCGGATTCAAAGTGAATCAAAGAAGAGAAGGTACCTTCATCAACCAAGCCAAATACACTCAAGACATGCTCAAGAGATTCAAGCTAAGTGATGTCAAGCTGGCTTCCACTCCAATGCCCACCAAGTGCCAACTTGACATTGATCCCAATGGTAAAGCAGTGGATCAAAAGGTATATCGCTCCATGATTGGCTCCTTGCTTTACCTTTGTGCATCTAGACTGGATATCATGTTGAGTGTGGGAATTTGTGCATGGTTTCAACCCGCACCAAAGGAAAGCCACTTTGTGGCGGTCAAGCGAATCTTTCAATATTTGGCTCATACCCCAAACTTTGGCTTATGGTACCCAAGAGGAGCAAACTTCAAGCTTGTAGGGTATTCGGATTCCGATTGGGCGGGAGACAAAGTGGATAGGAAGTCCAATTCCGGAGGGTGCCAATTTCTTGGTTGCTCTTTGGTAAGTTGGTCTTCCAAGAAATAAAGTTGTGTGTCTCTCTCATCCATCGAAGTGGAGTATGTGGCGGTCGGTAGTTGTTGTGCACAACTCTTATGGATGAGGCAAACTTTAAAGGATTACGGTGTCAATCGTGACAAAGTGCCTCTTTGGTGTGACAATGAAAGTGCCATCAAGATTTCTCTCAACCCGGTGCAACACTTCAGGATGAAGCATATTGAGATTCGGTATCACTTCATCCGGGACCATATTAGGCGAGGAGAGATCGAGCTCAACTATGTCAACACTCATGATAACTGTCGGTGTCAAAACCGGCGGATCTCGGGTAGGGGGTCCCGAACTGTGCGTCTAGGCGGATGGTAACAGGAGACAAGGGACACGATGTTTTTACCCAGGTTCGGGCCCTCTCGGTGGAGGTAAAACCCTACTCCTGCTTGATTAATATTGATGATATGGGTAGTACAAGAGTAGATCTACCACGAGATCAAGGAGGCTAAACCCTAGAAGCTAGCCTATGGTATGATTGTTGTTGTCCTACGGACTAAAACCCTCCGGTTTATATAGGCACCGGAGAGGGCTAGGGTTACATAGAGTCGGTTACAATGGTAGGAGATCTACATATCTGTATCGCCAAGCTTGCCTTCCACGCCAAGGAAAGTCCCTTCCGGACACGGGACGAAGTCTTCAATCTTGTATCTTTATAGTCCAGGAGTCCGGCCGAAGGTATAGTCCGGCTATCCGGACACCCCCTAATTCAGGACTCCCTTAGTAGCCCCTAAACGAGGCTTCAATGACGACGAGTTTGGTGCGCAGATTGTCTTCGGCATTGCAAGGCGGGTTCCTCCTCCAAATACTTCATAGAAGATTTTGAACACAAGGATAGTGTCCGGCTCTGCAAAATAAGTTTCCACATATTGCCATAGAGAGAATAATATTTACACAAATCTAATCTGCTAACGTATTCCGTAGCGTGACATCACACCATGACCAAGCCTTTATTCGAATCGTTTTATTGTCCCACCTCAGCGCGTTCAGTGAGGCGGTTTCCTTGGCACGTCTTGTCGAAGCAGAGATCGTGTCCCCTTATTCCGGTATTCTCATCAATACGGGCGTGGGTAACCCAACCGCGCCATTGATTACGGCGCTTGGGAGATAAGCGAGTTTTACCAGGCTGGTGGGGACGCATAGTCGCGTCCGCCCATATAAGGGGATAAGGATCCACCTTTTTCATCCACGCCTTCTTCCTCCTTTGCTCATCCATTTCCGCACACTCGAGCTCCAACGCCCAAGTCCGCACTCCCCACCTCAACCTTCTCCAGCCATGTCCGGAGCGGGAGGCAAGTGGATGTCCTCCTCCGTCACAGAGGGCCACATCAAAAAGCTGAGGAAGGCCGGATAATTGTCCAACGACGTCACGCACCGGCTTCCCGAAGAGGGGCAACTCGTCCCCACCCCCGGGCCCCATGAGAGGGTGGTGTTCCTCCCCCATTTCCTCCGCGGACTGGGCTTCCCTCTCCACCCATTTGTCTGGGGGCTCATGTTCTACTACGGCCTGGATTTCCACGATCTGGCCCCGAACTTCGTCCTCAACATCTCGGCGTTTATCGTCGTGTGCGAGGCCTTCCTCTGCATCCGTCCCCATTTCGGCCTATGGCTCAAGACTTTTAATGTCAAGCCAAAGGTGGTGCGCGGCAAACAGGCAGAGTGCGGAGGCGCCATGGTGGGCAAGATGCCCAACGTCCTATGGCTCGAGGGCTCCTTCATGGAGACCCTAAAGGGGTGGCAATCAGGGTGGTTTTACATCACCGAGCCGCGCGACCCTGAATGGGTCGCAGCCCCCGAGTTTCGATCCGGACCCCCTACGCGGCTCACCTCCTGGAAAGAGACGGGCCTGTCGTGGGGTAACAAAGGAGAGCTAACCGGACTCCAAACATGCGTCCAAACCCTGGTGGACAAGAAGCTCAAACTTGTCAACGTAGTCCAGGTTATGCTCATCCGCCGGATCCTCCCGTGTCAACGACGGGCTTTCAACCTGTGGGAGTTCGACCCGGCGCAATACCAAACTCTGAGCAGGCTCTTCGACACGATATACGAAGATGCCTGGAAGGCGCTATTCAAGGGCGCCGAGGCTCCCGCATCCACTACCGAGGATCGCGGATTCAGCACGTAGCATCACGCTAGTGCGGTAAGCTGTTTTTACCTTTTGCAGGATGTTAGTTTTTCATAGTTTGACTCTATGTGGGATCTAAGCTCCCTTACCTTTGACAGGATTGGCAGGAGACATCCGGATAGATCAACTGTCAGGCTCCTTTGCCCGAAGACCCAGCGGACGCCCGCTTGAGGAAGCTGCTGGTTCCGGCACCCTATGTGGTGCCGGAGAAGAAGGCCAAGAAGAAGGCCACGGGGACTCGAGAGAGTGCCCGGCGCCTGGTGGTGTCGGATTCATCATCCGGTGACTCCGAGACGCACTCCTCTTGTGAAAACGAGGAGGAGGAAGAAGAGACCTCTCCCCCTCCAGCGGGGGGAGGAAAGAAAAGGAAGGCCGCCCCAACTGGGGAGGCCAAAGGGTCCAAGAAGGGGAAGACCCTTCCTCTGGACTACTCCACCAACGCCGACGATGGCGAAGAGGAGTGGCCGCACAGGGCCAAGCCCCTGGCGAGATCGTAAGTATTCGGACACCAGAGCAATTCATAGTGTTCCTTTCTTGCACAGCTCCTCCTTATGCTGAATATGACTATGCAGTCCGCCCAAGGCCGAGCTCGATGAGTCATCGAGCGGCTCCCTGGATTCGTCGAATGTCAATTCACTTCCGCCTGCTACCTCCCCCCGCCCTACGGATGACGCCGAGGTGCTGTCCCAACAGGTTCCAAGCAAGGAGGAGGTGGTCCTGGAGGCGCCGCAAGGCGACCTCCCGGACTCCAGGCGCAAAGGGGATAAAACCCCCAAGGGCTCCGAGTCCGGCCTTGAGCAGGACTCCGCGCCGGAACCTTCAACGGTTCCAGACTCCGGCAGGAAGCCTCCTTCCAAGAGGAGCCGGCCTACCGAGCCGGTGACCTCCGTCCAACCGGAGGCACTGGAAAATTTGCTGGAGGTGCTTAACGGCGCCTCCATCAACGAGGAGCACCGCACTATTATGAGTGCGGTGATCCAGAAGGTTCAGTCCGTGTCGGAGTAAATAACCACGGGTAGCCCAGCCGGCTCCCCCTGGCACTTCAGAAAAATTACAAGCCATTTCCAGCCTTCAATACCAAAGGCGTGGGGCCGTCTTCCCTCAGCCGGCTACCACTCAGAGCGGCTGGATGAAGGCGGCCCTGCCTCAAGACCTCCCAAAGGAAAACCCCAAGAAGGCCAGCTCCAAGAAGCCGGCCACAAGAGGGCCGGCTCCGAGAGGCCGGCCACGAGAGGGCCGGCTCCCAGAAGCCGGCCACAAGGGGGCCGTCTCCCAGAAGCCGACCCTCACCCAGCGGCCAAGACCGTGCCCTCAAAGTCTACACCCACATAACGGCGACAAGACGGGGCGTGGCTACAGTAAAGCCTGCCACCCTAGAATCCCGGGACGCGCATGGCTACAGTGTGTCGTACAGGGTGGCCCTCCCAGTCCGGCGCGGCACTGTTGCCATGTTGACCATGACATCACCCACGGCGTGCTGTCAGAACGGCCCAAGGGCGGCGGGCCTCGATGGATGAGGAGATACCCGAAGACGGCCAGGCCTCCTGTAGTCGGCCTGAGGTGAATCCGACTCGTAGTAGCAGGCTGGTCCCTCCCCTCGAGGGACGCGCCTCATTAAGAAGACAAGACATGGTAAGGCTATAGTGATGCGCCGCCCAACGGCGGCACCGCGGCCATGCTTACCACGACGAAGCCCACGTCACCAGGGGTGGGGGAACAGTAACCAGCCCCCGACAAGACCCCCAAGTGGCGGGACCGGCCTGTCGACTAGGAAGCCGGCAGCCGGCGGGCCCCACCGGTCGGCAGAGAAGCCGGCAAGCATAGACGCAGACAGCTGGGGCCCATGCCCAGCTGGATTACCATTGTACCCCCGGGGGGTAGGCCTATATAAACCCCCCGGGGCGCCCATGCATAGAGATCTCTCTTTTTAGGAGTTTTAGATAACACATCGAGGGGAGAAGAAACCTAGCCTTGCCCTTCTTCTTCTTCCCTCCGAACAGCTCAAGGAGCAACCTTGTATACGCTTTGCCATAGTGACCATGCGGAGACCCCGCAGAGCAGCAGTAGGGGTGTTATCTCCACGGAGAGCCCCGAAGCTGGGTAAGATTCGCCGGCGTGCATGTCTTCACCTTATCCCGTTTCCAGGCACCGGCAACGTCTTATTGGCTCCCACAATGATAAGCCATCCATTGGCATATGTCGCCCCAACCACCCGACATTTGGCGCCCACCATGGGGCCAGGTGCACCGTCGTCCGGAGACCTGCTCTGGACGGGAACCCTCTTCCTTCCCCATGAGCGTAGCCAGCCTGGCTCGCCCAATGGCGCTGGCCCCGACGCGCTGCAAGGCGTTGCTGACGCCTGCGCGGCGAGCTGCCTCGCCGATCTTCTTGGCGAGGCTTGCATCTCCGACGAGCCCGCGTATGACGCAGGCACCAGCTGCCACGAGAGCCACCTCGTCAGCCTCCTTGACCAACTCCATGTTTCCAGCGAGCCCGTTGCGGACTTGGAGTCGGTCGGCTCCACCGACCCGATGCTTGTCGACTCAGACACAGCATCGCTTGACGCCTTCCCCACCAACGTAATCATCATCAATGACCCTCTTCCTCGAGCCGACAGCAGCGGCAGCACCATCACCGAGGTACTGGTCAACAGCCATGGCGCCCCCTCTGGCGGAAACGCCCACGATGCCGTGCAGATGGCGTTGCACGACTTGTCCGCCCCCATCCCGACTGACACCGACGCAGAAACGCTGGAGGCACGCCACCTCGCCCTCGTTGCGGAGGGCCAGAAGCTAGCCTCCATGAGACGCCTCACAGAGGCTCACCAACGCGAAGTCGACCGCGCCGCCTTTGGCACGCCACCTCCTGATGGGCCGAGCGACGTTGGCGTCATCAAGAAACGCGGCACGGCCATCACCGACATGCCGGGAGCGGATCGCCCGGTTTACGCCACGCCTCTCGAGAACCTACGCGCTGCCCAGGCGGCCGTAGACGAGCTGGATAAACTGGGGCCCGACGAGCTCCCTTACATGACCAGACGCATCCAACAGCTTATCGACGCGGCCGCGGAGCGGCATGAAGACGGCGGCCGTGCTGAAAGTCTTCCTCCGCGCCGAGAGCATGGTGCGACGTCACGAACACCGACGGCTGGCAACACCCACACAAGGAAAGAAAAGGAGCCGGCTGTGAGTCGCAGCCGGACTCGAATCTCCATCGAGCGCGACGCAGAAGGCCGCCCTCGAGCTATGGAGCGGCGAGGCAACCCGCCTCCTCCTCCGCCTCGTGGGGAGAGATATCCCACACCACCGCCTGTCACGCACCCGACTCTCAGTGGCCGACTGGGTCGCCGCGAAGGAGTCGGCGAGAATGACGCCCGCCACCGGATCAACCGCCTAGCGCGATCCCTGCCCCTGGAAGAAGAAGATGATGTCGGCCCGCCTTGCTTCGGCCCCCGCATCCGCGATGAGCCCTTCCCCAAAGGGTTCTCGCTCCCAAGAGACACACCCAAGTATAACGGCTCCGTGAAGCCGAAGATTGGTTGATCGACTACTCCATGGTGGTTCGCATAGTGAACGACAATAGGCGTGTTGCCGTGAAGTATGTCCCCCTCATGCTCCAAGGCACGGCGCGCACCTGGATCAACAGCCTCAAGCCTTACAGCATCAACAGCTGGCTAGACTTCACAGAAGCCTTCGTCCGCAACTTCACCAGCACCTACAAGCGGGCTCCCGAGCCCCGACAGCTCTCCTTGTGTGTCCAAGGGCCCCATGAGTCAACCCGCGACTACCTCACGCGTTGGGCCGAGCTCCGCAACTCCCGCGAAGGGGTGCACGAGGTTCAAGCCATAGAGTACTTCACCGCCGGGTGCCGAGAAGGCACCCTCCTCAAGCATCGGCTCCTCTGCGACGAGCCGACTACCCTCGACGAGCTACTAGTCATAGCAGATAAATATGCCACGGCCGACTCCTCCATGAAGACCGAGCTTCGAGTAGACGCCTCCGGGAAGGTGTTCGCCCCGGGTCCCAAGACGCCGGCTGGAGACTCCAGCCGACGCCCGCACCACAACGACCACAAGCGCAAGGGTCCCGCACCGCCTCCCACCAACCGGCAGGTGGCTGCAGTCGAAGACGGACCAACCGAAGGGCGGCCCGCGCTCAAGAAACCGAAGGGCGGCAGGCCGGCTTGGCAGCCGACTTTCTCTTACGAGCAAGCACTTGACGCCCCCTGCAAGTTCCACAGCGGCGCCAAACCCTCCAACCATATGACCCAGAAATGCCACTGGCTCAAGCGAATCTCCCAGGGCGAGGGGACAATACCGCCTCCACCTGCTGGTCAGCCGCCCCGACCCCTCAGCAGCCAGCCGCTCGACCAGCAGTTGGAGCCGTTCAAGACGAGTTCCCCGACGAACATGCCTCCTACATCGTCTTCACAAGCTAGCCGGAAGACCGACGTAGCCGGCGCCGACAACACCAAGAAGTCAATGCAGTCGCCTCCAGCAACCCTGAGTTCATGTACTGGTCAGAAAGGCCGATTAGCTGGAGCCGGGCCGATCACCCAGAGGTGATGCCGTCTCCCGGCTCTTATGCGTTGGTCTTAGACGCCACCCTCGCCACAGAAAGGCGGGCTGCCCGGTTCTCCCGCATGCTGATAGATGGCGGAAGCAGCATCAACATACTGTACCGTGAAACCATGGAGAAGCTAGGCATCAAGACGAAGCAGCTCATGCCCAGTCGGACCGTGTTCCATGGCATCGTACCCGGCCTGTCTTGTTCCCCAATCGGCAAGATCAAGATAGATGTCCTCTTCGGGGACAAGGATCATTTCCGCCGAGAAGCAGTGTGGTTTGAAGTGGTGGACCTGGAGAGCCCCTACCATGCATTGCTTGGCCGCCCTGCCCTGGCCAAGTTCATGGCTATACCTCACTACGCCTACCTCAAGATGAAGATACCAAGTTCCAAGGGCATCATCACCATAACCGAAGACTACAGGAAATTCCCCGAGTGTGCAGCAGCTAGCAGCCGGCTGGCCGAGTCCCTTGTCATTGCCGAGGAAAAGAAGATGTTGGATCGAGTCGTGGCCATGGCCGGCAAACAGCCAGCCCTGTCCCCCGACCCTAAGGAGTGTGATACCCAAGGTTCTTTCCAGCTGACCAAAGAAACGAAGAAGGTGCCTCTGGACCCAGAGCACCCGGAAAGGTTTGCCACCATTGGGGCAAACCTGGACAGCAAATAGGAAGGCGAGCTCGTCGATTTCCTCCATGAGAATTGGGACATCTTTGCATGGTCCCCTAAGGACATGCCGGGTGTTCCGAAGGAATTTGCCGAGCACAAGCTACACGTCCGAGAAGGTGCAAAACCAGTCAAACAACCCCTCCGCCGACTGTCGGAGGAAAAGAGAAGAATCGTAGGAGAGGAGATAGCCCGGCTTCTGGCGGCCGGCTTCATTATGGAAGTTTTCTTTCCAGAATGGCTTGCCAACCCGGTCCTCGTACTAAAGAAGAACAACAAGTGGCGTATGTGTATAGACTACACGAGCCTCAACAAGGCCTGCCCCAAAGATCCCTTTGCCCTGCCAAGGATTGACCAAGTGATAGACTCCATAGCCGGATGCGAGCTGTTGTGCTTCTTGGATGCTTACTCAGGCTACCACCAGATAAAGTTGGATCTAGCTGACCGCCTGAAAACCGCCTTCATCACACCATTCGGAGCTTTCTGCTACCTGACTATGACATTCGGCTTGAGAAATGTTGGTGCCACTTTTCAGCGTTGCATGCAGAAATGCCTCCTCAAGCAGCTCGGCAGAAATGCCCACGTCTACGTAGACGACATTGTGGTGAAGACGGAGAAGCATGGCACCTTGCTGGAAGACCTCAAAGAGATATTTGAAAACTTGCACCGATTTTAGATCAAGCTCAACCCCAAGAAATGCGTGTTCGGTGTACCAGCCGGCCAGCTTCTGGGCTTCCTGGTCTCCGAACGCGGCATCGAGTGAAACCCAGTGAAAATCAAGGCCATAGAGAGAATGTATATTCCAACCAAGTTACGAGACGTCCAGAAGTTCACCGGATGCCTAGCTTCCCTGAACCGCTTCATCACCCAGCTCGGAGAGAAGGCTCTCCCCCTCTACCGACTCATGAAGAAGTCCACTCACTTCGAGTGGAATGACCAAGCAGACCAAGCTTTCCGCGAGCTAAAGAAGATACTGACCACGCCTCCTGTCTTGGCGGCGCCCGCTAAGAAAGAGCCCATGCTCCTTTACATTGCCACCACCAGCCAGGTGGTCAGCACCGTCGTCGTGGTCCAGCGACCAGAAGAAGGTCGAGCTCAGCTAGTCCAGAGGCCAGTATACTATTTGAGCGAAGTACTGTCCACCTCAAAACAGAACTACCCACACTACCAAAAGATGTGCTATGGTGAATACTTCGCCGCCAAGAAGCTCAAGCCCTACTTTCAAGAGCACCCCATCACGATCGTGTGCACTGCACCGCTCGCCGAGATCATAGGCAGCCGGGATTCATCTGGCCGGGTGGCAAAATGGGCCATTGAGCTGGCCCCCTACACGATCTTCTACCAACCTCGCACCGCCATCAAGTCTCAAGCGCTGGCTGACCTCCTCGTCGACTGGGCCGAAACCCAGTACCTGCCGCCAGCCCCCGACTCCACTCATTGGCGGATGCACTTTGATGGATCCAAGATGCGCACCGGCTTGGGAGCCGGCGTCATCCTCACCTCTCCAAAGGGCGACAGGCTCAAGTACACATTGCAAATTCATTTTGCCGCCTCCAACAACGTGGCCGAGTATGCGGCGCTCATACACGGGCTCCGGCTAGCCAAAGAGCTCGGCATCCGCCGGATCCTGTGCTATGGCGACTCAGACTTAGTGGTCCAACAGTCATCTGGCAATTGGGACGCCAAGGACGCAAACATGGCGAGCTACCGCTTCCTCGTACAACAAATTAGTGGACATTTTGAAGGATGTGAGTTTCTCCACGTGCCACGAGCTGACAACGAGCAAGCAGATGCCCTGGCACGGATAGGCTCTACCCGGCAAGCTATACCAGTCGGCGTCTCCATGCGCCGCCACCTCAAGCTATCCATCAAGCCGTCTCCAGAATCCGACTCCATATTCGTGCCGCCTGACCCTGACACAGTCGGATCTGACTCAGGGAACCAGGCAGGCGGCCCCGGGACTCCGACAGGCGGCCCGGGGACTGCCATAGTCGAACCCGGCCCAAGAACTTCAGAACTCGGCCCAGGGACTACTGCAGTCGGCCCGGGGACTGCATCGACACAGCAGGCGGTGGCCCCTTCGTCATCAGCAGAGCTTTAGGAAACGACTCCTACTACTTAATCGACGCACAGAAGCCGAAGGCACGAAAGAGAGATGATTCCGGCAAGGAGTCGAAACGACCGTGGAACGCCAATCTCCTCCGAAGATTTTACAGTTAAAAAGCAGTATACACCACGCTATCTTTTGTACTAAGTACAAGACAAAGGGTGCCAGGAGCACTCGGGGACTACCCTCTTTTATCTATGAATGATGAGTATCACGCCTATGATTGTGTTACCACATTTGTCTTTCCGTTCGGCACCGGGTTCGACCAGTCGGCCCGGGGACTCGTCGCCTTGAGTTATATTTAAGTTTCTCTTGCGGTCAGACAAGTAGTGTGTCGGCACCCAAGCCCCCTCTTGCCGAAAGTCATAGCTCGAAGAACCGACTGTCCGGCTGGCAAGAGTCAAAGGCAGGAAAGGGCGCCCACATGAAAAACGGCTAAGGACTAATGAACTTATATAACGTAAGTCGGCCTCCCATCCCACCAGCCGGCTACCAGAGAAGCCGGCTGGCCGGCTTCCCGTTCACCTTGCTACAATCTAAGAAAGCTCCAGTACTTGCCTTCCCAAAAGAAAATGACCAAGTCCTTCTCCAGCCACAGACTGCAGACCAGCTGTCCGGCTGGGAAGGCGGTGACCAAGGGAAGGCGGCAAAGGAAAAAGCCCAAAAGATGAAAAGCAAACATGAACGAAAGCCAAACACATGCATGATTATATTTACACAAAAGACCTTCGAAAGGCCAGCATTCAACAATAGTTTGAATACACCCCCAGTGGGTGGAACTGCACAAATTTAATAAAAGTTGTTCAAAGAGTAAAAAGCAGGAAAAGCAAGGATGACAGATTAAGCCAGGGGAGCGACTGGCGAGTCGGGCAGATCGGTGGAGACAACAGTGCTGGCTGGAGGAGTGGCCGGCTGGTGATTTTTGGCATGATCATCACCTCCCGCAGACGGCACGCTTGCGCGCGCCTCGTTGCTGGAGGCACGATCAGGCTGAGGCTGGCTGGTCGCTTCCCCATCTGGCACGACTTGTTCACCACCCTCTCCCTCTTCCTCTTCACCCTCGTTGCTGGAGGCAATCTCCTCCGTCGAGTCCTCATCATCTCCCGGGTTCAGCCCGAACCACTCCTCCGGCTGAGCAACACCGTCATCATTCACCTCAGGGGCAAAGGCGCTGGTGTCAGTACACTCGGCGATCGTCGAGGCACGCTGAGCGATAGCCGGCCGCACCTCCTCCATCTCCGCGTCGGCTTCCAGCCGCCAGGTGCGTAGCTGGTCCAAGTTCAGCCCAGGATACCAAGCTCGGATGAACTCCAGCACCCGCCCCGCGCCGAGCCGGGCTGTCGATGCCTTCCAAGCCTCGAAGCAGCCAACCGCAACCTCCAGCCAGTCGGCAGTCCGACTTGGGGTGCGGGGAATTACCTCGCCGGGCCAGAGGGCGGACAGCACCTATGCCTCGGTGCGCTGAAGACGACGACGCATGCGGTGAGCCGGCTGCAGGCGGGCTTGAATCGCCAATAGCTGCTCCACAAGAGATCGGCCCGCCTCTGGCGCGATCTCAACCCCCTCCTGCCGCCGCGCGTCGCGGTAGGCCTCGATCGCTTGGGTAGCGGTGACGGCGTAGCCAGAAAAGTAGTCTGCGCAAAGAAGAAAGCAGTAACTCAAAATCAAAAGACAAACCAGATGACAAGAGGCAGGCAAAGAAACAAAGAAGAAGGCGGCCTACCATCAATCAAATCTTCAACTCGGTTGTAGCCTTGGCTCAGCGCCTGCTTCTCCTCGGCCCAGCCCACCGCCTCGGTCTCATACCCAGCCTTGAGGGAGGCCTCGCCGTCCTGCACCGCCTTCAGGGCCGCCTTGTGGCTCTCCTCTTGGTCGGCCAATTTTTTGGCCAGGCGATCACGCTCCTGGGCCAGGGCGTTGCATTCATTTTCCTTGGCACGGAGGGCGGACTGGGCTCCACCTAGCTGCTCCCTCAGGTCGGTGTTGGCCCCTGAAGATATGAAGAAAAAGGAAAAAGTAATGAGAAAGAAGTTGTCAAGAAAAGATCCGACCCGACTGCTCAGCAGTCGGCCCGAATCTCGGGGACTACACCCAGTGGGTGCGCTGACGCGCCCCCACTTGAGAATACAAGATGAAGCACTTACTCCAGCTCTCGGTCAGATTAGTGGTTTTTTGGCTCAACTCCTGGGCCTGGGAGTTGAAAGCAGCTGCGCGGGAGTTATGATACTCCTGCAGAAAAGACGTGAGATGCAAGCAATAGCAAGACGGCAATCAAAGTTTACCAAGAAGTTCCAAGCCGCCTGCTCAGCAGACGACTCGGAACTCGGGGACTACACCCAGTGGGTGCGCTGACGCGCCCCCACGATAGAAATCAGAAGCAATCAACGATGCGAAGGAGGACTCACCCGGATAGCCGTTCGAGTCGCAAGAAACTCTTGGGTGTACTGTTTCAGCTCGGTGGCCTGGGCCTGAAGCCGGCTCCGGACGTCCTGTGCCGCCACGTTCAGCACGCTCGTCCCGCCGACTGGCGTCCATCCGGACGAGCTGTCGCTGGCTGCCTCCGGGTCCTGGGCTGACGTGCCGGCACCCGCCGACTTCTGCGGCCCCGGCACTGAAGTCGCCCTCTCCGCATGCCGACGCGTCGGCGACGAAACCACAAGGTCCGCCCCCATGGCCGGCTCGCCCCCAGCCGGCTACACGGGCGGTGCTTCAGGCCGGCTCCCCTGAGCCGTTCCGGTCGGCGGCGACGGCACTGCCTCCCTCTCCATCACCGGCTGGTCACAGTCGGCCTCCTCCAATGGAGGCATGGGGACGCCGGGGGCCGCGGTGCGGAGGGGGATGACGAGCTGCGGAGGATGATCCTGCGGGGCCTCCGCCTCCGTCTCCTCAATTGTGGCCTTCGCTTGGGCTTTGGCGGCCGCCTTGGCCCGCGCCTCCGCCGACTTCTCCCTCACCTCCCGAACCGCCCTCTGCTCCTCCACTTCCCGCTCCTCCCGCAAGTTCCGCTCCGTTGCCTCTAGGAGGTCGGCACGGGGATCCACACGGTGGGAGCTCGAAGACCCTCCCGGGGTTCCAATTACGGAGGTGGCAAAGGCCCGCTCGAGGGAATCGGGGCCCTATTCGATGAGTCAAGAGGAAGACTTAGAAGAATTTCAACACAGAGAAAAAAGAGAAGCATAAGAGAAGCAACACTTACGCCGAAACCGCCTGTGGCTGCTTTACCACCTTGCGGAAGTGGGCCGCCTTCGTGGCTGCTTCATCCCGCTTGGTCGCGGCCGCGGTGCCCTTGGGTTTCTTCGGCCGGCTCCCGAAGTAGGTCGACGCGGCCCGGCGTTTCAGCGCGCCGCCACGGGCAGTTGGCGCGGCAGAAGGGCCCGCGCCTTGATGATCAGGCGCCGGCTGGCGGCGCGGAGGGACTTCGACCTCATCATCATCCGCCCAATCCTCGAGGGCGGGCCCGAGCCCCGCGCCGCCTGCCTCGTTGCCTTCCCCTGCGACGGCGTCTTCCATGGCGGCCGCCCCCAGGTCCGGGTCGTCGACGTCGTCCACCGTGCGGTCGGGGAGGAGCTGGCGCTCTATTCCCGCAGCCCCAGCCGCCGGCGGAAGAAGGGGGTTCTGCTGAAAACAAGCCGGCTGATCAGAAGCTGGCCATCATGAACCCGGCTACCAAAAAGAAAAGAAAGAAGGGAAACTTACCACAGGCGGAGGGTTGGCGCGAGAATACGGTTCCTTGCCGTACCGCCACTCCTCGGCGAGCTTGCAGTTAGAGATATAGTTCACCATATAAGACACCTCAACATGGGGCATCTCCCTGGTGCTCAGTCGGCATGGGTCGAAGCGACCGCTCATCTGACAAATCATATGAGGCCGGACCTGGAGCGGAAGCACTCGGCGCTCCACGAAGGCGGCCACCAGGTCGGCTCCGGTCAGACCCTCTGACTGAGTCATTACCCGGAGCCGGGCAATGGCGGCATTCCCGGCCTCAGACAGCGACCTGGCTCGGTAGCTCCATGAGGGTTGCCTCCCAGCCGGCGGGCCGGCTACGTAAGCCGACAAATTAACGAAGTCGCCTTGCGGGGCGACGTTCTTCACGTAGAAATAAGACTTCTGCCAGAGCTTCACCGACTGGATCAGCGGGATGGACGGGAACGAATTGTTCTCGCCCGTCCGCCTCATGGCGATGAAGGCTCCGCATGGGGCGGGCACGCCCGCGATGACAGTGCCAAGCTTGCACTGGAAGAATTCTCCCCAGAGCTCGAGGGTGGGGAGAACACCGAGAAAGCCCTTGCACAGGGTGACGAAGGCCGACAGCAGCATCACCGCATTTGGAGTGAGGTGATGCGGCTGGAGGCGGTAAAATTCAAGAAAAGAACGGAGGAACCCGCTCGCCGGGAGGCCGAAGCCGCGCAGACAGTGCGAGCGAAAGATTACCCGCTCGCCCTCCTCCGGTGCCGGCGAGATCTCCCTCGTCGGCGCGCGACGGACCCGCACATAGTTCGTGCCTGGCAGACGCCGCGTCCGGCGGAGGAAGTCGACGTGGTCTTCATGGACATTGGAGCCGTCCCACGAGCTCGACAACGCCATAGGAGCGGCGCGGTTGTGAACACGGAGCGGCGGCGGAGATGCGTGCAACCCCACTGCGGTGGAGCAACAACGAACCAAGAGGATCGGCGGAAGAGCCACGTGGCGACGGGAGGCCGCCGCGATAGAGAGGAAGAAGGAAAGGTAGGGGGCGGAGCGAGGGCGAGCATGCGAGCGTCTGCCGCTCCTTCTCCTTCCCCCTACTTATAGCCTCGCGCGGCGAAGCCGAGGAGGCGAGGCGTGGGGGAGCGTGGGATTAACTGCGCCCACTCTCCCACGTCCCGCGATTATTACGCCTTAACAGCGTGCGGTAACGGCCGCTGGAAGACGTGCGGCCCGTTCGGGCCATGGAGGATCCGCGCATGGGCCGAGGCCCTGCGGTGGTGGGCCCAGGACTGCGGCTACGTCCCGTCACGCGCGTGGGCTGGCAGGCCCTGCCAGCCTTCGGGTGCCATGTGGCACGTAGGTGGTAAGCGGTCGGCTCGCAGCCCAGCCTGCGCGATCGCCTGGTTTCCGCCTTCAAACTTCGAAACTGCCAAAGGACGGCGCACTGAATCCAAGCCGGCTCCCAGCTACCGGCTCCTCAAGATAGGAAGTTGATTGAGCTTCTCGTCTTTTTTCGGCCTCGGAGCCCAACCAGCTTCGGGGACTACTGTCGGAGTAAATAACCACGGGTAGCCCAGCCGGCTCCCCCTGGCACTTCAAAAAAATTACAAGCCATTTCCAGCCTTCAATACCAAAGGCGTGGGGCCGTCTTCCCTCAGCCGGCTACCACTCAGAGCGGTTGGACGAAGGCGGCCCTGCCTCAAGACCTCCCAAAGGAAAACCCCAAGAAGGCCGGCTCCAAGAAGCCGGCCACAAGAGGGCCGGCTCCAAGAGGCCGGCCATGAGAGGGCCGGCTCCCAGAAGCCGGCCACAAGGGGTCCGTCTCCCAGAAGCCGACCCCCACCCAGCGGCCAAGACCGTGCCCTCAAAGTCTACACCCACATAACGGTGACGAGATGGGACATGGCTATAGTAAAGTCTGCCACTCTCGAATCCCGGGACGCGCATGGCTACAGTGTGACGTACAGGGTGGCCATCCCAGTCCGGCGCAACACTGTTGCCATGTTGACCATGACATCACCCACGGCGTGCTGTCAGAACGGCCCAAGGGCGGCGGGCCTAGATGGATGAGGAGATACCCGAAGACAGCCAGGCCTCCTGTAGTCGGCCTGAGGTGAATCTGACTCCCAGTAGCCAGCCGCTCCCTCCCCTCGAGGGACGCGCCTCATTAAGAAGACAAGACATGGTAAGGCTATAGTGATGCGCCGCCCAACGGCGGCACCGCGGCCATGCTTACCACGATGAAGCCCACGTCACTAGGGGTGGGGGAACAGTAACCAGCCCCCGACAAGACCCCCAAGCGGTGGGACCGGCCTGTCGACCAGGAAGCCGGTAGTCGGCGGGCCCCACCGGTCGGCGGAGAAGCCGGCAAGCGTAGACGCAGACAGCTGGGGCCCATGCCCAGCTGGATTACCATTGTACCCCCGGGGGGTGGGCCTATATAAACCCCCCGGGGCACCCATGCATAGAGATCTCTCTTTTTAGGAGTTTGGGACAACACATCGAGGGGAGAAGAAACCTAGCCTTGCCCTTCTTCTTCTTCCGTCCGAACAGCTCAAGGAGCAACCTTGTATACGCTTTGCCATAGTGACCATGCGGAGACCCCGCAGAGCAGCAGTAGGGGTGTTATCTCCACGGAGAGCCCCGAAGCTGGGTAAGATTCGCCGGCGTGCATGTCTTCGCCTTATCCCGTTTCCAGGCACCGGCGACGTCTTATTGGCTCCCACAATGATAAGCCATCCATTGGCATATGTCGCCCCAACCACCCGACAGTCCGCCAAGAGCGGACTGGCTGAAGCTTGTGCCAGCCTTCTAACAGGCTTTGAGGTAAGTAAAGAATATATAAAATATTACCACATAGACAGTAGCCCCTGATGCTCTGTTCAGTGTTCGGAAAGAAAAGCCGAATAGAGGATCTATAACATTCGCAGGAGTCTAACATAATCAAGTCAATATGCGTATGCAGGCTTCGCTGCTGGCCTCCGTCGCACTGACTGCGGAGGTGGATACATTGAAGCAAGACCTCACGCGGTCCGAGAATGAGCTCGGCCATGCCAAGAGGCAACTCGAGGAGAAGGAAGGTAAGTAATACCTTACACAAGTATGTAGAGAAGATGTGGTTTCAAAAAATGACAGGATCAACATGCTATTATAGGGGCCACGACCGAGGTGGCAACCCTTAAGAAAGCGCTGTCTGAGGCCAAAAATAGAGCGTCCACGGAGCACACAGAGAGAGGAAAGCAAGAGGCGCGGGTGGAGGAGGTGCAGAAAGAGCTCCAGGCTCTCGTGAAAAAACACGAGAGTTTGGAGCTTGACTCAAAGACGCAAGCGTCCGAGCTTGCGACAGCCCTCGAAAGCGCAAAGTCTGCCAAGGCCGAAGCCCAAAAAGCCCTCCAAGAAATTGAGGCGATGAAGAAGATAGTGGCGGGTAAGGCATTCATTATGCAAAGCAAGCACGTGAAAATGAATTACCTGTTACTTACCCGAGTCCGGAGCTCTCCAGGAGAATTCGCAGATTTGCCCCGCAGCGTGTCCGATGCCGCCGCATTCTACCGAGCCGGGCAGCTCGACGGAGAAGTTGTTCTGGTCTCAATATGCTGAGGCCGGACACCCGATGCCTTTGAGCGACCAGTTGAAGCAACTGGTCGAGCTCCACAAGGTGACCGAACAGGCCATGAAGGGCTTTATAGTTCGGCTATGGCCTGGAGAGGCCCTGCCTGGGAGCTACTTCGGGCTGGTGAGGCGGCTGGTGGACGCCTGTCCGAGGCTTGAAGTCGTCAAGCGCTCCGTCTGCATTGAAGGTGCCCGTAGGGCGCTTGCCCGTGCTAAAGTGCACTGGGGCAAGATGGATGCGGAGAAGCTGGTGAAGCACGGGCCGCCGCCGGGCAAGGAGCATCGCGTCCCGTAAGCGTATTATGAGGGCGTCCTGAAGGGTGCCCGCCTTATAGCGGATGAATGCTCCAAAGATGTAATTTTTTAGTAAACTCGCATTTGTGATCCTGTACGCTGAAAACTTGTTTATATGCGCTAAGCAATGCTTTTGAATTTAAAATATTACCTTCTGTGCGGCCGTTTATCAAATTTGAGAGATGGCGAGTCGTTGGCTTCTGCCCCCATGCCACGAGTGCTGGGGTGTTTGGGATAAACTTGAGTGCTCTTTTTCCCGTTCTTGGGTCCTTCGAGGGAGGCGCTCAACACAACGAACAAGGCAATCGGACTATAATGCTTGAACACTCTCATTAGCCATAGAATTCTATAATTTTAAATTTCGGCAAAGCCCCTAGTGTTCGGAAGACCGAGTTCGGGGCGCTATCCACGCCTAGGCCGGACAAAGCCGACTCCTCGCTCTAAGCGGCATAAGTCTTTAGGGACTCGAAAACCTCTCGAACAGCGACCAGCTCTCGCCTCATCATGACGGTCAGTTTTAGCTTTCTCTACTGAGGTGCTTAGCCCAGCTCAACTGGGGCACAATTGCAGTAGTTCTCCTAGTGCTACCTTAGCCGATATAACGGAACGTAAGGTACCAAAACATAGGAGCCGGGCAAAGCCAACTATTGACCCAAGACATGATTCGGAGCCGATGCATATAATGCTAGGTGCCGCACTTGTGAAAGTGTTCGGACTTCTCACACCGTGTTGTGGGGTACTTGAGCCCCTGGCGTGTTGGCCGTACCAAAGTGTACGGGTGCAACATGTCATTAATAGACAAAAGCTATGCATTGTTTATTTGAAAAAGCTGCGATCAAAGCAGAATGATACAAATAGTGCGATAAGCAAACGGTGGGACTATTTAACCTGTCCTTTCCAGGGGCAGGCTGCGGAATGGTATGCAAAATAGGTATACTGCTCGTTATAGAGACCACCTGGGAGCTCCATAATGCGGCGTGGCGTTCTGCTTCCCTGGTTCTTGCATCGTTTGTGCGGCAATTGTACTGCCGGTTAGGCCTTCCAAAGAATGGAGTCCTGAAAGTAAGAGAAAATGAAGAAATCGGCAGCCCCTAGTGCGGTTTAAGCCGTGTTTCAGGCATGCCGTGATGGTGCCCCTCCCCTTGTGCCCATGGTATTTCCAGAGCGTAGTTATGTACATGCAGTACTGGTTTTGCAATTTCGCGAGGGCTGGGGTTGGGGCCGCATTACTACGCCTGCTCGGAACGTGCCAGGCGGTTTTGTTGTAGGTTACTCCAGGCGCGCTTGGCGGTGTCCGGACGTTTAATGGCCGGACTGGAGAATTGCCTTGAGAGGCTGCTTTGTACTTCCGCTGCGAGAGCTGCCGTATGCTCCTCCATTCGGAGAGAGCGTTCGGTGTTTCCATTGACCGTAATGACTCCTCGAGGGCCTGGCATCTTGAGCTTAAGGTATGCGTAGTGTGGTACCGCATTGAACTTGGCAAATGCGGTTCGCCTGAGCAGTGCGTGATAGCCACTGCGGAACGGGACTATGTCGAAGATTAACTCCTCGCTTCGGAAATTATCCGGAGATCCAAAGACCACTTCAAGTGTGACTGAGCCTGTACAGTTGGCCTCTACACATGGTATGACGCCTTTAAAGGTCATTTTAGTGGGTTTAATCCTCGAGGGATCGATGCCCATTTTCCGCACTGTATCCTGGTAAAGCAGGTTCAGGCTGCTGCCGCCGTCCATAAGGACTCGAGTGAGGTGAAATCCGTCAATAATTGGGTCTAGAACCAATGCGGCGAATCCGCCATGACGGATGCTAGTGGGGTGGTCCCTTCGATCAAAAGTGATCGGGCAGGAGGACCATGGGTTGAACTTTGGGGCGACTGGCTCCATCGCATATACGTCCCTTAGCGCACGCTTCCGCTCCCTCTTGGGGATGTGGGTTGCGTATATCATGTTCACCGTCCGCACTTGTGGGGGAAAACCCTTTTGTCCACTGTTGTTCAGCGGCCGCGGATCCTCCTCGTCATCGCTATGCAGCCCCTTGTCTCTATTTTCGGCATTTAACTTGCCTCGCTGCTTGAACACCCAACAATCCCTGTAGGTGTGATTGGCTGGCTTTTCGGGGGTGCCATGTATCTGGCACGAGCGATCGAGTATTCGGTCCAAACTGGACGGGCCCGGAGTATTTCTTTTGAATGGTTTTTTCTGCTGACCGGATTTAGAGCCTCTGAATCCGGCATTAATTGCTGTATCCTCAGTGTTGTCGCTGTTAATGTGGCACTTTTGCTTGTTGCGACGCGACCTGCCACTGTTGTCCTTGGTATCCGAATTACCAGGGTTCTTGGTCATGTTATTGCTACGAGCCAGCCAGCTGTCTTCTCCCGCACAAAAGCGGGTCATGAGTGTCGTGAGGGCTGCCATAGATTTCGGCTTTTCCTGTCCTAGGTGCCGTGCAAGCCACTCGTCACGGATGTTATGCTTGAAGGCTGCTAGGGCCTCTGCGTCCGGACAGTCGACGATTTGATTTTTCTTGGTTAGGAACCGTGTCCAGAATTGTCTGGCCGATTCCTCTGGCTGCTGAATTATGTGGCTTAGGTCATCGGCGTCTGGTGGTCGCACATAAGTGCCCTGGAAATTGTCGAGGAATGCGGCTTCCAGGTCCTCCCAACAACCAATTGATTCTGCTGGCAAGCTGTTAAGCCAATGCCGAGCTGGTCCTTTAAGCTTGAGTGGGAGGTATTTGATGGCGTGTAGGTCATCACCACGGGCCATGTGGATATGAAGGAGATAGTCCTCGATCCATACCGCAGGATCTATTGTGCCATCGTATGATTCGATGTTCACAGGTTTGAAACCCTCGGGGATTTGATGATCCATTACTTCATCTGTGAAGCATAGTGGGTGTGCGGCACCTCTGTATTGGGCTATATCATGATGCAGCTCCAACGAGCTTTGTCTACTGTGTTCGACCCGGCCGGATTTACTGTATCCGGAGTGACGATTACGGTCTCGTGCCATGGGGCGCCCACGCGATCCGTAGATCGATCTTGTTTGCCTTGCCTTGTCCTCCAATATATCTCACAGGTCTGGCGCATTTTCCCGTGCCTTGGTATTTTTTGAGCGGCGCCGGGGTGCGGCTTGAGTGGAGGGCCGAGAGGCCTCTCTGTCGCGGCCACGAGGTGGCCGGTCGGCCGCATCATGCGCTGGTGATGTAGGTTTAGGTGCTTCCTCCTCTAATCGGGGTAGCAACCTACGCTTTGGGTAGCTCTTGGAGGGGCGTTCGAGTTCATACTCTTCGGCCGCAAGGACTTTGGTCCATCTGTCGGCTAGCAAATCTTGATTAGCTCTAAGCTGTTGCTATTTTTTCTTGAGGCTACTCACCGTGGCCATAAGCCTGCGTTTGAAACGCTCTTGTTCGACGGGATCCTCTGGCACGACAAATTCGTCATCGTCGAGGCTTGCCTCGTCTTCGGAGGGAGGCATATAATTATCGTTCTCGACCTCTCTGTCTGCCGCTCTCTCATGAGGGTTGTCTTCTCCATCCTCCTGTGTTGAATCTTGCTGGAGGGGGTTTTCTTCGGCACTGTCCGGAGTGTTATTATCTCCCATGCTGGAATCACCGTTTTTGCTTTGGCGGGATTTAGAGTGGCGCCACTGACGCCGGCGCTTAGGCTGTTTCTTGGAGGGGTCATCCTCCGCTGTTCCATCGCCATCGCCTTCTTTTGGGGTGTCCACCATGTATATGTCATATGTCGAGGTGGCTTTCCAGTGCCCTATAGGCGCTGGTTCTTGATCGTCTCCTGCATCGGCGTCCATACCGTCGATGTCTTCGGAGTCGAAGTCGAGCATGTCAGTTAAATCATCGACAGTGGCTACGAAGTGGGTGGTGGGT
This sequence comes from Triticum dicoccoides, assembly GCF_002162155.2. Taxonomy (NCBI): domain Eukaryota; kingdom Viridiplantae; phylum Streptophyta; class Magnoliopsida; order Poales; family Poaceae; genus Triticum; species Triticum dicoccoides. The sequence continues at coordinate 72,515,143 of NC_041389.1, forward strand.
GGGCTTTGAATTTCTTCATAATCCGCATCCCAACCTTGCTGACCATAGTCTGGCCAGGGCTCTCCTGATAAAGAGAGAGACTTTAGTGAATTCAGAATATCGCCGAAGGGCGAGTGCTGAAAGATGTCCGCGGCGGCGAACTCCATGATCGGCGCCCAATCGGATTTGATCGGTAGGGGCGCGGAGGGCTCGGAGTCCGGAGAGGAGTCTGGCACCTTGGAGTCACAGGCTTCGCAGAGGACAAGACTGGTGTTCGACTCGATCGCTGTAGGGATTGCAGCCTCCGAGGTGGCGTCCAACCACCCGTCCTCGATCGGCGCAGTTGGCTCCGAACTAAGGGTCGGAGCTGGTGCGGGTGCGGCCTCCAGGGAACTGTTCGGCGGCAGAGCTAAACCATGCCCTTCGCGACAGTGCGGCGCGCTCGGCTGTGGCTCGAATCCGTCGAAGATCAAGTCCCCGCGGATGTCAGCCGTGTAGTTCAGAGTTCCAAATCTGACCTGATGGCCAGGGGCTTTGATCTGCTCCAGATGGCCAAGCAAATTGGCCCGCGGTGGAAGCCGCCGAATACGAAGATCTGTCCGGGGAGAAAAGTCTCACCCTGGACAGCGTCATTGTTGATGATCGGAGGAGCCATCGGGCCTAAAAGCGACGACACAGAGGAACTCTCAATGAAAGCACCAATGTCGGTGTCAAAACCGGCGGATCTCGGGTAGGGGGTCCCGAACTGTGCGTCTAGGCGGATGGTAACAGGAGACAAGGGACACGATAGTTTTACCCAGGTTCGGGCCCTCTCGATGGAGGTAAAACCCTACTCCTGCTTGATTAATATTGATGATATGGGTAGTAAAAGAGTAGATCTACCACGAGATCAAGGAGGCTAAACCCTAGAAGCTAGCCTATGGTATGATTGTTGTTGTCCTACGGACTAAAACCCTCCGGTTTATATAGGCACCGGAGAGGGCTAGGGTTACACAGAGTCGGTTACAATGGTAGGAGATCTACATATCCGTATCGCCAAGCTTGCCTTCCACGCCAAGGAAAGTCCCTTCTGGACACGGGACGAAGTCTTCAATCTTGTATCTTCATAGTCTAGGAGTCCGGCCGAAGGTATAGTCCGGCTATCCGGACACCCCCTAATCCAGGACTCCCTCAATAACCTTGCAGATATTTTCACGAAGCCCTTGGATGAACCAAGATTTCGCGAGTTAAGGCATGAGCTAAATATCATTGATTTGAGCAATGTGACTTGAACCCTTGCACACCCCACCACACTCAACTTGTTGTCTAGTTTAGATGTAGGCATGCACATAGGGGGAGTGTTGTTCTCTCAATGAACTCTCCCTCCCCCCATTATGCATAAATTGATCAAGTCTTTCACATTAACCATTTTTGATGGTACTTGTGCTTCAAGGATGAGTTTTGGTCATGGGCCCAAGGTTAAAATCTTCGCGGCGCCATACCTCTTGACTCAAACATAGGTGGCCTCGGCCACCGCCCTCTCTTGAAGATGTGTGTCTTGGCCCCTTGCTAGTGTGTTTGCTGCCTAGGTGGTTTTTCTCCTCTTCGTGCCTTTGTTCTTTTCTTTTTTTTGAGCTAAGCCGTTGGTGTCTAGTTGCCGTGGTGTGCTGGGCGGTACTACCACTGGTGGTGCGCGGTACTACCGCTTATGAGCGGTACTACTGCCTGCCAGCGGGGTACTACCGCTGCGGGGCGGAACCAGGGGGTTATATCGGGGCAGGGGGAGGTTTCTTCTCCCCCATACCCATTCGCTTCGTCCCCTCGTTCCTCTTCCTTTCTCCAGCAACACCTCACCGCGGGAGGGCTCCGGCAGATCTTCTTCTCCGGGGCATCCCTCTCCATTTCCTTCGGTGGAGTCGATCCCCACCTCGTTCTCTTGCCATGGATGCCAGTATTGCCCCCGTTCCTTCTCTCTTTTTGTCTCGTTTTCAGATCTAGTGTTTTAGGGGCAATAGTGGTTGCATCTCTAGATTTTTGGCTAAATCTAGGCTTGAGTAGGTTGGAGAAGGCTACTAAACTCTCTAGATTAGAGTTTGGTAGGAATATTTTTGAATTTGGTAGGCCGATAGTGCCAGATCTGACCACGGTAGTAGGGAACTGTTGTTTCCCCGCCTCGAGCGGTACTACCGCTCTCTTTGGAGCGGTACTACCGCTTGGGCGGTACTGCCGCTTGCAGGTCGCAGTACTACCGCTGCCTGCCAAGTTCCATCATGTTCCTGCCATACCTTGATCCTTTTTGTTGTGTTTGTTGGCTTATGCTCGTTCTCTCTGGTTGTTTTGCATGTTCTTGTGTTTGGTTCCAGGTGATGAACATCCTGAGCCTCAAGCTCGCCGTGTCAACCCCAATCGTGCCACGTCGAAGCGCTACCGCACATTCGAGTCAGCAGGAGGTTCCTCGAGTGCTCCACCTCCACCTCAACTCAAGAAGAAGACTTCGTCGAAACCTGTAACATCCCAAATTTTAAATTTGGAATGTTATACATTAGATCATCATGCATATCAGATTTTATTTTGCTTTTGGTTATCCTAAGCAACTCAAGGACCCACGGAGAGAGTTGGGGATTTCGTTATTTTCATATTTGAGTTTTCTCAAATTTTGTAAACAGGATCAGTTCATTTTATTTATTTTATCATCAATTATTTCTATTACAAAAATATGAGAGAGAGAATAAAATGACTTTCCCAAAATATAGAAATATTGAGGATTTAATAAAAAAATCAAATAAGAATTATTTCGGAGTTTTTCGGTATTATTAATTGAATTTAGGAAAAATACGCATTTTTTAAAATTATATTTTGGGCCCAAATAAATGTCCACTTTATCGGGCTCGATTTTAGAAACCCGGGAAAATTTATTTCATAATTTTTGGAGTCCGTTTGGTACTCCTTTTCATTTTTTTTCCGAGCGTAATTATTTAAAAAAAAACGGAACCGACTTTGGGCCGTACCCGAGCGGGACTCCGCTCGGGGGGCGCCTTTAAATACCGAGCCCCCGAGCCCCCGAGAGCATCCAGCCCACCAAAGCCCGCCGCCGCCGCCGCCGCCGCCGGACCCCGCCGCCGACTCGCCGGAGAGCGCGCCGCTCGAGGTTCGCCGCCGCCTCGATTTCCGTGCCGAAAATTATTATTTTTTTAAAAATATTTTTTAGTCGAATTTATTTTCGATTATTATTTTATTATTTTTAAAATTATTTTCGGATTAAGTTAATTAACGATTAATCTGTTCGTCGTTTTTCTTTTTCATCGGATTTTCCGCGGTTATTTTCTGATCGCGATTTCTGATCCGATTTTCGTTTTAGTATAACTCTTCGCTCGTTTATCGGAATCAGGCGATTCAAGTGCCTGGAGTGTCGTCTCGAAACCCTCTTTCCGAATAATCAACTTAAACAAGTTTTTTGTACTGTAAAATTTGACTTAGACCCAGATTACTAGAACGAAGTTGTTTTCTTTTGCCGTTTGATTTCTTTTGCTTCGTTCGATTTGATTCTTTTTGCAAACCAGGGTTCTTAAGTTGAACTTTCCGGTTAGATCTCTTATTTGAGTTTTACCTGTGCATTAGATGAGTACTTATTGTATGCTTGTTGTTTGTCTACGATAGAATACCCGGAGTGCGCCGCCTATTACTTCGAACCTCTAGGTTTCGCGGATCATCAGCAAGGCAAGTAACACTTTGATCATACTTTTTCTACTACCCAGTTTTATTGCATTAGATCAATCCTCAAACACTGCATGATTAGGATCTAATCAAACTGTGGGATGGGAAGTAGATGAGGTAGTACCTATTACCTGTTTTATTATGAAACCCTTGGGAGTTACTCTACGTTGCTCATTATGCCATGCTATGCTAGTAGACGTGGATTGGGTGAGTGATATCCATGACAGATGTGAGTTTGCTAATCTTAATGGTTTAACTAAGGTGGCAACTTAAACACACATCTGGGTGGATTGAGGCACCTGGTTTCTATCAGGACTTGCCTGTTTTTCTTTTGGACCGCCACCCAGGCTCAAAGGGATCATAAGATTATTCATGCTAGAAACTTCCGTGTGCAGCCACAAGCCATTATGGGCTCTGGCATAGTTGAGTAAGTCGTGCGAACTCTTACAGGGTAGACTAGCAGATGTAGGGGAAAGTAGGTGTACCGGTCTATCCAACGTAAGGTGCTAGCGCTTCTGAAAGATTATGTCTCGGTCATCCGTTTCTCAAACACCATGTAGTGCGAGAAATCAAACGGAGGCGATCGAGTCTTCTGGGGAAAAGTGCGCAAACCTCTGAGAGTGTACAATCTAATCATGGTTAGCCGTGTCCCCGGTTATGGACGTTTTGAGTATCTAGTACTTGGATATCATGTGAATCTCATCATGTTACTTCTAAATTAATATTGTTGGGTTATTGATGAGTACTTTAATGGGGATTGAGGATGCTATCAACCATTCTCAATGTTTAACAACCACCATGATAGTTAAATAAATGTATTCCTTTGCAGTAGGGAAAAATTGGCTTTACGCAAAACTGTAACCATAGAGCTTTTCCACCAGCCATATATGCATGTAGTATAGGCTTATCATTCATTATTCTCTATGTGTTACATTGCCAGCATATTCCATGTGCTGGCCCGTTTTCGGGCTGCAACGTTTCATGTTGCAGACTTTTCAGATGACGAGTAAGGTGCCTTTTAGGTCGTGGTTCTATACACAGTGATGCCGTTGGAGTTGATGGACTCACTTATCTTCCAAGCCTTCCGCTGTTATCGTTATTAGATGGCCTTAAGCCATATTTATTGTAATAAGTTCTCTTTGAGACATCGATGTAATAAGTGTGTGATTGCTACTCTGTTATAAATCCTTCGAAGTACTGTGTGGTGTCAGCATTACTGATCCAGGGATGACACCTGAGCACAGAGATCAGACTGTTTGAGGTCTGGTCGCTACAGAGATGGTATCAGAGCACACACTGACTGTAGGACACGACCACTAAGCTAAAGCCTTAGTTCACCACTCTCTTCTCATTTCTGACTCCTCATCTTTTCTACTCTTTTAGGATGACGGAAGCGAGGATCAAGTACACTCAGCCGGATGAAGATACACCATTTGGACGACACCTAAAGGAAGTCACTAAGTATTTGAACATTGGAATACCAAGCTTCACCGGGACCTACAACGCCACTTTGCCCGAAGAGGAGCGTTGGAAGATTCAAGCTATAGTTCCAGGAAGGACGTTCGCGCTAGTCACGGAGCCCATAGAGTGTGTTTTCAATGCACCAACATGGAGTCTGGGAAAGAGCATGGCAGCTCATATCACCATGGGACACATTGGAGAATTTTATCAAGAAGACCTCAAGGATACCATTTACCAGATTTGCGGATGCCGAGATGAACAATGGGAGATAGTTAGCACCAAGAAAGATAGATCCATTGTAGCTTTCATCCAGGAGTTAAACCAGCACATTTGACGTCAGGAGAACCAGATGTGCGCAGACATGATGGAGTTGAAGAAAGCCAAGACCAAGATTATTGAGCTAGAAGGAGAACTGAAGGCCACTCGCAAGGACTACATGGATGAGATTGTAGCTCTAGTGAGGCAAAACGGCGATCTTAAGGAGAAGATTGAAGAACTCATGGGGAATTCAGCACCCAGAGGAGAAGATGAAGATTGCACTTGTCCAGATAACTACATCATCATCGACGACACCGATTCCGAGCCTAGTGATGATGATTTTGAAGACGAAGCTAGAGCAGATAACATGGAGTCTTCATCGGAGCAATTTTTCTAGTAGACTACCATAACAGTAGTAGTGTTCCACCATGTACATACTATAGTCCACGCACTTTTGCGATAGTTCTAGACCGGTTGTATGCCTTTGTTTGATTGAATGAAGTGATTTTGTGTGCATTTGTCTCATGTGCTTTTGGGTAGTGTTTTCTCTTTAGACCTCATTCTATTCTCAATTCTCACCTTTTCTAAAACCCTCAGATGCCTCCAAGACGTGACAATGGATTCGTTTTCCCACCAGAGATCACTCAGTTGATTCAGCAGCAGAATGCCTTGATCCAAACATTGGTGCAGAACAACAACAACAACAACAACAACAACAACAACAACAATAATAACAACCCACCACCACCACCACCTGTTGATCATTTGACTCGTTTCCTTAGGCTGAATCCACCGGTGTATTCCAGTAGCACCGAGCCGATTGTAGCAGATGATTGGCTCCGCAAGATAGGAAGGGAGTTGACCACTGCAGGATGTATAGATCGTGAAAAAGTGAAGTTTGCTGCACATAAGCTTGACGGACCCGCAGCATCATGGTGGGAGAATTTTACAGCCACTTACCCTGTAGAAACTGTCACGTGGGACCAGTTTCAGCAAGCTTTCCGTACTGCCCATGTTTCGGCAGGAGCTATGGCCATGAAGAAGCGCGAGTTTCACAACTTACGCCAAAGAGGACGGACAGTTGGCCAGTATGTGGATGACTTTAGTAAACTAGCACGTTATGCCCCAGATGACGTTGCTACAGACGCAGCTAAGCAGGAGAAGTTTCTGGAAGGACTGAACGATGAGTTGAGCATGCAGTTGATGGTAGCAAGTTTCAACAACTACCAGGAGTTGGTAGATCGTGCTCTTATGATTGAGGGGAAGCAGCAGCAGATTGAGAACCGCAAGAGGAAGTATGGACAGGGGAAGTATAACTCAGGAGCTCAGCAGAAGCCCCGTCTTACCCCTAAACCGGGAGTTCATTTTCAGCATACCCATGGAGGAGGTAGCTCGCACAACCATAATGGCTCTAAGAATGGTAATGGGAATGGAGGAAGCAACGGGCAGAATCGGACCACCCCATCAACCCCAGCCAAGAAAGACCTGAGCCATATCACCTGTTACAAGTGTTCCAAGATCGGACATTACGCCAATGAATGTCCCGAAGGCCAAAATGGCAATGGAAGCTCTGGAAAGAAGCCGAACCCTCTCAACAGGGGACAGGTGAACCACGTTGAAGTGGAGGAGGTTGAATCTCAGCCTGATGCAGTAATCGGTAAGTTTTTGGTTAAGTCATTTACTGCACTCGTTCTTTTTGATACTGGTGCATCGCATTCATACATATCAAGGGGATTTGTGGAAAAGTATAGCCTGCCCACTAGGGTTCTCAAAACACCTATGCTAGTAAGTTCACCAGGAGCGGAGTACATGGCCAGACAAGGATGTTTTCAAGTGCCATTAAGTATAGGAAGGCATGTTTTCCCAACGGATTTAATCATTCTGGAATCCCAAGGTTTGGATGTAATTCTCGGTATGGATTGGCTGTCAATGTATGGAGGAAACATTGATTACGCCAGTAAGACAATTTTGCTCTCAACGCCAGAAGGAAGAAGGATCAAGTATGTATCCCGGCATACGACAAACAGGACACAAGTAAATTCCTTATCAGGAGTTGTACAGGAGGAAGTACCAGTGGTAAAGGATTTTCCTGACGTATTTCCAGAAGAGTTGCCAGGCATGCCACCAGATAGAGACATTGAGTTTTTGATTGAGCTTTTGCCAGGCACTGGGCCAATATCGAAGAGACCGTACAGGATGCCCGCACAGGATTTGAGGGAAATTAAGAAGCAGATCAAGGAGTTATTGGATAAAGGTTACATTCGCCCAAGTTCTTCGCCTTGGGGATCACCAGTACTTCTAGTGGAGAAGAAGGATGGGTCGTTAAGAATGGTTGTTGATTATCGAGGTTTGAACGAAGTAACAATCAAGAACAAGTACCCACTACCGATGATCAATGATCTGTTTGATCGATTGCAAGGAGCTAAAGTGTTTTGCAAGATCGATTTGCGATCGGGGTACCATCAGTTAAAGATTCGAGAGCAGGACATACCTAAGACAGCATTTACCACCAGATATCGACTGTATGAGTATACCGTTATGTCATTTGGACTGACTAACGCACCTGCTTATTTTATGAACCTGATGAACAAAGTGTTTATGGAGTTTTTGGATAAGTTCGTCGTGGTGTTCATTGATGATATTCTGGTTTATTCGAAGAATGAAGAGGAGCATAAAGAACATTTGTGATTGGTATTGGAGAAGCTCAGAGAACATCAGTTATATGCCAAGTTCAGCAAATGTGAGTTTTGGTTGAAGGAAGTAGGATTCCTCGGACATGTTATATCCGGAGAAGGAATAGCAGTTGATCCCTCAAAAGTTATCACTGTGACCAATTGGGAAGCACCAACAACAGTTGGAGAGATCCGAAGTTTTCTTGGACTCGCAGGATACTACCGGAGATTTATTGAGAACTTCTCAAAGGTTGCAAAGCCTATGACGGAGTTGCTAACGAAGGATACTAAGTTCAAATGGACTGAGGAGTGTGAGGCTAGTTTCCAGGAATGGAAGAGGCGTTTGGTTACCTCACCGGTGTTAATTTTGCCAGATCAGACCAAGGATTATGAGGTGTATTGCGACGCTTCACGTCGAGGACTGGGAGCAGTGCTTATGCAGGAGGGAAGAATTGTTTCATATGCTTCACGACAACTGAAGCCTCATGAATTGAATTATGCCACGCATGATTTGGAGTTAGCAGCCGTAGTGCATGCATTGAAGACATGGAGACATTTCCTCATTGGAAATCATTGTGAGGTGTACACGGATCACAAGAGTTTAAAGTACATTTTCACGCAGAAGGAGTTGAACCTCAGACAAAGGAGATGGTTGGAGCTCATCAAGGATTATGATATGAGATTGCATTACCATCCCGGAAAAGCTAATGTAGTAGCTGACGCATTGAGCCGTAAGAGCCATGTCAATACACTGATGACGGAGAAATACCAAAGGAGTTAGCAGAAGATCTTCGTGAGCTATGTTTGGAGATAGTTCCGAGAGGCTATGTAGCAGCATTGGAGATTCAGTCAAAATTGATGGATAAAATCAGAGAGGCTCAGAAATCTGACAAGGAGATTGCTTCTATAAAGGAGAAAATGAACCAAGGAAAAGCTAAGGGATTTCGTGAGGATGAGCACGACACCCTATGGTTTGAAGACCGTGTCTATGTACCCAATGACCCAGAGATCAGGAAGTTGATTCTTCAAGAGGCACATGATTCACCCTATTCGATTCACCCAGGAAATACCAAAATGTATTTGGATTTGAAGGATACTTTCTGGTGGACCGGAATGAAGAAGGATATTGCGGAAAACGTAGCAGTTTGTGATGTATGTCAGAGAGTAAAGGCAGAACATCAAAAGCCAGCAGGATTGTTGCAACCATTGCCGATACCCGAATGGAAGTGGGATAAGCTAGGCATGGATTTTATCACGGGATTACCAAGGACTCGTTCAGGTTATGACTCGATTTGGGTTGTAGTAGATCGATTGATGAAGGTAGCTCATTTCATCCCAGTAAAGACCACTTACACCAGTGCTAAGTTGGCAAAGATATACATGACCAGGATCGTATGTCTGCATGGAGTTCCGAGGAGTATCGTATCGGATAGAGGAACCCAGTTTACCTCAAAGTTTTGGAAGCATTTGCATGAGACTTTGGGTACGAGGCTAGAATTCAGTACAACTTTTCATCCACAGACAGATGGACAGATCGAGAGAGTCAATCAGATTTTGGAGGATATGCTGAGAACTTGTGCACTAGATTACGAATCTAGTTGGGACGACAATTTGCCATATGCAGAGTTCTCTTACAATAATAGCTATCAGACCAGTTTGAAGATGGCCCCTTTCAAAGCTTTGTACGGAAGGAGGTGCAGGACACCGTTGTCATGGGACGAAGTTGGAGACCGCCAGTTGTTTGGACCAGATCTGATTAAAGAGTCTGAACAGAAGTTGAAGTTGATTTGCGATAGGCCCAAGGTAGCCCAGTCCAGGCAGAAGAGCTACGCAGATTCTAAATGCAAGGAGACAGTTTACGAAGTCGGAGACAGAGTTTATCTTCGAGTATCCCCACTTCGAGGGATTAAGCGCTTTGGAGTTAAGGGGAAGTTAGCGCCACGATTTGTAGGACCATATCGAGTTTTGGAGCGTATGGGAGAAGTGGCCTACAAGTTGGAATTGCCAGAAGGATTGTCAGGAGTTCATGATGTATTCCATGTTTCTCAGTTGAAGAAGTGTCACGCGGAGATGGCTGACATACCTTTGAGAGACACCGTGCCATTGGAAGCAATTCAGTTGGATAACAATTTGACCTATGAGGAGAAATCAGTTAAGATTCTCGAGTTTGCCAGCCGAGTCACTCGCAGTAAGGTTATCAAGTTTTGCAAGGTTCAGTGGAGCCACCACACGGAGGATGAAGCCACCTGGGAGCGAGAGGAAGATTTGCTCAAGGACCACCCTCACCTATTTTCTAGCCAACCCGAATCTCGAGGGCGAGATTCATCTTAAGGGGGGTAGGTTTGTAACATCCCAAATTTTCAATTTGGAATGTTATACATTAGACCATTATGCATATCATATTTTATTTTGCTTTTGGTTTTGATCCTAGAAAATCCAAAGCAACTCAAGGACCCACCGAGAGAGTTGGGGATTTCGTTATTTTCATTTTTGAGTTTTCTCAAATTTTGTAAACAGGATCAGTTGATTTTATTTATTTTATCGTCAATTATTTCTATTACAAAAATATGAGAGAGGGAATAAAATGACTTTCCCAAAATATAGAAATATTGAGGATTTAATAAAAAAATCAAATAAGAATTATTTCGGAGTTTTTCGGTATTTTTAATTGAATTTAGGAAAAATACACATTTTTCAAAATTGTATTTTGCGCCCAAATAAATGTCCACTTTATCGGGCTCGATTTTAGAAACCCGGGAAAGTTTATTTCATAATTTTTGGAGTCCGTTTGGTACTCCTTTTAATTTTTTCCGAGCGTAATTATTTAAAAAAAAACGGAACCGACTTCGGGCCGTACCCGAGCGGGACTCCGCTCGGGGGGCGCCTTTAAATACCGAGCGCCCGAGCCCCCGAGAACATCCAGCCCACCAGAGCCCGCCGCCGTCGCCGCCGCCGCCGCCGGACCCCGCCGCCGACTCGCCGAAGAACGCGCCGCTCGAGGTTCGCCGCCGCCTCGATTTTCGTGCTGAAAATTATTTTTTAAAAAAAAAATATTTTCGTCGAATTTATTTTCGATTATTTTATTATTATTATTTTATTATTTTTAATTATTTTTAAAATTATTTTCGGATTACGTTAATTAACGATTAATCTGTTCGTCGTTTTTCTTTTTCGTCGGATTTTCTGCGGTTATTTTTTGATCGTGATTTCTGATCCGATTTTCGTTTTAGTATAACTTTACGCTCGTTTATCGGAATCAGGCGATTCAAGCGCCTGGAGTTTCGTCTCGAAACCCTCTTTCCGAATAATCAACTTAAACAAGTTTTTGCTACTGTAAAATTTGACTTAGATCCAGATTACTAGAACGAAGTTGTTTTCTTTCGCCGTTTGATTTGTTTTGCTTCGTCGATTTGATTCTTTTTGCAAACCAGGGTTCTTAAGTTGAACTTTCCGGTTAGATCTCTTATTTGAGTTTTACTTGTGCATTAGATGAGTACTCATTGTATGTGAGGGAGTCCTGGATTAGGGGGTGTTCGGATAGCCGGAGTATATCTCCCGCCGGACTCCAGGACTATGAAGATACAAGACCGAAGACTCCGTCCCGTGTCCGGAGATTCTTTCCTTGGCGTAGAAGGCAAGCTAGGCGTGCGGATATTCAAGATCTCCTCCCCATGTAACCGACTCTGTGTAACCCTAGACCTATCCGGTGTCTATATAAACCGGAGGGTCGTAGTCCGTAGGACAAGATACAACATACATACAACAACCATCGTCATACACGATCATACCATAGGCTAGCTTCTAGGGTTTAGCCTCCTTGATCTCGTGGTAGATCTACTCTTGTACTACCCTTATCATCAATATTAATCTAGCAGGAGTAGAGTTTTACCTCCATCGAGAGGGCCCGAACCTGGGTAAAACAAAGTGTCCCCTGTCTCCTGTTACCATCCAACCTTGACGCACAGTTCGGGACCCCCTACCCGAGATCCGCCGGTTTTGACACCGACAGTATGCTTGTTGTTTGTCTGCGATAGAATACCCAGAGTGCGCCGCCTGTTACTTTGAATCTCTAGGTTTCGCGGATCATCAGCAAGGCAAGTAACACTTTGATCATACTTTTTCTACTACCCAGTTTTATTGCATTAGATCAATCCTCAAACACTGCATGATTAGGATCTAATCAAACTATGGGTGGGAAGTAGATAAGGTAGTACCTATTACCTGTTTTATTATGAAACCCTTGGGAGTTACTCTACGTTGCTCATTATGCCATGCTATGCTAGTAGACGTGGATTGGGTGAGTGATATCCATGACAGATGTGAGTTTGCTAATTTTAATGGTTTAACTAAGGTGGCAACTTAAACACACATCTGGGTGGATTGAGGCACCTGGTTTCTATCAGGACTTGCCTGTTTTTCTTTTGGACCGCCACCCAGGCTCAAAGGGATCATAAGATTATTCATGCTAGAAACTTCCGTGTGCAGCCACAAGCCATTATGGGCTCTGGCATAGTTGAATAAGTCGTGCGAACTCTTACAGGGTAGACTAGCAGATGTAGGGGAAAGTAGGTGTACCGGTCTATCCAACGTAAGGTGCTAGCGCTTCTCAAAGATTATGTCTCGGTCATCCATTTCTCAAACACCATGTAGTGCGAGAAATCAAACGGAGGCGATCGAGTCTTCTGGGGAAAAGTGCGCAAACCTCTGCAGAGTGTACAATCTAATCATGGTTAGCCGTGTCCCCAGTTATGGACGTTTTGAGTATCTAGTACTTGGATATCATGTGAATCTCATCATGTTACTTCTAAATTAATATTGTTGGGTTATTGATGATTACTTTAATGGGGATTGAGGATGCTGTCAACCATTCTCAATGTTTAACAACCACCATGATAGTTAAATAAATTTATTCCTTTGCAGTAGGGAAAAATTGGCTTTACGCAAAACTGTAACCATAGAGCTTTTCCACCAGCCATATATGCATGTAGTATAGGCTTATCATTCATTATTCTCTATGTGTTACATTGCCAGCATATTCCATGTGCTGGCCCGTTTTCGGGCTGCAACGTTTCATGTTGCAGACTTTTCAGACGACGAGTAAGGTGCCTTTTAGGTCGTGGTTCTATACTCAGTGATGTTGTTGGAGTTGATGGACTCACTTATCTTCCAAGCCTTCCGCTGTTATCGTTATTAGATGGCCTTAAGCCATATTTATTGTAATAAGTTCTCTTTGAGACATTGGGTCGTAGTCCGTAGGACAAGATACAACATACATACAACAACCATCGTCATACACGATCATACCATAGGCTAGCTTCTAGGGTTTAGCCTCCTTGATCTCGTGGTAGATCTACTCTTGTACTACCCTTATCATCAATATTAATCTAGCAGGAGTAGGGTTTTACCTCCATCGAGAGGGCCCGAACCTGGGTAAAACAAAGTGTCCCCTGTCTCCTGTTACCATCCAACCTTGACGCATAGTTCGGGACCCCCTACCCGAGATCCGCCGGTTTTGACATCGACATTGGTGCTTTCATTGAGAGTTCCTCTGTGTCTTCGCCTTTAGGTTCGATGGCTCCTTTGATCATCAACAGCGATAAGGTCCAGGGTGAGACTTTTCTCCCCGGACAGATCTTCGTCTTCGGCGGCTTCGCTCTGCGAGCCAATTCGCTTGGCCATCTGGAGCAGATCGAAAGCTACGCCCCTGGCCATCAAGTCAGGTTTGGAAGCTTAAACTACACGGCGGATATCCGCGGAGACTTGATCTTCGACGGATTCGAGCCACAGCCAAGCGTGCCGCACTGTCGAGAGGAGCACGATATAGCTCTGCTCCCGAACAGTGTCCTGGAGGCCGCACACGCTCCGGCCCCGACCCTCGATTCGGAGCCCGCTGCGTTCGTTGAGGAAGAACGGTTGGACGTCACCTCAGGGGCTGCGACGTTAAAGGCGGTTGAGCCGAACGCCGACCCCGCACTCCGTGCTGCCTATTACTCTGAGGAGCCGGATTCTTCTCTGGACTCCGGGCCCTTTACGCCCCTGCCGATCGAATCCGATTGGGCACCTGTAATGGAGTTCACCGCCGCGGATATCTTTCAGCGTTCACCTTTTGGTGACATCCTAAATTCTCTCAAGTCTCTCTCTTTATCAGGAGAGCCCAGGCCGGATTATGGTCTGCGAGGTTGGGATTCGGACGATGAAGAAATTCAAAGCCCACCCACCACCCACTTAATAGCCACTGTCGACGATTTAACCGACATGGTTGACTACGGCTCCGAAGACTTCGACGACTTGGACGACGAAGGAGGAGACGAACAACAACCAGCACCTGCAGGGCGCTGGACCGCCACCTTGTCATATGATATATACATGGTGGACGCTCCAAAAGACGGAGATGGCGATGGAACAGCGGAGGACGGCTCATCAAAAAAGCATCCCAAGCGCCGCCGTCAGCGGCACCGCTCCAAATCCCGCCAAAGTAAGAACGGTGATTCCGGCACGGGAGACAATGCTACCCCAGACACCGCCGAGGAACACCAACCCTAGCAAGACTCGGCACGGGAAGACGGTGAAGCCAGCCTTCACAAGCGGCAGAAAGAGAGGTTGAGGATGATAACTACATGCCTCCCTCCGAAGACGAGGCAAGCCTCGATGACGATGAATTCGTCGTACCACCAGACCCCACCTAACAAGAGCGTTTTCAACGCAGGCTTATTGCCACGGCCAACAGCCTAAAGAAAAAGCAGCAACAGCTTAGAGCTGATCAGAATTTGCTGGCGGATAGATGGACAGATGTCCTTGCGGCCGAGGAGTACGAACTCGGGCGCCACTCCAAAACTTACCCCAAACGCAGGCTGCTTCCCCAATCAGAGGACGAAGCAAATGACATGGCAGATCGGCCACCTCGCGGCCGTGACAGAGAGGCCCGCCGCACCTTCAGGCCAACCGTACTACGGGGCTGTTCGGCCAGGGCACAAGAAAACGAGCCAGACCTGCGACAAGTATTGGAGGACAAAGCAAGGCAGACAAGATCGATATACGGATCGCACGGACGCCCAACACGTGACAATTTTCAGTCCGGACACAACAGGTCCGGCCGGGCCGAACGCAACATGCACAGCTCTGCCGAGCTACGGCGCGACATAGCCCAATACAGGGGCGCCGCACACCCATCATGCTTCACAGACGAAGTAATGGATCATCAAATCCCAGAGGGCTTTAAACCCGTCAATATCGAGTCGTACGATGGTACGACAGACCCGGCAGTTTGGATCGAGGATTATCTCCTCCACATCCACATGGCATGCGGCGACGACCTGCACGCCATCAAATACCTCCCACTCAAGCTTAAGGGACCAGCTCGGCATTGGCTTAACAGCCTGCCAGTAAATTCAATCGGTTCTTGGGAGGACCTGGAGGCCGCATTCCTTGACAACTTTCAGGGCACTTACGTGCGACCACCGGACGCTGATGATCTAAGCCACATAATCCAGCAGCCAGACGAATCGGCCAGGCAATTCTGGACACGGTTCCTCACAAAGAAAAATCAGATAGTCGACTGTCCGGACGCAGAGGCCCTAGCGGCCTTCAAGCATAATATCCGCGACGAATGGCTTGCCCGGCACCTGGGACAGGAAAAGCCGAAGTCCATGGCAGCCCTAACGACGCTCATGACCCGCTTTTGCGCGGGAGAAGACAGCTGGCTAGCTCGTAGTAACAACTTATCGAAGAAGTCCGGAAATTCGGACACCAAGGACAAAAGTGGCAGGTCGCGTCGAAACAATCAAAAACGCCGCGTAAGCAGCGACAGTAATGAGGATACGGCAGTAAATGCCGGATTCAGAGGCCATAAATCCGGTCAGCGGAAACAGCCATCTAAAAGGAATAACCAGGGCCCGTCCAGTTTGGACCGAATACTCGATCGCCTGTGCCAAATTCACGGCACCCCCGAAGTGCCAGCTAACCACACTAACAGAGACTGTTGGGTGTTCAAGCAGGCAGGCAAGTTAAGAGCCGAACATAAAAACAAGGGGCTAGACAGCGATGACGAGCGGGAGCCCAGGCCGCCGAACAACAAAGGACAGAAGGGGTTTCCCCCACAAGTGCGGATGGTGAACATGATATATGCAACCCACATTCCCAAGAGGGAAAGGAAGCGTGCGCTACGGGACGTATACACGATGGAGCCAGTCGCCCCAAAGTTCAACCCTTGGTCTTCCTGCCCGATCACTTTCGATCGAAGGGACCATCCCACTAGCATCCGTCATGGCGGCTTTGCCGCATTGGTCCTCGATCCAATCATTGACGGATTTCATCTTACAAGAGTCCTAATGGACGGCGGCAGCAGCCTGAACCTGCTTTACCAGGATACAGTGCGGAAAATGGGCATAGATCCATCAAGGATCAAGCCCACAAGGACGACCTTTAAAGGCGTTATCCCAGGTGTAGAGGCCAGTTGCACAGGCTCGATAACACTTGATGTGGTCTTCGGATCTCCGAATAATTTCCGAAGCAAAGAGTTAATCTTCGATATAGTCCCGTTCCGCAGTGGTTATCACACCCTGCTCGGACGAACTGCATTCGCTAAATTCAATGCGGTTCCGCACTACGCATACCTCAAGCTCAAGATGCCAGGCCCTCGAGGAGTAATCACGGTCAGCGGAAACACCGAATGCTCCATAACTACGGAGCAGCACACGGCGGCCCTCGCATCGGAAGTACAAAGTAGCCTTTCAAGGCAGTTCTCCGGTCCGGCCGTTAAAACGCCGGACAGTGCGAAACGCGCCCGGAGTAACCTACAACAAGACCACTTGGCAAGATCGGAGCAGGCGTAGCAATGCGGTCCCAACCCCATCCATCGCAGCATCGCGGAATTAGTACCTCGAGTACACAGCTATGCCCTTAAAATTCCATGGGCACGGGGGAAGGGGGCACTTTAGCGGCATGCCTACAATACGGCGTCAAACGTACTAGGGGCTGCCGGACTTTTTCTTTTATTTCTTACTTTCAGGACTCCATATTCTGGATAACCTGTTCGGCCTCGCTGCCGCACAAGACGATACAAGGCCCGGGAGAGCAGACAAAGCTACGCCGCACTACCAATTCTCAGGTGGTCTCTATTTTGAGCGATATATATGTTTACAAATATCAGCGGCCTGCGCCTAGTCAGGACATGTTATATAGTCCAGTATTTCCTGCTTATCGCACTCCTTGTACCGTCAGGCTTTAAATTGCTTCTTTATAAACAATGCATAGATTTGTGTCTATTTTTCTGCATTACATTTTTGAATATATATATGTTTATCTTATAACATGATCGCACATGTACACCATGGTACGGCAAACCACGCCAGGGGCTTTATTTCCCTTCTATCTGGACGTGAGAAGTCCGCACACCTTCCTAAGTGCGGCACCCCGAACTTATAGCACTATATGCATCGGCTCCGAGTCATGATTTTGGTCATATGTTGGGTTTGCCCGGCTCCTGTGTTCGGCCACCTTACGTTCCGTTCTGTCGGCTAAGGTAGCTCCAGGAGAACTACTGCGATTGCACCCCGGTTCGGCCGGGCGAGTGCCTCAGTAGAGAAAGCTAAAACAGACTGTCATGGTAGGGCGTGAGACCAGTCGCTGTTCGAGAGGTTTTTTCGAGTCCTTAAAGGCTTATGCCGCTTCGGGCGGAGAGCTGGCTAAACACCAGCTAAAAGGCGTGGATAGCGCCCCGAATTCGGCCTTCCGAACTAGGGGCTTCGCCGAAATTTAAAATTATAAAGTTCTATGGCTAAGTGAGAGTGTTCAAGCATTATAGTCCGGTATCCTGGTTCGTTGTGCTGAAGGCCTCCCTCGAAGGACCCAATTATGGGAAAAAGAGCCCTCAAGTTTATCCCGAACACCCCAGCACTAGTTGCATGGGGGCTAAAGTCGACGACTCGCCATCTCTCAATTATTGATAAACGGCCGCACAGAAAACAATATTTTCAATTCAAAGCATTGCTTAAAGCGCATATGAATAAGTTTTCAGCGCACAGGATACAAATGACCGAGTTTACTCCAATATTACATCTCTACTACATTCATCCGCGACAAGTCGAGCTCCAGCAAGAACTTCTTTATAGTAGTTCTCGGGCTTGCGATGCTCCTTCCCCACCGGCGGCCCGTCCTTCACCAGCTTCTCGCCGTTCAGCTTGCCCCAGTGCACTCTCACACGAGCAAGGGCCCTCCGGGCACCCTCGATGCAGGCAGAGCGCTTGATGATTTCAAGTCGTGGACAAGCCTCCACCAGCCGCCGCACAAGCCCGAAGTAGCTCCCAGGTAGGGCCTCCCCAGACCACAGCCGAACTATAAGACCATTTATGGCCTGTTCGGCCGTCTTGTGAAGCTCGACCAGCTGCTTCAGCTGGTCACTCAAGGGCACAGGGTGTCCGGCCTCAGAGTACTGAGACCAGAAGACACTCTCCGCCGAGCTGCTCTCTCCGGCTCGATAGAAAGCGGCGGCGTCGGACGCGCTGCGGGGAAGATCGACAAAAGCCCCTGGAGAACTCCGGATCCAGGTAAGAAACAGGTATTTTATTTTTATATTCTTACTTTACATTGAGAATGCCTTACCCGCTGATATCTTCTTCAACTCCTCCAATTCTTGGAGAGCCTTCTGGGCTTCGGCCTTAGCATTCTTGGCGGCCTCAACGGCAGAGGTGAGTTCGGTGGCTTGCGTTTTCACGTCAAGCTCCAGAGCCTCATGTTTCTTCATGAGATCCTGCAGCTTCTACTGCACCTCGCCGCATTCGACCCCAAGCCTTTCTCGCTCGGTGCGCTCCTCGGCCGTTTTCTTTTCGGCCTCGGTGAGCGCCTGCCTCAGGGTGGCCACCTCCGCCGCGGCCCCTGCATTAGGCAGCATATTCCTGTTATTTTTTCGCAATCAAGCCTCTCCATGGGCACATTTTATTATTCAGAGGATTTTCTTACCTTCATTCTCTTTGAGCTGCCCTTTGGCAAGTCCGAGCTCTCGCTCGGACCGCTCAAGGTCCTTCTTCAGGATGTCCACCTGCGCAGTCAATGCGGCGGTGGACAGCAGCGAAGCCTGCA
Organism: Triticum dicoccoides; assembly: GCF_002162155.2. NCBI lineage: Eukaryota > Viridiplantae > Streptophyta > Magnoliopsida > Poales > Poaceae > Triticum > Triticum dicoccoides. The sequence goes on from NC_041389.1 coordinate 72,534,282, forward strand.
CACGCATATTTGACCTTTTTTATTAGTCTCCTGCGATAAATATTAGATCCTCTATCCGGCTTTTCTTTCCGAACACCGAACAGAGCATCAGGGGCTACTATCTATGTGGTAATAGATTTAACATATTATTTACTTACTTGAAAGCCTGTTAGAAGGCTAGCGCAAGCTTCGTTCAGCCCGCTCTTGGCGGACTGAACCCTTCGGACCACCGTACTCATAACAGTATGGTGCTCCTCGTCGATGGTGGCGCCTTCAAGCGTCTCCATCAAATAGTCCGGCGCCTCTGGTTGGGCAGAGGTCGCCGGGTCTGACGGCTTACTCCTCTTGGAAGGAGATTGCCCGCCACGCCCTGGGTCTGTTGAGACCGGCGCGGTGTCCGGCACAGAGCCGGACTTGGTGCCCTGGAGGGACTTATCCCCTCCACTCCTGGAGTCCGGGAGGTTGCCGTGCGGCTCCTCCAGGACCATCTCCTCCTGCCCAGGAGTTCGGCGGGACGCCACTTCGGCATCATCCGTCCGGCGGGGGGAGACGGCGGGCGGAACAGAGTTCACGTCCGAAGAGTCCAGGGAACCACTTGACGAATCGTCGAGTGTGGTCCGAGGCGGCCTGCACAATTACATTTAAACATAAGGGAAAGCTGTGCAAATGAAAGAATATCATGAGTTACTCTGGTATCCGAATACTTACGACGTCGCCGGACGCTTGGTCCTTTCCGGCCGCTCCTCCTCGTCCTTATTGGAGTCAGGGGAGTAGTCCGGCGAAGGGGTCTTCCTCTTTTTGGACCCCTTGGCCGCCCCCGCTGGGGCGGCCTTCCTCTTCTTTCCTTCCCCCGCTGGAGGGGGAGGGATCTCTTCTTCCTCCTCGCTCTCACGAGGGGAAGGCGTCGCAGACTCGCCAGATGACGAGTCCGACAGCACCACGTTGTGGGCACTCTTTCGAGTCCCGGTGGTCTTCTTCTTCTTGGCCTTCTTGTCCGGCACCACATAAGGTGTCGGAGCCAGCAGCTTCTTTAAAAGAGCTGGGGCTGGGTCTTCGGGCAGAGGAGCCGGACAGTTGATGGGTCCGGCTATCTCTCGCCAAGCCTGTCAAAGGTGAAGGGAGTTTGGATCCCGCATGGAGTTAATCTATGAAAAAGAGCTTAACGAGCCTGTCAAAGGTACAGATAGCTTACCTCGCTGGCGTGACGCTGCGAGCTGAATCCGTGATCCTCGGAAGCGGACGCGGGGAACTCGGCGCCTTTGGTCAGCACCTTCCAGACATCTTCATACGTCGTGTCGAAGAGCCTACTAAGGGTTCGGTGCTGCGCCGAGTCGAATTCCCACAAAGTAAAATCCCGTTGTTGGCACGGGAGGATCCGGCGGACAAGCATAACCTGGATTACGTTCACAAGCCTGATTGGCTTGTCCACTAGGGACCGGATGCATGTCTGCAGTCCGGTCACTTCTTCCTCATTGCCCCACGACAGGCCCGTCTCTTTCCAAGACATAAGCCGCGTGGGGGGTCCGGATCTGAACTCGGGGGCTGCGATCCATTCCGGATCGCGTGGCTCGGTGATGTAAAACCACCCGGCTTGGCACCCCTTTAGGGTCTCCACAAAGGAGCCCTCGAACCAGAGGACGTTGGCCATCTTGCCGGCCATAGCGCCTCCGCACTCCGCCTGGGTGCCGGACACCACCTTGGGCTTGATGTTGAAGGTCTTGATCCAGAGGCCGAAGTGGGGGCGGACGCGGAGAAAGGCCTCACACACGACAATAAACGCCGAGATGTTGAGGATAAAGTTCGGGGCCAGATCGTGGAAATCCAGCCCATAATAGAACATGAGACCCCAGACAAATGGGTGGAGTGGAAACCCTAGTCCACGGAGAAAGTGGGGAAGAAAAACTACCCTCTCATGGGGCTGTGGGGTGAGGAGAAGCTGACCACCCTCAGGAAGCCGATGGGCAATGTCCTTGGACAAGTACCCGGCTTTCCTTAACTTTTTTACTTGCTCCTCCGTGACGGAGGAGGCCATCCACTTGCCTCCCGCTCCAGACATCGTAGGAGAAGGTTGAGGTGAGAACGGCGAGCTTAGGCGCTGGAGCTTCAGTGCGCAAGAGATGGATTGGCAGAGGAGGAAGAAGGCGTAAAGTGAAAGGGCGGATCTTTATCCCCTTATATGGTCGACTGCGGTTATGCGTCCCCACTTGCCTAATAAAACTCGCTTGCCTCCCAAGTGCTGTGGTAAACAGCACGGTTGGGTTACCCACGTCCGTATTAATGAGAATCCCGCTAAAAGGGGCGCACGATCTCTGCTTCGGTAAGACGTGCCAAGGAAACCGCCTCGTTAAACGTACGGTGATGCAACACTAAAATACTCCATACAGAAGGCTTGGCCGCGATGTTATGATACATCGCGAGATACGTCAGCAGATTAGATTTGTGTTAACATTATTCTCTATATGGCAATATGTGGAAACTTATTTTGCAGAGCCGGACACTATTTTTGGTGTTACTCGTCTTCTTGAAGAACTTGGAGGAGGAACCCGCCCTGCAATGCCGAAGACAATTCTCGCGCCGGACTCGTCATTGAAGCCAGGTTCAGGGGCTACTGAGGGAGTCCTGGATTAGGGGGTGTTCGGATAGCCGGACTATATCTCCCGCCGGACTCCAGGACTATGAAGATACAAGACCGAAGACTCCGTCCCGTGTCCGGAGATTCTTTCCTTGGCGTAGAAGGCAAGCTAGGCGTGCGGATATTCAAGATCTCCTCCCCATGTAACCGACTCTGTGTAACCCTAGACCTATCCGGTGTCTATATAAACCAGAGGGTCGTAGTCCGTAGGACAAGATACAACATACATACAACAACCATCGTCATACACGATCATACCATAGGCTAGCTTCTAGGGTTTAGCCTCCTTGATCTCGTGGTAGATCTACTCTTGTACTACCCTTATCATCAATATTAATCTAGCAGGAGTAGGGTTTTACCTCCATCGAGAGGGCCCGAACCTGGGTAAAACAAAGTGTCCCCTGTCTCCTATTACCATCCAACCTTGACGCACAGTTCGGGACCCCCTACCCGAGATCCGCCGGTTTTCACACCGACAGTATGCTTGTTGTTTGTCTGCGATAGAATACCCGGAGTGCGCCGCCTGTTACTTTGAATCTCTAGGTTTCGCGGATCATCAGCAAGGCAAGTAACACTTTGATCATACTTTTTCTACTACCCAGTTTTATTGCATTAGATCAATCCTCAAACACTGCATGATTAGGATCTAATCAAACTATGGGATGGGAAGTAGATAAGGTAGTACCTATTACCTGTTTTATTATGAAACCCTTGGGAGTTACTCTACGTTGCTCATTATGCCATGCTATGCTAGTAGACGTGGATTGGGTGAGTGATATCCATGACAGATGTGAGTTTGCTAATTTTAATGGTTTAACTAAGGTGGCAACTTAAACACACATCTGGGTGGATTGAGGCACCTGGTTTCTATCAGGACTTGCCTGTTTTTCTTTTGGACCGCCACCCAGGCTCAAAGGGATCATAAGATTATTCATGCTAGAAACTTCCGTGTGCAGCCACAAGCCATTATGGGCTCTGGCATAGTTGAATAAGTCGTGCGAACTCTTACAGGGTAGACTAGCAGATGTAGGGAAAGTAGGTGTACCGGTCTATCCAACATAAGGTGCTAGCGCTTCTGAAAGATTATGTCTCGGTCATCCATTTCTCAAACACCATGTAGTGCGAGAAATCAAACGGAGGCGATCGAGTCTTCTGGGGAAAAGTGCGCAAACCTCTGCAGAGTGTACAATCTAATCATGGTTAGCCGTGTCCCCAGTTATGGACGTTTTGAGTATCTAGTACTTGGATATCATGTGAATCTCATCATGTTACTTCTAAATTAATATTGTTGGGTTATTGATGATTACTTTAATGGGGATTGAGGATGCTGTCAACCATTCTCAATGTTTAACAACCACCATGATAGTTAAATAAATTTATTCCTTTGCAGTAGGGAAAAATTGGCTTTACGCAAAACTGTAACCATAGAGCTTTTCCACCAGCCATATATGCATGTAGTATAGGCTTATCATTCATTATTCTCTATGTGTTACATCGCCAGCATATTCCATGTGCTGGCCCGTTTTCGGGCCGCAACGTTTCATGTTGCAGACTTTTCAGACGATGAGTAAGGTGCCTTTTAGGTCGTGGTTCTATACTCAGTGATGTCGTTGGAGTTGATGGACTCACTTATCTTCCAAGCCTTCCGCTGTTATCGTTATTAGATGGCCTTAAGCCATATTTATTGTAATAAGTTCTCTTTGAGACATTGATGTAATAAGTGTGTGATTGCTACTCTAATATAAATCCTTCGAAGTACTGTGTGGTGTCAGCATTACTGATCCAGGGATGACACCTGAGCACAGAGATCAGACTATTTGAGGTCTGGTCGCTACAAAGCCAAGGGGCAAAATTGTGCCCCAAATGAATGCCAAGGAGTTCTGGGCAAGGCGTCGCCGCAATCCCTATGGAGAAGATCAAGAACCCACTTTGGTCAACCGTCCGTTCTGGAACCGCTTTCAGTTTGCCATCTTCTTTGATGTGCTCAAGGCCAAGAAGAATCTCTTTGTTGTTGTGCACTCCATCGACACGGACTACATGGAGAAGGATCCTGGGGACTTTGGCGAAGCTCTTCAGATGTGCTCTCAGATGAACATTCTCCGGATCATGCAGTTCAACAAGGACTTTGATGCAGATATTGTGGCTCAATTCTATGCCACTGTCCATCTAGGGACTGATGAGGACATGACTCTGACTTGGATGACCAATGGCAAGTTGTTTACTGTCAAGTGGAAGGCTTTCATGGATTTACTTGGGGTGGAAGATCACGGACTTGAGAATCCTGTCGGCTTTCGCCCGCACCACAACTCTACCTCCACTCACAAGCAGGCTCTCTGGCCCTACTGCACTCTGAAGATCAACCCTGAAACTAAGAAGGAATCATATGAGCTACCTACCTTTCTGGACATTCTTCACCGTGTCTTCCGTGAGACCCTCTTCCCTCGTATCGGGAATCTGGATATGGTTCACTCCTATCTTGTGGACATGCTTCTCTTCTGCGAGCATGAGAAGGAAGCGAACACTGGCGAGTCACTGGACATTTCTCATGTGATGTGGTCTGAGCTCTTATCTGCTATCTCTGAGTGCAAGTGCCCGATCTATGGACCGTTCATCATGTTTCTCATTGAGAAGGCTTGGATCAAGTCTATCCCAACGTTATGCTAGAGATTGGAGAGTTGGTGTCTCATGAGATCAAGCGTCTGAGGAAGAAGGACAACTGGGGCACTCAGGTCCCTAAATCTGGGGGTACATCTTCTACTGCTGCTATGGAGACCGAGGAGGAGGCTGAGGCTGATGATGACGATGACGATGACTATGAGCCTTCTGGGGCAGAGCCCTCTTGGGCAAAGAAGCTCAAGCTCAAGATGAAGAAGCTTTTCTGCATGGAGTCACACGGTCAGTACATGACATGTGGCAGAGAAGAAGGCCAGGGGACGTCACAAGGAGCTCATGCGTCAGTTGGGTGTGACCATAGCCAGTGGATCTGAGGGCCAGCTCACTGAGGAGGAGGAGGAGTGGATTCAGCAGCATTGCCCGTGGACAGACTCCGACGCCAAGCAGTTTCCAACCGATGACGGTGGTGCAGACGATCCCGCTGGGATATGATGTTTGAGATCCTCGCTTGCTATCACCTGGAGCCGTAGCAACACTCCTTCCTTTTTGGTGCCTCGATGCCAAGGGGGGAGAGAGTTTAGGGATTTGTGTTTGCAAGGGTGTCTTTGTGGTGTCGTTGTGTTTTCTCGCCGTTTGCTTTATTTGGTTTTGTGCCAGTGAGACCTAAGTTCCAAACATATGGTGTGAGACATATGCTACCTTATCTTTATGTTATCATTATCGTTGTCTATCTAGTCCTTCGGTATCTCATGGTTTGCTTGCTTATCCTGTTATATCCTATGCTCTCATATATTATGCTTAGGTTGTTGGTCTCCAAAATATAGGGGGAGCGTTGATCCTAGTATGTGTGCCGGGCAGTCCAAAGCACTTATCTAGATAGCACACATCTAGGGGAGCCCGTCTATATTTTAGAGGTGTGGGGTTTGCGCATGTCCTTTGTTCTTTCCCGTTTGTGCAAATCCCGTATTGTCATCAATCCACCAAAAAGGGGGAGATTGTAAGGGCATATTTATCCCTAAGGTGTTTTGGTGATTGATGACAATGCTTTTGCGGACTAATCGTGTGCTTTGAGTTTTTCAGAGATTCATTCTTTGGCGCGAGACGATTCCCTCCCCTCGGTGTTCTATCCAAGACGGTGCAGCTCCTTTGTTTCTATGTTGGTGGACTAGGTTCATAGGAGTCACCGTACTATCAAGAGGGGATCCGCTTTGGTAAGGCTAGGGTGGAATCAACACATACACTTCCTATTGCACCCGCCAAACCTTTCCGCTTCAATGGAGATATCGTTCCCTTTCTCTTGTGCATTGTCTGGTCCGAGCGGTAGTACCGCGGGCCATAGCGGTAGTACCGCCGAGTGCATCAAGCGGTAGTACCGCTCCTTAGCGCGGTAGTACCGCTTGGAGCCCTCGGCCGTAGTACCGCTGCGGCTCTGTGCTCCTACCGCCTCGACTTAAGGCCCCTTTTTCTCGTGTCGGGTTTTGCGGTACTAGCTGCGGCTGTAGTGGCGGCAGTACCGCTTTAAGCGGTAGTACCGCCCGTACCCCGCGGTAGTACCGCTCTGGGTCCAGGCCCTCCCTCTCTTCCTTTGCGCGGCAGTACCGCTAGGTGGGACGACAGTACCGCTGGCTTAGCGGTAGTACCGCCCACCCAGGCGGTAGTACCGCTCTCTGCGGGGCTGAGTGGGGGGTAACGATTGGATTGTTCCCCCCACTATATAAAGGTGTCTTCTTCCCCAAAGTTGACTTACCTCTTCCCCCCAAAACTCCATTGTTGCTCCAAGCTCCATTTTCGCCCGATCTCTCTCCCTAGCCAATCAAACTTGTTGATTTGCTCGGGATTGGTTGAGAAGGCCCCGATCTACACTTCCACCAAGAGAAATTTGATTCCCCCCACTAATCCCTAGCGTATCTTGTTAATCTTGGGTGTTTGAGCAGCCTAGACGGTTGAGGTCACCGTGGAGCCATAGTCCATTGTGGTGAAGCTTCGTGGTGTCGTTGGGAGCCTCCAATTAAGTTGTGGAGATTGCCCCAACCTTGTTTGTAAAGGTCCGGTTGCCGCCTTCAAGGTGGAATCACGGCATCTCGCATTGTGTGAGGGCGTGAGGAGAATGTGGTGGCCCTAGTGGCTTCTTGGGGAGCATTGTGCCTCCACACCGCTCTAACGGAGACGTACTTCCGCTCAAAAGGAAGGAACTTCGGTAACACATCCTCGTCTCCACCGGCTCCACTCTTGGTTATCTCATCCCTTTACTTGTGCAAGCTTATTTGTGTGATATCCTTTGCTTTCTTGTGTGCTTATTGTTGTTGCATCATATAGGTTGTCCACCTAGTTGCATATCTAGACAACCTACTTTGATGCAAAGTTTAATTTGGTAAAGAAAAGCTAAAAATTTTTAGTTGCCTATTCACCCCCCCCTCTAGTCAACCTTATCGATCCTTTCACATAGTAGCAAGATTTGTTGTACCCCCCCCCCCCTTTGTTGATATAATGTTTTTATATTACAAGAGCGTATTTAATGGATAACATATTTTAATATTAATTTTAGTACATTAGTGGGACCGCCTCGTTAGCACGTACTATTCGCCTTGACTTACTGGTTGGTTCCATGTTTGCTCTCTCTCTCTCCTCCCCTTCTATGTTTAGACGCACGGGCAAACACGAAGAACGCGTGGGCGATATTGCCGTTGACCATATCTGGACGCGTTTACAAGTTACAACACCAGTTTCATGTACTAGTAGTACTATACATGTAACAAGTTTAGGAACAAAAGTGACCGTGACAGACAAGTTAGCTAGTTGTAGTACTATTTATCTATACTACTCTTTAATAATTAAATGCATGGATAAATAGATGTACGCCTAGTGCTCGAACAAGGGGACTGGTCGCGCCCTACAAGTATTTGGAATTGACTTCCCTAAAAAAATATTTGGAATTGACGTGTTATTTAATATGAAATGTTTGTGATGAGAAGGAATACATGTGGCTTGATGACGTTTTATATTTGAGATTTATACATCTGTGCCCCTGGTTCCTTAGCTCTACTCATTCATCCCCACTCCCTTGTCTGAAATCCTCATAAATGGTCACAAACGGTGGATGCCGTCGGGTCAAACCATTGACCGTTAACTCTGACGAGTGGGGCCGCATTGAGACACGTCTGATGAGCTTGTCTGAGCAAATAAAAAAAGATGAGCTTGTTTGAGGGACCCCCTTGTCTGAACCTCGAGCAATGACAGCACCACACCGCTTTGCCCCCTCTACTGCTGTCGTGCAGTCTCCGCTGTCGTCGTGCAGCCTTCGCGCCGTCATGCCCTCCAACCACTAACCCCATTTCGCCTCTGCCGCCGTCGTGCCCTCCGCCAGATCTACCCCCACATCCCCATCAGTATTAAGCATCAATGTTAGGGGAGCAGGTTCTCAAGCCCATCGAGCGTGGAGAGGATTGGGTGGAATCGGCAGGGGATAATTCATGGATTACACCTGGGTAAGCGTTGTTTCCCCTCTAACATATTGGTTGATTCATGCATTCGACCCTATTTCACAGCTAGTCGCGTGAATCGATCAAATTTTGCTGAATTATTCCCGGCCTTACTATAACTTTTCTTTATTTGAATCAAATAGGATTGATCCCGCGCTTGCTTTCCGGCTGGCGGTTAGGATGGAAGTTAGTGAGCTGCACGGTAGAAAACCGCATATGATTACTGGATTTTTCTATCCAAAGGTGGTAGAAACAAGTATGTCGTTCAAAGATTTGCTTGCGGCGCTCCAAAATCCTTCATATGGATGGAGCTCTACCGATATTGTTGAACTAAAAAATTTCAACAGTACCGAGCAAAAGTTTCTCCCACTAACTTGCGAGGAGCATCTTGGATTGCTCTTTACTTTGAATGCTGAAAGACGCTTCGGTAAAATCCTTATCGAGGTGCTTCAGCCACGCAGTGAACGTGACAAGGGGAAGGACATTCAGAAATCTTTTGTCTCTGCTAATAGCGAGCGCCCTGGCACTCCTTGTAGGTCAAAACCAAGCAAAGCTAGTGGTTCTGAAAGTCATAATATGTCTGCTGCCACTTCTTGTGCCGCTTCTCCTGTCACTCCTGCAGCCGATGTATATCAAGATGCAGAGCCAGACGAAGAGGTGCCTCGAAATGATGATGAGGATGAGAATATGTTTCGTGATCTTGTACATACTGTCAGTAAACAAGCAATGGAAGATGAATATCAGGAACAACCTATCATTCGTGCTAGATTTGATGACACTGACGATGAAGAGAGGTAGGAGAACATTGACAACCTAGTTTTAGATGAATATGATGGTGAGGACATGCCAACAATTGAGTGGAACAGGGAAGATCCTCAGCTAGCTGTCGGCACCATATTCCAGTTGATGGTGGACCGTCATAATGCAGTGACTACATATTGCATTCTCACTGAAAATACATATGTGATTGATAGGAGTGAGCCAACAAGGTTTACTGTTCATTGCCCATATGATAGGTGTAGATGGAGGTTGCATGCATCACATATGTTGATGAGCAAGTTCATTCAGGTTTGTGTATTTGAGTTTTTACCGATTCATTTTATTTTCATATCATTGTGTAATATTTTCTAACAATATTTTGTTTGGGTCCCATTTTGTTTCAGATAAAAAAGAACCCACACTAGCACACTTGTCCACCTGGAGGGGGAGGAGGGAAGGCTAAAAATAAGCTAGCAAAGACTAGGTGGGTGGCAGATGCAATTTTGGATTGGTTGAGAGAAAAACCAACACTTGGTCCAACAACACTCCATGGGAAGCTATTTGAGAAGTGCAAGATTGATATACCTTACATGAGGATTTTCTATGCTAAGGAAATGGCTCTTGACAGGATTAATGGTCCTTTGGAATGAGAGCTTTCAGTTGCTCTACACATTTAAATCTGAAGTGGAAGCTGCTAGTCCAGGGAGTGTAGTAGATATTGACAAGCATACAGTTACATACAAACTAAAAGGGAAGTCATTTCAGAAGGAGTGCTTCAGGAGGGCTTTTGTTTGTTTCAAGGCTTGTTGGCAGGGGTTTCTTGATGGTTGCAGGCCCTATTTGGCTGTTGATGCAACTACTTTGAATGAAAGGTGGATAAGACAACTAGTGGCAGCTTCTGTAGTTGATGGACACAACTGGCTATTCCTAGTTGCATTTGGTGTAGTGGAGGCAGAGTAAGAGGAAATTTGGGTCTGATTTCTGCAACAGTTGCGTAACCTTATAGGTACACCCCCAGGTTTAGCTATACACACAAATGCTTGCAAGGGTTTGGAGAGTGCAGTGGAAATTGTATTCCCTGGGGTGGAGCATAGGGAATGTATGCGACACCTAGCGCAGAATTTCAGAAACAAATTTAAAGGTAAAGTTTATGATGAGAACTTATGGCCAGCATCATACACATGCAGTGAGAGGAAGCATGAGCATCATTTGAGGGTGGTGTATGCTCACAATCCTGTGGTGAAGGAGTACCTAGATGCACATCATGGAAAGTTGTGGTCAAGATAAAAATTTAATGAAATCTGCAAAGATCAAGTCATTGTAAGGGCTTCTGATATGGCAAATATTTGATAAGATTCGGCCGATGATCATGATAAAGATGGCTCCTCGCAAAAGAATTGCAGAAACAGAATATGTTGGCCATCTTATGCTCCCATCTCTTATTAAGTCATTGCATGCCAAGGCAAGAGGACTGGACATGAAATGCATTCGAGCGGCAACACACGAGGCTGAGGTAACATATACTGACAGTAAAAACAGGGAATGGAGATATCCAGTTGACCTAGCAACTACGGAATGCAGTTGTAGGCAATGACAGCTCCTTGGGAAGCCATGCATACATGCCCTACATCTGACGACTGTTATAGGTGGTGAAGATGGTGACGTTGATCAATACATCTCTGAATATTTTTCTGTTATCAATTTCAAGGTTGCTTATGCTTCCAATGTGCCCGCACTCTTGGGAAAATACCAATGGAACATAGTAGATCTAGGGTTCTGACTACATTCTCCTATACTGACTAGACTACTAGGAAGACCAAGGAAGAACATGATCAGAAGAGGTGAAGAGGGTCGTGTAAAAAGACAGCGTAAGTGCAAAAAATGTGGAACCCTAAGGCACATTGCTAAGAAATGTACCAATCCAGTGGATGCTTCATTTGGAGAAGAGGAACAATGGTCAACAACAAATGCAGAGGAGAATGCAGCATTAGAGCAGATTGAAGCTACTACAAAGGAGAATGCAGCATTAGAGCAGATTGAAGCTACTACAGAGTAGAATGCAGCATTAGAGCAGATTGAAACTACCATAGAGGAAAATGCAGCATTAGAGTAGATTGAAGCTAATACAGGGGAGAATGAAGCAACCGAATTAGCACTGCTGATAGCTTGGTATGTGTGCAACAACCTTCCCTTTTTTATGCATTTCTTCTCTTTTTATCGACGGCTTATAATCCTTTTTGTGTTTGGCCTAGCTCTAGGAAAATTAGAGGAAAATGAGAGAAAAGGCCAAGAGAGGAAGATTTAGAAGAATATGAAGCCATGGCTTATGAAGGTTTTGAACCCCGTCAACTGGCGAGTGCAACTTCTCCGTCAGCACCTCGACAGCCACCACCCGAAGTGAAGATCAAAAGGAAGAAGAAAAAGTTGGATATCCCACCTAGGGAAACCAAGAGCAAGGCTGTTGAGCCATCTCGGAACACAATGAGCAAGGCAAAGATGTGGAATGCAAGTTGTAAACTTTGAACTTCAAGGATTTGTACTAAGGTTGTGAAAACTTTTAAGGTTTAATAATTCTATTCGTACTTTGATGTGAAATTTGAGGCCAAATAAATTTAAATATTAGGCAAAATTTGAATTTGAACCAACACTTGAACTTCGATCTATGGTGTGATGTTGCAATGTTTGCTGAACTATTATAAACATTAGGTGAACAATCCGATATCTTTTGCGTGGTAAAACTTATAGTCATGGGAAATGTGCTCCAAATGTGCGAAGCTAGGGTAAACTACCCCATTTGTAATCAAGTACTTTTTGGACCTACTCTAAATGAGCCAAATATTTTTTTTATTAACACATATTCAATCTATATAGTGTAGATTCGAAGTCTCACTATTTATTGAATTAATCTTCATTTTTTTACATTTTTTTTGAAAATAATGTGACTTAATAGAAAACCATTTTAAAATGTTTAAAATATGAAAAAGAAAACTAAGTTCAGATCCTTCTTATTCACTTTGAAATGAAGCTTTGGTGATTTTTTTTAATTTTGCAAAACACCTACCTCCTTTCCTTGAACTGTGTGCAACGTTGTACGTGATAGCTCGTATGTGTAAAGGTTTTTCCATGAAAATGTCCATAGAACAAGTTTATGATTTTTTGTTGGTAACATGTCAAATAAGACAAATTGTGCGCAAGTTTTATATTTTTTTGATTTTTTAAATTAATGGTGCTCATTTAACCATGATCGTGCTAGGTAGGTATTTTTTTGAAAATGACTGTAGATCAAGTTTAGTATTTTTCCTCGTTAGTGTGTCTTATAAAACAATGACTCACGAAGGTTTCATATTTTTTGGATTTTTTTTAAAATTAGTTATGCTTAGTCAAACACTAGATAACCCCGTTGACCAACTCAAAACCCCTCTAAACCCCGCGGGGTTTCGCTAAATCCTAGCTCCGAACATCAGCCGTCCGATCATACCCTAGCGCCAAGCGACAGCCCTCAGATATGGTCTTCTAGAAGGAATTCTGAGGCCAGGGTGCGTGCAGGCTCCGCGTCGTCGGATCACCAGGATGGCTCCGCATCGCTGGATCCTTTGGCGATCTACGAGAGGCGATTCACGAGACGTTGGTTGTGCTCGCCCACCATTGCCTCCCCTATCTTCTTCTTCTTCTACTGTGGCGACCAGAGGAGCCACTCGTCTACTTCTCCTTCTCCCGCGACTAGATATGTAGAGCTCCACTTCAGCCTCCCGCCCCTCATGGACCCAGTATGGTCCAGTGCCCATGGAGCGATGCCCTGACTGCCCACGCACCACGCCACTTGTCGGTGCAAAAAACCCTGGGTCTGTTGCCCAGAGTGTGCACATGCCCAAGGACAAGATTACAACACCAGGATCAAACCAAGCACGAGGGATCAATTCTTTGAATGATCCAAGTATAGATCAAGAAGACCAAGATGAGCTAGAGAAGCGAGATATCGCTAAGGAAAGAACCTCCCTTGCCGGGCAGGCGAGCCTGGCAAGGTTGGGTTTGCCGCGGAAGCAAGCTTCCAGATCGTCCCGGCAGGCCTGCCGGGGTTTGCGGAGGCGAGCCACTCCACTGCCCCACCTCACAAGCGACGCAAGTCATCAATCAGTGTTGTGTCAAGCCCCAAGGTGACTAAGTGGCTGCTTCTTGCCACATGGCTGCCAATTCCTACAGCAAACACCTCCATATGACACCCGTCCTGAGACGTGTCAAGCAAGCAGGCGCAAAGCTGGCGAAACAGCTCGGCAAGGGGTGCCGGGCACGCTGTGATGTGACACTCGACGACGCATTTAATGCGCTCTGTCAGCCTGCAGAGTTAGGTATGATAGCACTGTTTGCTATCTAATCAGTATTTGTAGGTTGTGAATTGTGTTTTGTGTTGTGTATTTTGAAAGTACTTTCATATATGAATGTCCTTTGAATTTCAGATTTGCAGTATTAAGCATATGAAGTATTTTATGAATTCTAGAGATCTATTTTTAGCACTTAAAAAATGTAGTTTCATATAAAAGTGCAAACAATGTGATTCTCAGAGAAGAAACTACAAGTTTCAGTTTCAGATAAGAAACTGCAAGTTTCAGAGGCAGAGCATTTATATTAACACGCCCTTTTCAAACAGGGATAACGTCATGTTGGAAATTTTATTCGTGGTTGAAAATGGAACTACCAGCCAGTTAACATCATGCTGATCAACATTCATGCATAGTACATCTTCATATGACGCGCAATCAAAAAGATATGTTATTTTCAAAATGCCCACACAATGTCGAGTGTGCGAAAAACAAAGAAAACGAGGGACGATGTTTTGCAAGTGTTGGAGGTGGTGTGTGTAGATGACAATGGGGACCCACATGTCAATAATGGCAGAGGCAAAAAAATTGAAGATATTTTCACTTCATTAGGTGGAATCGAACCCGGGAGGAACAGTGGTCTGGTAGTGTTGGCCACTGGGCTAGTTCAGTAGTTTCGCTAGAAATTAGGCACAACATCTACCGTTACTATAACATGCCTTCCCCGGCTCCGGTTCGTTCTCGTCCTCCACCTTTGTGCCCTCGCCACAGCGCCGCTGTGTGCCGTTGTGAACATGCTAGACAAACGAGAGAAATCTGGAGAGGACTGTATGTGGAGAGGCGAATAGTTGGGACCCACCAGGTCTATGGTCGTACGCAAGCAAGTGCATCATTGAAAAAATACTTCCTCCTAATGCTATACTGACGTTGGGGCCCATGGGTTAGTCAACATAGTTAGCTTCAACATAGTTACTAAAGGAGATAAATTTAGAACGAAGCCCGGGAGCTAACAGGTATCATTTATTATCAGTGGGCCAGCAAGTATCAGCTGGGTTGTGGGCTGCCCCGTCCAGGCTTTCTTTTTTAATATTCGCAGCCCATGACATGTCGGTTTGTATTTTCTTAAGGGTCGTCATGTATCGACCGGCCTATGGACCTCCCATCCTAGGTTTTATTTTTTCTGAAACATATGCAGCCCAACTTATGTATTTTTTTGAAGAAAACGCATAGGTCTTTTCTATTTTTCTATATAAGAATAGGAACGCCACATCCAACTTATGTTTCCCTTCTAACTATATTATATATATTTATATTATTTTATATGTTATTATATATTACTGTTATTGTCATCATATATTTAACAAATACTTACATATATAAGAAAACAATATCCCACGTCTTATTAACTTATAAAAATAATTTTTTAACAATAAAATCCTGAATTATTTTACAGTAAGGCAACGAAAATCCTGGTGATTGTGTACAAAAGCTTGGTAAGATTTAAGGACCAATGTAATAATAAAGCACTTATTATTCAAATATCTCTATAACAAAATGCTTAGCCCCTGTTGATTTTTTGATAACATTGTTGCGCCCAACCCAACATTGTAATTAGAACCAGCCCAGTAAAATCGTGTATTTCGAGAAAGTGCAAATGGGCTGTAATTTTTTAGAAAAAACTAAATGGGCCGCATGGATGCTACATTATTTGTTTAGCCAGCCCAGCAAATTCGTGTATTTCGAGAAAGTAAAAATGGGCTATAGTTTTTAAAAAAATGGGTCGCATGGATGCTATATTATTTGTTCACCCAGCCCAGTAAATGGACTGTAATTCTTAAAAAAGATCAAATGGACTGTAAATCTAAAAAAATAGGTTGAATATGTGCCATATTTTTGGAGGCTGAAATGTGGGCCAATAGGGTGAAGCCAACGCAAGTCGTTGTTAACTTAGTCAACAAATGATTCTGACATCGATAGTCGTTGGATTTACATCCAATGACCGGCACCCATGTTCAATCTCTCGTCTTCTTCCTCCAGCGCCGCCGGGACCACCTGCTCCCGCCTCCTGCTGCTAGCAGCTCTGCTTAGCATGGTTCGCTGCGAAGCGCTACCCCACCGCTGGCGAGGCCATCCCTCCACCCCTCCACACCTCCTGTTCTTCTCCACTGACTGCCAAACCATGCTGCACCAGAACCAGTTAACCCTCATACACCTCTCCGTCTGCAACTCCACTCCCGCGTCTTCCCATCTTCGGCTCGTTGCTGTCCGCGGCCTCGCCGTCGTCCACCACCTTGGATGCGCTCGGCGCGCCGTGGTCAACGTAGCCAACAAACGAGAGTCGTCGGAAGAGGACTGTACGTGGAGAGGCTGACAGTGGGGACAAACTAGGTCCATGGACGCACTCATGCAACCGCCTTCTTATTACGCGAAAATAAAATTATTCCTCACCCTGAAAGCTGGGACCCACCACGTATATCTTCGCACGGAAGGAAGTGCCTCCTTATTCCTGCCATTGACAGTTGGGACCCACCAGCTACATCTTCGTACGCAAGGAAGCGTGTCCATATTACAAAAAAAAGATTCTTCCCCCTGACAGCTGGGACCCACCAGCTATATCTTCACACGCAAGGAAGTGCCTCCTTATCCTCCCTGATAGCTGGGACCCACCTGGTCGAACCGTACGTAGGGTTGTCTGTCTGTTCGAGAACGTGTATGTGCATACTGGTTGATCGGTCTGTCTACAGTGATGAACCATGACCGAGTAAGAAGCGGCACGTGTCGTAGTAGAGGCACGAACGTAGCATGTCATGCAGTCCCTTCTATATCATGTACATGTACATACAGCCACACTACAAGAAAGTAAATACGGCTACGTACGTACATATTGACGGGGTCTCAAACGCGTACAACGACGACGTCCTATTCATCGGTAGCCAACCGGCTGGGTCGGAACGGAGAAACTGTGTTGTGTTCATCGGGAGGCAACAGAATGCGTCCTGTTCATCGGGAGCCAACCGGCTTGGACGGAACAGCCAAAACGAGGCCTGGCATACCGCAGAATGGAGGAAACTGCCTTCTGTTCGACCGCCTACAGTCGAAATGGGATCATGTTCATCGGAAGGGGTATGGCGTATCGCAAAACAGAGGAAATAGACTTCTCTTCAACCTCCTACGATCGAGATGGGGTCCTGTTGATCGGGAGGGGTGTGGCGTACCGCAAAACGGAGGAAACAGACTTCTCTTCGACCTCCTACGGTCGAAACGGGGGTCATGCTCATTAGGAAGGGTGTGGTGTACTGTACCGCAAAACGAGACTCCACGGGCTACTGTTCATCCACTGTCTACCTCCTCGCTCCAACTTCCACGGGCTACTGTTCATCCACCGTCTACCTCCTCCAGCCTCCACCTACGACTATTCATCCACGACGTCTCCCTCCTGCCCCCAGCAGCTACTGTTCATCCCGCCTCCACTGGCTCCTGTTCATCTAGCCTCCACCGGCTACTGTTCAACCAACCCTCCATGGGCTACTATTCATCCAGCCCTCCACCGGCTACTATTCAACCAGCCCTCCACGGGGTCCTGCTCATCCACCCACAACCGGCTCGATCGGGGTCCTGTTCATCCAGCGGCAATGGCCCCTACTACCACAGGGTCCTATTCATCCAACCCCCACCGGGAACTGTTCATCCAACCCCAACAACGCTCACTGTTCATCAAGAGGCAGCAGGTTCGATCGGCTTCAGTTAGCAGCAGTAGCGAAGGAATCGCTCGATCGGGTTCAGTTAACAGCCATGGATCGATCGCTCGGGTTTAGTAGGCGAACGCCTCATTCGGGTTCAGTTAGAGCCCAACGCCTCGCACCCACGCGCATACGTATACGAGAGAAACACGCAATCCCTCCGTGCATCGCTCGGCCCCGACCACCCACCATAACCGGGAACTCCCTGAAATTTTCCTCGCCCTCGCTTCTACCACGGTTTTTTTCGTCATGGACAGCCCAAAGAATGTCATGCTGCTGCATCTCCGGCCCGCCCAGGACGAAATGCCCATTTTTTGTCATGATTTTTTGTCATAGAAGTAGCAGCCCACCACATCTATGATGATACCGGGTTTTGTCACAATTATCGTCATAGAAGTGTCATAAGCACGACAGAAAAAAAATTCGTTCGGCCCAAAATGTCACGGATGTGTCTTTTTTTTGTAGTGTTGGCGGACAAAAGGAAGGGGGAGTAGGGGCGGAGTGGAAGGAAAGGGGACCGGGAGGAAGATTTGAGTGGGATGAGGGTGTCATAGTCCTACGTGGTTGGTATTCGGACTCCCGCAAAGCCCCCTAGCTTGCTTCCAGTTTGCAGGAAAAAGATGCCCGAAGTAGCTAGCGGATGGATACATGACTACTGGATGGCAAAACATGTCTGGGCTGAATGGTCCATACGGATGTAGGCAGATTGAGGGTCCATGTTGGAGATGCCCTTACCCCTTATGTCGGTGTCAAAACCGGCGAATCTTGGGTAGGGGGTCCCGGACTGTGCGTCAAGGCCGGATGGTAACAGGAGACAAGGGACACGATGTTTTTACCCAGGTTCGGGCCCTCTCGATGGAGGTAAAACCCTACTCCTGCTTGATTAATATTGATGATATGGGTAGTACAAGAGTAGATCTACCACGAGATCAAGGAGGCTAAACCCTAGAAGCTAGCCTATGGTATGATTGTTGTATGATGGAGTTGTCCTATGGACTAGAACCCTCCGGTTTATATAGACACTGGATAGGGTTAGGGTTACACAGAGTCGGTTACAATGGTAGGAGATCTTGAATATCCGCATCACCAAGCTTGCCTTCCACGCCAAGGAAAGTCCCATCCGGACACGGGACGAAGTCTTCAATCTTGTATCTTCATAGTCCTGGAGTCCGTCTGAAGGTATAGTCCGACTACCCGAACACCCCCTAATCTAGGACTCCCTCACCTTGTCTGGAGCTAGCGCTAGAGTTCTTGTACTCTCTCCCTACTATCAGTGAAAGATACTGAAAGAGCACGGTGCCCCCATGTTTGGTTTTGGTAATCGATGACAATCCCCATGTAATGGTTGCCTTGAGTTATATTTGTAGTGTTTGTCCATAGGCATTGCTTGAAGACCATTTGTTGGTTTCAAGGTTTTTAGAAGAAGATTATGTGTTGACCAAGGTGCTATTCAAGGAGATATCCAAAGATTGGTCATGTGAGAGTTGAGCCTATTGCAAGCATGTCTTGAAGAAGGTTGTGTGAACATTAATGTTTACCTTCAAGACATCATCTTTATGAAGAGATAAGATATGATACAAAGGTTGATCAAGACTAAGTACAAAGAGTGATTCAAGTCGATCTACACACAAAGCGTATACGATGTACCAAGTGGGATCAAGTGATTCCATGGTATGCTAATCATTGTCCATTACGCTTTGTGTGCTAACCCATGGTCTATGTAAGGTTTTTTTGTGGGGTTAGGAATGTGTCCATGGGTGTGCATCAAAAGGAAGATATCATATAACCCATGAAGGATGACATCGAGTGGTGATTGTCATAAAGGTTCTGTTGTGCAAGTTCAAGAGGAGCATCATGAAGAGATCACATGGTTGAAGCTTGCCGCCCATTCTGGTGATAGCGGGCATGAGAAGATATGCCAAAGAGTGGCTCACCCATAGTGGAATATGGGGAGCAATCTACTAGTCTTCTTCTAGCCAGCGCAATCAACAAAGGTGTTCCACTTGAGACGGTCAAGATCGTCATTATCTAACTCAAGTGTACCAACTAACACAATGAAACCAGTAAAATAGAAAACCCGTTAATGGAGGTTTCACACCTCTATATCATTGGCATATTTCTGTTGCCACTTCCGAAGATTTTCAGTCGTGATTTGACAACTCTTGTCATCAATTTTCTATCATGTTTGAGTTCATCAAAATCAGAGTTCATTTGCAAAGCACTCAAGAGGTAGTACCGTTTGGTTTAGGCCTTCTGCAGGTCTTCCCACAATTAACAGTAGTACAGTGATAGTCTCACTTCGTGCGGTACTTCCGCATTCTACTGTGCTCCCACTACCGCTTGTTTTGGGGCTCCTGTTGCCCTTTGCCGCTTTTACGGTACTAGAGCGGTACTATGATAGTTATACCGCTTTGTGCGGTACTTCCTCTTTGGCGCTTCTCTGTACTGCTGCTCCTCTGAACCATGTGATCCTAAGTAGTACTATTGCTGATGGATGGACGGTAGTACCGCTCCAGCACTTCCCATGCTCACTTCGCTACTCCTAGAACTACCGCTTTAAGGAGTAGTACTGCTCCTAGGAGCGATATTATCGCTTTATTGCGGGCAGAGCATAACGGTTGGATATGGCCCCCCTCTATAAAAGGGGGTCTTCTTCCCCAATGGTTCTTATCCTTGGAGCTCGTGTCCTCCCCCATCATCGTTGACCCTCCTTGAGCTTGCTATCTCTCAAACCCTCCCAATGATTCTTGCTCCATTTCGAGGGAAAAGAGAGAGGAGATCTAGATCTACATTTCCACCAATCCATCTCTCCTGTAAGTGAGGGAAACCCTTTGGATCTAGATCTTGGAGTTCTTTTGTGTTCTCCTTGTTTTTCCTCCCATATTCCTCCATAGATTCCGTTGCTTTGGTGTTGAGGGCGAGGGACTTAAACACTTTGTGTGTTCTTACCATTGCATTAGTTTCATCAGTTTTAATTCTCCATGGTGATACGTGAAAGTGAAAAGTTGAGTAGCTTTTTTACTCTTGGGTGTTTGGGCAACGTAGAGCTTGTTCCTCTTGGGTGCTTGGGCGCCCTAGGCGCTTGGTGGTGTCGCGGAACTTAATCATTATGGTGTAAAGCCCCGGGCAAGCGTCGGGGTCTCCAATTAGGTTGTGGCGATTGCCCTGAGCAATTTGTACGGGTTCGGTGACTGCCCTAAGGGTTGGCAATTGTACGGGTTCGATGACCGCCCTCATGCCCCCCTTAGTGGAATCGTGACATCTTGCATTGTGGGCTTGAGGAGATTACAGTGCCCCTAGTGGCATTTTGGGGAGCATTGTGCCTCTACACCGCTTCAAACGGAGATTAGCATCCGCAAGGGTGTGAACTTCGGGATACATCGCCGTCTTCACGTGCCTCAGTTATCTATTACACGAGCCCTTTATATACACTTTACTTTGTGGTAGCCATAGTGTTTTATATTATATATCTTACTGTCACTTAGTTGTTTATCTTGCTTAACATAAATTGTTGGTGCACATAGGTGAGCCTAGTTGTTTTAGGCTTTGTGCTTGACAAATTAAAGGCTAGTTTTGTTCCGCATTTGTTTAACTCTAAACCATAATTATTTTAAAGCACCTATTCACTCACTCCCCCACTAGACGACATCGACGGATACACAGGTTCTTGCATATTCGTGAACAAATGATATGAATGCAATTATTGTACACATGTAAGTGATGATATGCAGAAGATGCTCTCGACTCGCCACTTATGGCATCCCCTCCTTCTATGGGCTAACGACTTCGTCATCACCCAAGGCAAGATCGCCTAGTATGAGGTTTGCAAAGACTGCTATCACCAGCGGGCTCGGCATTTGGGATCTTCACCCCTGAAGCTTGTGTGTGATGACGAAGTTCCACTCTCGACTCCATGACGATCCTACACATCTTTGGCAATCCTGGTTTGCCGATCACTATAGCTGGTCCATCAGGTGCGACCTTGGCGACACCAATCATCTTGGCACCCCAACTTGCAAATGCATCATCACATATCACACTCCTGCCTAGATTCTGTGCTTGGAGCAAAGTTTTCACATGGGACCACGAAGACACCCAAAAAAAGCAGACAAAATTGTAATATGCATAGCATAGACCTAACCTATGAACAGATCCAATTAAATACCCAGTTCTCCAAATCAAATAGAGAACTCTTAGTAATTGTTCCAAAGAGGTGAATGGGCCTACATTATCTCTACTCCTAATGGAGCAGTTGGTAGTCTCGCTTCCAGGTTTTTTTTCGTCCCATCACTTTTGTCCGGTTTTTTTCGTAGGTTAACCATCGTAGATTTTTTTTGATGATGGTTTCTTATTCACCGGTTTATTTACCCCTCAGCTCTTTCCTTGCAAATCAGCACTTTCCAAACGTGCACGCAATCACGGATCTAAATTTACTAACTTATCCAAATCAACCGATACCTTCCATTATTGCAAATTTCTTTAGGAAACAAATAATAGATTTTAAGGAAACAAATGACGCATCATACTTTACTAACAATCACTAAAAAACAAATCTAAATTAATTAACCTTACCTTAAATCACATAATCACTTTAATTAGAAAACATTTTCTTTCCTAACTGCACCCCGCTTAGTGTGCACATAACAATCCGAAGTAATTAGAGTCACATGATTGAATCCATTTATTTAGAGCGACATGATTGAATTCATTTATTAACAATAATCCTCACCAAAAGTGTGTTTAGCAATTTTAGAGGGCGGACCAAACTCTGCCATCCGCTCGCCCGTGTTTGTTTAGGTACAGGAAAAAATGGCATATGGAAACAACACGACCGGGGCGGCGGTGCAATCTTCGGGGATAGGGGATCGGAGGAGAAGGATTGGCCTGGCAGCATGATCGGGGTGCTTCCCCACGGCCGCGGCCGTCCTCGCGATGCCACCTACCCGAAATCAACGTTGCTCCCTGCCGTCAGCCGAGGCAACGCCGCCTGCCCTCCTACCCACGGTCCGCTGCCGCGTGCGGCTACGGCGGGAGGAGTAGCGATGGGGCCGAGATCCTTCATGCGTTCCAGGATGGAGGCCATGATTTCGTCGAGGTCGTTGCTGCCTCCTACACTCAGGGTGTGTCGCCGAGATCGAGGCGAACATGAGGAGCTGTGGCCACCGCCATGGTCACCCCATCACAGGGGATGGAGCACGCCGTCGGCCTACAGCTTGTGGAGATCACTAATGCTCTTCAGGTCGCGTGGTGACCGGATCTTGCCGATGTGTCCCTCCCCGACGACCTCCTCTTCGCCCGGTTGGCCGGCATGGATCTCGCCACTGCTGCCCTCAACTTCTCTGCCTCGAGCTCGACGGTCAGCCACCATGGATCCCCCAGCTGGAGGGTCACATGAACCAGCCGTCCTCCCATGCTGCAGCGGTGAGAAGGTGACATGGCTCTCCGTACACGAAGAGTGGAGTTCAGTCAAGTACTTATATACTTGGCCTCTACTGCTGATCCATGTACATGGAGAAGAACAGACAACCGCTCATTCATGCTTCGTTCCACTCCTTTGCGCTACATTACTGGAGGTGACATTTTCCTATCTCTCTATGTTGTAACAAGCCTGCTGCCTAAATAGTTAATGGATTTTTTATTTAAATTTATCGCTGCTTAGTGCTTTGTTGCAATTGTTCACCCAAGATTCTTATATATAATCTGAGCGTATGTAGGCATACTTAGCTTTGCTATTCCATTTTTTCTGGCGCATAGAAATAAGAGTATTGTCCAGGTTAGGTATTCAATTGAGTATGGTATTTGGATTGCTATCAGAATGTCTTTTCTATGCATGTGATTTCTCACATCTGGTTATAATATTTGCGAAGACGTGCATTGCACGTGCACTTGGAAGCGGGCCCGTGGCCCGCGCTGGACGGCGCCGACGCCGACCCGAGCCACCTTGTCCGCGTATTCTTGGAGCTGTGGCTGGTCGATTTACATGAAATTAATTCCCTCAGTTCTGGTGGCAAATATAATACACATAATCCATATTGTTATGCACTAGCGTGTATGTGTGAAATAGATGGATTATGGTCCCGTACCCAATAAGATGGATATGTGTGTGTGTTAGAGAGAGAGTGAGAGGGGGATAGAGAGTGAGGAAGAGGGAGGGAGAGTGTGTGTCTGTGTCTGTGTGAGGATTTGATGGTAAAAAAGGTCGCCAATGTCGTAATATTGAACTCTTAAAGTTAATGTGGCCCCGTTGCAACGCACAGACGTTCTTCTAGTGAACATGTAGAGGAGATCGACCCTTGCATTTCATCGAACCACTCGTTTTCTTTTCTGCCCACGAGCTAGCGAGCTGATCCTGAATGGCCACATGCACGCACGATCAAATGGCTCCTGAATGGACCGATCTGAAATCGCGCCCGTAGCCCGGCGCCTAGCGGCAGAAATCACATATTTGACCTGTGGGCCAAATCAAATCACAAATTGACCTTGTTCTGAAAAAATTTCACTCTGCTGACCCTTTTGTGTGACGCCCGACAGCTGGGCGCCACACACTACTATGCAGCGCCTCTCTCTTAGGCGTCGCACATCCTGCCAGCGTGGCGGCCCTGGTCCAGTTGCGGCCCCACAGACAGCAGTGCAGCGCCCAAGGGATAGGCGCCACACTGTGTAAAGTGCAGCGCCTATCGCTTGGGCACTACACAGGCTGTGTTCCACTTAGGCTGGCCCCAGCGTCTCTCCCATCCCACCCCCACCCCACACACCCCCCCACACACACAAACCCTTGCGCCCCTCCTCTCTTCCCCTCTCCCCCCCTCTCTTCCCCCCTCCCCCCCTCTCAAATCCATCTCAAATCTTTCAAATCCGAAGTATTTGACCGTGAATTTCGAAGCCAACCCCTCCCTTAAGGTAATCTCCTTCGATCCCCTCGTTTTCATCCATAGGAATTGTCACATTTGCTCAAATCTTGCTACTTTTGGGAAACCCTAGTTTTGGCTTGGATTTGCAAATTTGTATTGAATCATGTTATGTTTCTTTGCTAATTTGGGTTGGTTAGGCTTTCATAGTATGCTAGGGTTAGGGTTATGTGTGTTTGATGTTGGTGTTAGGGTTATGCTATGGTTAGGGTTGTGGTTATTGTTAAGTGGGGGTTAGGGTTATTAATTCATATATATGTTATGGCATATGTATTTTGTGCAAATATTTTTGTTAAGTACTTACTTGATATATGTGTGTTTTTTATTATAGGGATGGGGAGAACATGTGTTTATGTTCATCATGTGGATAAAGAGGCCTTTTTGAAAGGCAATGCAGAGCCGGACCCGGATGAGCTTGACATGGTGTTTGAGAGTAGTCCAAGCTATGCGGAGCTCTTGGACCAAGTGAGGAAGGATTTGAATTGGATGGACCCAAGTGACGTTGTTGAGTTCGAGGGAAGGCATAATGTTGGTTTTGGACATCACATCCGTTGGAAGACAATGCGTGTGAACTCCGAGCAACGTTGGGTTGCATACAAGGAGACGGTTGCCGAATCTCTAGACAAGGCTCTTGAGTTATTTGCCTCCAAGAAGGTTGAGTCTATTTTGAATTTGGACTTGAACTGGAACCCCTCCCCGTTGGTTGCCAGCACTCCACCACCCATGAACCAAGATCAAATGAGTGAACCTCATTTCACGCAACAAGATTGGCCACATTGAGCCTGTCTCCAAACAACCAAAATGAAGGTTTTGAAGAGGAGAATGATGAGTACGAGGAGGATGACAACGAAGTTGATCTCCATGACAACAATGTGGGTGATCTCGACCAATATCATGTGCAAGAGACAATGGACCAATCCATCCCTTTTTCCCGTGCATATGCATCGGACTCGGATGACGTTGGTCCCGATGAAGAAGTTGATGAGGAGGGGTTCACACCGAAGGAGGCCCAAGCATTCAAGAAGGTATTCGGGCGGGATCACAAGACACCATTGTTCAAGGATCTTAGTCTCGCAGATGAAGCCGTCGTGGATGGTGGAAAATGCATATCTCTTGGAGCTAGGCCAAGTTCTCACCGTGATTTGGAAGACGGCAAGAACGGGATATATCCCGGTTGTGAGTTTCAATCCTTCTTGGAATTGAAGATGTGGCTCGACAACTACTCGGTTACGCATTATCGTCCACATAAAGTGGCCAACTCGGACGTCAATGTGCGTTACACGGTCAAATGTGAAGTGCCAAGTTGTGCATGGATTGTGTGTGCAAGGCCATGGAAAGGAGGTCCCACTTGGCGCATAGTGAGTTGTCTACCAAATCACATGTGCCGGCACAAGAATGCGGAAGGCAAGCTTGTGCACCAACAACACAGACAACTCACATCCGAGTTCATCGCTTATAGGCTTTCGAACCAAATATCCACACTTCCAACAATGAGCATCAAGAGTGTCATTGACCTTGTGAAAGCCATCTTTCATTACAAGGTGAAGTACGGCAAGGCATGGAAGGCGAAGCAAGCCGCATTCAAGATGTTGTATGGCAATTGGGAGGAAGCATACAACCAACTCCCTAGGTTGTTGTTAGCTATGGCCACCACAAACCCAGGCATGGTTCACGTGGTTGAGCCTCATGGGCACCAAACATTGATTCACAACGGGAGGACCGTCCGAGTATTTGGCCATGCATTTTGGGCCTTTGAGCAATGCGTGAGGGCTTTTGAGCATTGTCGGCCCGTCATCGCCATTGATGGCACGTTCTTGACCGGACAATACAAGGGCACTTTATTGGTTGCAATAGCAAGTGATGCCAATAACCGGGTGTTGCCTTTGGCTTTCGCTTTGTTTGAGGTGGAGAACAATGATAACTGGGAGTGGTTGTTGCGTCAATTGAGAACAAGGGTATTACCGGCTGAAAGGGAAATTTGTGTCATATCGGATCGCCATCCAGGAATTCTAAATGCGGTGGTTGTTGACATTCCCGGACATAGAAAGTTGCACCATCGATGGTGCATGAGGCACTTTTGTGCAAACTTCTATAGGGCATGTGGTATCAAGGAGTTGGCCGATGA
Organism: Triticum dicoccoides; assembly: GCF_002162155.2. NCBI lineage: Eukaryota > Viridiplantae > Streptophyta > Magnoliopsida > Poales > Poaceae > Triticum > Triticum dicoccoides. The sequence continues at coordinate 72,560,833 of NC_041389.1, forward strand.
TCTTCAAGATTGTTGTCTCGCTTTCACCAACAAGCGGTTTGCCACATTGTTCAATGCATTGCTCAGACACAAGAAAATTGACCCCGGTGGTCATGAATTTCTCAGTAAGAACATTGTCGAAAGGAATATTTGGGCACGTGCTTTCGATGAAGATGGCCGGAGGTACGGTCAAATGACAAGCAATATGGCAGAATGCTTCAATAAGGTGCTCAAGGGTGTACGTGCATTACCCGTGACGGCAATAGTTCAATACACATTTGACAAGATGAATGGATACTTTTTGAAGTATTCAATGGAGACGGATAAGCAGATTGCTGGTGAGAACAAGGATAAGCACAAGTACTATTTCCCACCAAAGGTTGAAGAATGGTTGGACTTTCAATCACGAAAGGCAGACTCAGAAGAAGCTATACTATATGACGACAACGAGTGGAAGTATGAGGTGAAAGAGCCTGGAGGAACCACAAACGAAGGCCACCAACACGGAGGCCGCGCTTTCAAAGTCTCCCTAACACGGTGTGATTGCAGCTGCATGAGGCCATCGTTGCTTCATCTCCCATGCTCGCACTTGTTAAATGCAGCCCGTGTTAGGAATGTGGACGTCAATCACCCTCTTACCGTGAGGGAGTCCGAGTTCTCAATCATGACGGTAAAGAAAACTTGGGCTCCCCGGTTTCAGCTATACTTGGACCAATCACAATGGCCGAAGTATCATGGAGTTCAACTTTGGCCGGACCCGGAATTGAAGGTCGTTAGACGGGGAAGACGTAAGACAAAGCGTCTTAGAGGTGACATGGACGGATGGGGCCGTAGTGGCGGTGGAGAATACGGCACCGGCCAATTCCAAGAGCCTCGTGAGCAATCCCGTTGTGGGGACTGCAGTCATGGGGGACACAACACAAGAACTTGTCCCAAAGCAAGAAAAAGATCAAAGAAAAATGATGCAAGCACAAGCCAAGCAAATGATAGCCAACCAAGTCAACCAAGGAGTAGCCAGCCAAGTCAAACAAGCCAACGAGGCACTAGGCAACAAAGAGGCCGTGGTGGTGGTAGAGGTCGTGGTGGTGGTAGAGGCCGTGGTGATGGTCTTGGCCGTGGTGAAGGCCTAGGCCGTGGTGATGGTCTTGTCCGTGGTGGTGGGAGAGGCCGTGGTGATGGTCTTGGCCGTGGTGGTGGTACAACCCGTGGTGGTGGTAGAGGCCGTGGTGGCGGTAGAGGCCATGGTGGCGGTAGAGGCCGTGGTGGTGGTCTAGGCCTTGGTGGTGGTAGAGGCCGTGGTGGTGATCTTGGCCTTGGCGGCGGCCGTGGTGGAGGAATGTTCACTCAGTTCAATGGACCATTGCCGTATGTGACTTACTATCATCTTGTTCTTTTGGCTAAATGCTTGTGTTGTCATTTTGCATTGTGTGACTAACTATTATATTGACATTTTCATAGGTACGGAAACAATGAAGGGGGTGGAGGACACGGAGGCGAAAGGTGAGCTCCCTTGGTGGTCGGAGGAGGGAAAAGAAGAAGAAGAAGAAGAGAGGAAGAAGAAGGGACAAGGACCAGACCTTTCTATGAACCAAAATGTGGGCTACTATGTGATATGAGACGTAAATGACTATGTCTTTTTGGCTAAATATTTGTGTATGACTATGTGATTGGACAACTCTATTGCTATATGTGTATGAGTATGTGATTTGGGCTATTATATGTGTTTTTGAACTACTACATGTGATTTGGATCTGATTATGTGCCATCTATGTGAATCACAAAACAAAAATTGCTCTTTGTATTTGAAAACAGGCCATCGATTATGTGCCATCGATTTTGTAGGCATGGCTTCATCCGGTTCCATGACGAGGCCACCGTGTGCTAACCAAGAAGACATGCTGAACAAGTGGGAGGACGCATCTTTGGACAAGGTGAAGGAGAAAGATATGAACATCCCGCCATGTTGGTGTGGAGATGTTTGCAAAAATAAATCATGGACGGAAGGGCAGAGATATTTTGTATGCCCGAACTATGCTTATGATCGTGCACTTCCAACTAACGCCTATGACCAACCACCGGTAAGCTCGAGAAGTAAAATGTTACTATCAAATGTGTGTCAACACTAACAAAAATTTTGTATGCAGTCACCGCCTCCTCTATGCAAGTACTTCACATGGATAGATCTTGAAGTGCCAGAAGATGTCAAAAAGGACCAATACCAAGATTGTCTTAGGCGGCAGCGGCGGTTCGAAGAATCGTTTCGAAGAGGCTTGGAGGAAGAGCGTCGTCAGAAGGAGAGGATGGAGCGGAAGAAAAGAGAGGAGGAGAGGGCACGCCAAGCGAAACTTGCTCGTGAGGAGGAGAGGGCAAGAAAGCTTGCAAAGGCTCGCGAGGCACAAGAGGAGGACTCGGCCCGTGACAAGAAAGGGAAATGGCCTCGCTCTACTCAGTAGGGACTTCGCTTCAGTGCACTCGCCGTGAACTATCTTTTAAATGGATGTGTCGTGAACTTGTGAGGGCATGTGAGATGTTGGTGAACTATCTTCTAGGGCAAACTGCCATTTGTCATTTGTAATGAATGTGTCGTGAACCATGTCGTAGTAACTTGTTCAATTGTCGTAAGTGATGAACTCGTCGGCATAAAATTTTTGTTTGTTCAAATTTCTGTGATGATGAAGTCATTGTACGTATTATGATGTTCCGGTGAAATGAATGTGCTCTCAATTCTGTTTTTGCAGTAAACAGCAGTGCAGCGCCTAGAGAAAAGGCGCTGCACTGTTCTATGCAGCGCCTAAAGGATGGGCGTCACACTGTAATGTGCAGCGCCTTGTTCTGGGGCGCTGCACTGTGACTTGTAATTTTCGTGGATCGTCAGTGTCAAAGCCTTCTGTGGTCCTATGGGTAGCCATGGCCACTTAAGCAGCGCCCATGAGAAGGGCGCTGCACTGTGATGTGCAACGCCTAGGCGTGGGGCGCTGCACGGTACAGTGCAGCGCCTGACTGTCAGGCGCTGCAGTGCTGTTAACTGCCAAACTGCAGAAACAGATTCCATTTTGGCAAATACAAATACTACACAATTCAACTGAACAAAGACAACATCATTCAGGACAAATACTGAACAAAGACAAGTAATAAATTGAACATCACATCATTTAGGACAATTCAACGTTACTACTAGGTCGCAAACATAAGTACCACAATAGTAAAAGTTCATCAACCTAACGAAACGGCTACAAAGAGAGCACTTCCATAGTAGCAAACACTAATGCCTTCCGCGCGTGTTCTTGGTGCCACGCTTGCAGGTAATCTTCTTCCTCCTGGGTGGACGAGCCTCCTCTTCCTGCACTTCCTCCTCCGCCTCCGCCTCCGCCTCCGCCTCATGATCCAAGCTAGCCATCCGCGAGGGCCCTACGACCACCTTTGGGTTGCCTCTGTTGTCAAAGTCATTGGGCGTGTACCGGCGTCTGGGCTGCCTAGGCTTGAACACATATGGGGACTGAAGTTGAGCGTCCGCCAAAGTCATGTCATCATCAAGGTCATCACCCTATCACACAATCACACAATATTGTGAAGACCGACTTCGTAATCAAGTGAGAATCACATCTAAAGGATTAGTCATACCTCTTGGGTGACCGCACCCTCATCATCCATATAAGCATATGAGGAACTCACATCGTCCCCCTGATGGTGAGATGAGGGGTCTGATGGTGTACCAGACCTAGAGGCAGATGGTTCATCATATTCGGGATCACGGCAACCGAGAAGATTCGATAACCGCCTTAACTTCCTGGCCTGACGCTGTAACATGAACAAGTGTGGAAGATATCAAAAACCGCAACATAGACTACCTCTCATAGTGAATGCGATTTGTACCTTGAGGAATGCTCGTAGTGAACCATCATCATTGCCTTTTGCAACCGGTGTGTTCTCCAAAATATTCTGGCTCTCATCAGCAGCTTTCTTGATCTCGGTGCGCTGTGGATGAGAAATAATGAACACGTTAGCCATTCAAACATGTGTAATACGGCCAACGGGAAAGTAAAGAAGGAACACTTTACCACATAGTTAATCACCGGAACAGTAGGGACTCCTTGCCCTAACTTGACATCTCTGTTGTACTTCCCCTTTGATAGATCCTCAAAGTTTATGGGTTCTTCAAGAATATCCTCATTATATGCCGGCGGGCATATCTCAACTTGAGTATTTTCAAGAAGCCATCGTATGTAGTTATCAAACGCAACTGGGTTATGCTCACGAAGCTGGGCACGTGCAGTGCTACGAGCTTGCTCCACGCAAAGCTGAAAGCGGGTGACATACGAAGCATGATGCTTGTCCCAGTCCTTTATCTTGCGTTGCTTTATCCTGTCCAACCTGCATGGTACAATACCAAACATTAGCAAAATCAAGGAGGAGTGACGATGCTTAGTCAATACCCTCTCTTACCTATGAAGTGCCTTGTCCGTATCCACCCATTCTGGCGGGTGAGGCTGGAACAGACCGAACTGACGAAACACGCGATGTGGCAAATGAAACTCAACAACCCAGTTGCATATCAGTGGGCACCGCATAAGCCAGAGATCCCTATCCCGCAAGCACATCGGGTTGATGGTAAACTCCAGGGTGTACCCAAGTCTATCATCGGCGCCATGTGGCTGCCATTCCACCTATGAAATAGGGCAACAATGCAAAATTGGTGACTTGTTTGCAGGCAAACATGAGAAATGACTGAAGTAATGACCTCGTTACCTGCTCAGGCGTAATCGTGTCCAACTCGGCAACGTACTTCTGGTACATGAGATTGACATCGTTCGTCATCTCGGAAACCACATCCCACTTGTAAGCCCAAGTGGGGCGCTGTAATTCGTCATCTTCATCTTGATACCAAGGATTAAACCTGACGCTCTTCGGGCGTCCAACAGGCAGACGCTCCCAGCTCCATACAGAAAGTAGAAGCAAATTACCACCAATGCCTGCACTATCTGTGATCCGCAGACACGCATCGTCCAGCTGCATATGAAAGAAAAACAATGTTAACTTAACAGCAAGCTTGCATTGCTAATGAAGAATGAGTTGATCACAAAACAGACCAACTACCTGTTTGTACAAGTAGGCAAGAGTAGTTGTACCCCAGCTCCATTTGCTATCGAAGACGGTCAACGCCTTCAGCCACATCCATGGAGCGTTCTTGCCACTGGAGTCAGGAAACAAAGTCCTCGACACAACATACCACATGTAGACACGAGCATGTGTCTGGATCACATCATCAGTGGCATCCGGAGGGCACGTCGCAAAGTGATTTTGAATCCACGTAAAAGCAGCTCCGACAGCTTTCCTTTCCCTCTTCTTCTTCTCTTCTCCCTCCTCTACATCAGCCTCAGCCTCGGTAGGAGCAATACCGATAAGAGCAATCATCTGCTCGCGCCACCCATCAGAATCGGTGCTCATACAGAGAGGCCTCCCATCGATAGCAAGACCGGTGATCAACGAGACATCCTCGAGCGTCACGGTCATCTCCCCAGTCCGAAGATGGAAACTATGCATCTCCGGCCTCCACTGATCAGCAAGAGCGGACACCGGTGGAGCGTTCAGATTCGGCGTGGACCGGTTGACCAACTGAATCCACGGGAGTAGTCCTGCCTGCTTGATGTACGGTGTGTACCGCTCATCGTAAGGCATGGCAGGACCAAAGACCCCGTGATACCGAATCTTCAAAGGTTCAAGCTTCTGCAAAAAACAAGTAATGAAAAATCTTAGGGCATGTAAATTTCAACTTAAGGCAAATTTGCAAAATATTTAGATTACTCGTTATTACCATCTCCTTCTCGCGCATCATGTAGGCCCGGTGTTTCGTGTCCTAGACATCGTCGAGAAGCCAAACCATCCTTAATAAGTTAAAACAATAAACATATATGAGTTCATCTTCATCTCAAATATCGGTTTACACTAAACATCTAATATGTGTTCAATTACAAGAATTTCAACATCTCCTTCTCACACAATGAATATGTCATATGTCTTCTAATAAACTCAACATCTAATATTTCAAATAAACTCAACATCTAATATACATATCTAAACAAACATCTCTTATATGTCTACAAAACACAACATCTCATATTATCTATATAAATAGGCATCTCATGTATATCTAAAAAAACTAAACACTCTAGGTTTCACTAACAAGAACCATATACTGTGAACTAAACAACAACACTAAGGTACTATCACTATGACTACACATCCTAAATCAAGCAAATCAACCAAATCAAGGGTTCCATCAAATCTTGGACAAATCTCTAAAATGGTAACAAATTTACGGAGGAAAAGAAAGGGAACAGAGGAGTTTACCTAGTAGGATGAATTGGAGATCGAATCCACGGATCAAATCTTCAGATCTGAGAGGGATGTGGGGAGGGGGGATTCGATGGGGGCGCCGCCGCTGCTCTCTGTCCAGAGAGGGGAGAGGAGGAACAACTGCCTGGTCGCTGGGCAGATGCGCTATAAGTCACAGTGCAGCGCCCAAGCGATAGGCGCTGCACTTTACACAGTGTGGCGCCTATCACTTGGGCGCTGCACTGTTGTCTGTCTGTGGGGCCGCAACTGGACCAGGGCCGCCACGCTGGCAGGATGTGCGACGCCTAAAGGAAGGGCGATGCATAGTAGTATGCGGCGCCTAGGTGTCGGGCGCCACACTAAAGGGTCAACAGAGTGAAATTTTTTTGAATGCAGGTCAATTTGTGATTTGATTTGGCCTACAGGTCAAATATGTGATTTCTGCCGCGCCTAGCTAGTAGCGCCCCGAGAAAAGGCAAAAGAAAAGAAAAAAAATGGAGGAAAAGAGAATGGAAAAGAGTGGACGTGTGCCTTCGTCCAGCCGCGCATATCCCGTCGCCTTCGCCGGCCCGAACCACCCCGCCATTACTGCAACCCAACCATGTGATGCTGCGGAGGAGGCGCCATTAAGCCACCACCACGCCCTCTCTTCCCAGGGACGATGCGCGCGAATACGCTGAGAGCAGCAATGGCGACGGCCAGGATGGCGCTGTCGTCGCCGGCAAGAGCGCTCTCGTCCGCGGCCGCGCACCCTCCCGCCTCCGGCGTGGCCATGGTGCAGGGCGCGTCGCGCGGCATCGGGCTGGAGTTCGTGAGTGCCCCCGAATCCCAGCTCGCTCCTTCCCCATCATCAGTCCTTTCCCCATTCCGTTTGCGCATCAGCCCTCGCGCTCCTCCGTATTTCCGATTCGCTCACCGCGTACCCGCATTGCCCGCGTGCGGCAGGTGAGGCAGCTGCTGCGGAGGAGCGACCAGGGCCGCGTCGTCGCGACGTGCCGCGCCCCCGACTCCGCCGCCGAGCTCCAGGAGCTGAGGCGGGAGCACGCGGGGCGCCTCACCGTGCTGCCGCTGGACGTCACCGACGAGAGCACCATAGAGGTAACGGGGTAACCTCTCCCGCTCTCTTCCCCCTCACAGATTCCCAAGGTGATACAGTGACAACACGAGTGGATCGAACCTTTCCATGGCAGGCCGCCGCAGCCGCAGTTGGGGAGACCCACGGATCCCTCGACCTACTGATCAATGCCGCCGGCATCCTTTCGATCCAAAATGTGATACAGCCAGGTCTGTTCCTCACATTGGAGCAACTGCTTTCCAGTTTGCATTCGGTGCGTTATGGGATTATAATGGCTTATCTGAAACCAGGCTGCTCTGATCTCATGTTGCAGAGACCTCGTTGAGCAAAGTTCAGAAGTCATCCCTGCTACTGGCATATGAAGTCAATGCTGTCGGTCCTATTCTAGTCATCAAGGTAGCGATTACCGCCTTTCTTTCTGCTCCGAATTGTGTCAGCATTCTGCTAATCACTGCGTTGTGCTTACCCCTGTATCTGGACTTATCTTTGTTCTTGTCAGCATATGCGTCCGTTCCTGAAGATTGGTGCGAGCTTGGAAACAGGGAAAGGTTTTTCGTTGGTTGCAAATATGAGCGCTAGGGTTGGCTCGATTGGAGACAATGCTCTGGGAGGCTGGCATTCGTACAGAGCTTCTAAAACAGCACTGAATCAATGTATGTTAACAGCAAGATGCATGCTCCGTTCAGATTTCGCTAACTTGTTATTCATACCCTTCTTGTTATCGGGATAGTTTCCCCTCATTCATTGTTTTGTCTGTTTGATCCAGCGCAAACTAATCGTCACACAATTATGTACTCCCTCCGTAAAGAAATATAAGAGCGTTTAGATCACTACTTTAGTGATCTAAACACTCTTATATTTCTTTACAGAGGGAGTACCTTTCTTTGTCTTAGATTTCTGAAATGCATGCATTGGTCATGTTTTTGCAGTGACTAAGACTGCGTCAGTCGAGTTGGGCAAGAAGGACAATATCGCCTGCATTTTGCTGCATCCAGGAACTGTCGACACCGATCTCTCACGGCCATTCCAAAGAAATGTGGCCAAGGATAAACTCTTCACGAGGGAGTTCTCTGTGCAGAAGCTCCTGTCCATCATTGACAATGCCAAGAAGACTGACAATGGGAAGTTCTTCGCTTGGGATGGCCAAGAAATTCCTTGGTGACCACTGTTTTCCAGTCAGTGATCATTCTTGCCCCAATCTTCTTCTTCAGAACCAGCTGCATTTGCGCCTTGAATTCAAATCCATGAACCCAGCTCTAGTAAGATCTCTGATATGAAAAGCATGCAAAGTTATCCCCCCTTTCCTCTTCATTTTCAACTACTTCAAATTATGCATATCTGATGTTTGGCCCTGAGTACAACTTTAGAAGTCAAGCTTGTTCCCTGGTATATATCTATAAGCACTGGGGCCTACAGTCTACTAAATAAAGTACACACACACTTGCAGTGGGAGCTTTCTTGTCTCCCAGTACATGTCAATTGCACTAAGCAAATTCTGGTTCTGGTCATAAGTAACCTCTTCATAGCTGCGATTTCTTTGTCCCAATAAGTCATACGCAACTTGTGGTTAGATCCCAGCTTAATATCTTTGCACCAACATCAACCTTCAAATCGTCCCAATTTGTGCTATCCCTGTGAGCGAGTTTGTTTGGTACTCGGTCGATTCAGTACGAATCCTGGTGGCCGCTGGGGCAATTTTGACAAATCCTTGTATGTTTGATCAATCTGAATATTGTAAATGCTGGAGCTTCCTGTGGCAAAGATCGATCAAGCTGTAATTGCTTTTGGCAAATCCACGTTTTTTCAGTGTCCTGTGGCAAAAGTCAAGTTTTAACGAGGTCTAGGAGACAATTTTGCCAATTTATTATGGCATGAGATCGTTGTGTTTTGCCTTTGTTGGGAAACATGGTAAAGCAGCAACTCATAAATATCTCCATAGGAATATGAAAATATTATGTATCCCAAATAGTATGTCTTTCCATGCTCAAGGGAGAAAGAGGGTGTAGCATTAAATGACAAACTTACAAGGCTATGTAGATTATGACATTAAACAACACTAAGAGCAAGCACCAAACTTATGCCAGAAACCACCTTCGTGCCATGTTCTTTCACATAAATGTCATATGTATGTGGTATATCAATCTAACAAAGATCACACATCACTGCAGTACCGTGCAGATCCTAAAACACATTGTGTGCCAACTTCTGTATGCCTGACAAAAGAACATTAATATGATTAATCAGTTGATATTAAAAGTATACCAAACGTTGTTGTCGAGTGTCCATGCATGTACCTGAAAAGAGCTTGTAAATGGCCTCGCAGGCAACCTCTGTCTGGATCCACAAATAAATACAAGTCAATAACCTTCAATATGGATAATACACAGGAGTTCCTGGGTGCTCCACCCCCCAATATGAATATTAAATTAAAAAAATACCAGGAAAAAAACCCTTCAATATGCCTTATTTAGTATTTGCATGCATTAGTTTTGGGTAACAAGTTAAAGCCTATTTTTCCGGTTACCAAGCTAACAAGGTAATCTTATTTAATATTGTGCATCACGTTGGTATAAAGGATAGGGCTCCTCGACAAACTAGTTTCTTAGGTATGAGCAACTATCATTTCCACTTATAACCAAGGAAAGATGTAAGGCTGTGCTTTTGATACTTGAAATATATTACAAACTGATAACTGAGTGTCATTAGATCAGTTAACTAGATAGGAACGATTTTGATATACCCCTCTTGGTCCAATTGAAATGGCTATTAGGATTCATCTATTTGAGAAACATGGTATAGTAAGAAAGCTTTTGAAAAATACTTGGTAAATATGAATAATATGTATTGGTATTACCGTATTAGACCATCTCTAGTGTGGGTGAAAAGCGATTCAAAGGGGCAATCAAATCGACTCCATACACGAGAGACGTCAGTAATAAATTTATAGGATCGAACCAAGAAGTTGGCATATGGTGGTGGGCCCTTGTGACAAAATCACGGAGGGAAGGCCAGAGAGACTTGCTCTCACCTTTGTTTCTTTGACAGTGGGACCCACAGAAGGATCCCAAGCATTCGACATGGTTTCATCATTCTTGATCTGTTGGGGCCAGTTTCGATTGCTGGTCTCTCGTTGGACATCCATGGGAGCTGCACATTAAAGAAGAGTAGAAATGGTTGAGCAGAGTAGTGAAAAGATGACTAAAGATATATGAAAGCTGAAGCTTTGTAATATGAACTTTGCTTCGGTACACCCCTCCTAGAGAAGTTTACGCATTTCAATGCAGATTAAGGTGGAGATTAGGAGGTACCCCTTCAATCAAAAAGGATAATATAGTCTTTCGTATCCAAATCAATTTATTTAATACGTTTGATCTGCAGGCTAATATGGCAATAGGCTTTTTAAGTAACTTAAGATTTGTGCAAACTTTTAAGGGGGGTGTACCGAAGCAAAACCCAATATTTAATATCAGGATTTCCTATGTTGTGACCAATCAATTTTGTTCTACCAAGCTTGTTGGTGTTATAATGTGTCAACTCCATCAGTATAGTACCCCTAGTACTACCGTTTGATGCAAAAGGGTATACCTCATTAACTTACGTGTGTGCTTTCCCTGATTTTCTCTTTAAATGAAACTATGGGCATGAAGCTAGACAGATTGTCTAGTTACCTATGTTTGCTACAGAGAGACGAGTAAATAGACAAAAGCTACCAAAAGCTAAATATAAAAATCATTACTAGTGTACCTTCGCAGTGGTTGTAACCATCACCAATGTATTTCACACCTTGTAGAACAGGACATTCACAAACCGTTCCAACGGAGGTGTCCTACATGTGCCCAAAACATCATATGTGAAGCTAAACAGAACAAATATTTAGCACATGAAGTCTATGTTTTTAAGGCGACGCCTTACCGCCTTAGGGAGGGGGGGCGCTTTGGCGCCTAGGCGACGCCTAGGCGGGCGCTTTGGACGCTTAGGCGCCCAAAGCGGCCAATTTTCCAAAGCGGAGGGGGAGCGCTTCGACGCCTAGGCGTCGCCTAGGTGTCGCCTTAGGGACGCTTTAAAAACATAGCATGAAGGAATGCAATTTAGAGAAAATAGAAGAGCAGAACATGTACCTTGCATGCAGTCACGTTAGCAGCCATATCTTGCCAACAACCGCCATTGTTGTTCAAGCACTGATTGGTTTGTATGTCTTCTTCATGAGGCAGTTTACAATAAGCTTACATCAGTACTTCCTCTGTCCCAAAATATAAGAACGTTTTTCATACAAGTGTAGTATGAAAAACGTTCTTATATTTTGGGATGGAGGGAGTAGTTTATAAGAGGTGACATATTGGATTTTGGGTGATATGGTGTAGAGAATATATTATCTACTATTCTATGTCTATAAGCTTGTTGTCGTCTACACCATTGTACATATATTTGTCTAATGTCTATAACATTATACTAGTCCATTGTAGACAATTCATTGTAGGAGTTTTTTGCCAACCATGGTCTCTACCACTATACTTGCCGTATTGTATGGTGGAGTTAGTGGGCTGCATTTTTGGGAACTTTGCGGAAAAGAGACCTTAGGTCAAGACATGAGGGGAGTGGTTTATGGCCATGACAGGCACACCTCAGGAAAAGAGGGGGTGGGGGGAGCCTGGGCTCATATTTATAGCCTTGACTCCTTAATACATTATTCAAGACACTCCTAAGCAATCTAATCTCAAGGAAAACTATCAGCAAGGCTGATCCATGAGAGGGGCGTTATGCGGCTTCCAATAGTGGTGCCGCACACCTTAAGGTATTCGTGTGACGACCATCTTAGCCCTGCTTACATATTAATGCAATATCTTTGTTTCTCCATTATTCATTATAAACTAGACAACTAAAAATTCATGTGAACCAACAAATCAAACCTTCATTTAAGCAAACAGACGGTTCATTATTTTCTCGGAAGCTGGCGCAGAGAGCTTTAAGAACTGCTGCCTTTTCAAGTTTCCCTAGGAAATAAAGATTCATTAAGCAGTTAAGGCTCACCAGTCACCACACCTCATGTAGCTATTCCATTATTGAAATTGGAGGGCCGAACACTGACCTCTGTATTGCCTATTGTTGATTACTAGTGTTGGCAAGATAGTAACATGATTGCCAGAGTCCTTGCCAATCTGTGCAAAATAGAAGTTGCTGCTGCATTCAGAGGACTAGCTTGGTAAACGTGAAAAATAACATAGTGCTCATTGCTAAGCTAGTAACCTGTGCATCTTGTTCAGCTTTTAGCACAGGATTTTCCTCGTCTGCGTTAGGATCACCAACACACATGTCAACCGCTTTTTGATTAAGGCCTGCAAAACACATACACATTCACCACCATTTTTTTAACTGCACCTCATTTTCAATCATAGAATGGCTGGTGCAACATTACTGTATTAGCATACCAAGTGATTTGATTACTCTGTGAGCACATTTTTCATTGTAGTTCTTTTCCTTCATTGAGCACCTAATAGCAAAATGAGTCACATAGTCCCACCATAACCAAGGCTTCCCGGTCTCCTTTGCAACTTTGAACACACAAATTTGATATAAATTCTGAACCACCACATCGCTCCCATCGTACCCTTTGCCGAAATCTTGTTCCGGATTTGGTGCACAATACCTCCCATAGTTGATACACTGGGACCTGCACTGCTTGCTGAACATGAAGCTCTCTGGGCAATACCAAGTAGTGTAATGAGGAGTGAACTGTGTGTAGCCCTTCTTCTCGAGTATCTGGGCTACACCTTTGAATCTCTTCAGGAAATCAACTTGCTCATCACATTTTGGACCACATTCATCGTTACCGTTTGTCCAAAATTCATACTCGGCACGCTCATGAGGGTACGGTCGGGACTCCTCCCAGTCCAAGTTTACATCAACCAAGTCGCCATTGTTACTTGCTTTCCTTAGACTCTCCCCAAGGCTTTTGGTTATAAGTGCTGAAGGAATGGTAATATCCTGTAAGTGTAAATTGAGTGTTGTCTCGCCACTTTCTGGTTCGTCTATTGCAAATAAAGGTTCATTTCTGTCATTAACAATAAGGACTGCTGCTGCTCCTGCTTTCTGCCCATTCCGCACCTTGGTTGTGAAGAAACAATCTGTTCAAGGCAACCATATTGTATCATACAGTATATTACTCTACTCGGTCATAATAAGTACATGTGGTATTGTAAATAGGTGTAGTTAAAAATTTAGAGGTCGAGTATGCGTATACACTTAAAATACTTCGCTTTGCATAAAGTGAACCTCAAAGTGTACATTAGTAATAGTATAATCTATTGGAACGCCACAACGAATTGGCACATTAAGTGTAGTTAGGATTATCACCAACAACTTGTTAGAGAGATGTACAGATAATCAGACCAGTTGTGCAAAATAAAAAATTTGACTAGGAGAAAGTAGATACATGTATGGAAAGACTAACCAGGTAACTACTCCTTCCAGTTGGGAGTGTAAATATTTGGCATTTTGGAAAATGACATGGTAAGTAAACTGCTCCTTCCATACGTTCTGTTTAAACATATCTATAAATAGAAATGCAGTTGTGCTATTATGAAACTACTACTCAAGACAAATCTATGCATATTGCTATTGTTCAAACTAGATAACTTGAAATAAACAACTCTGTCCATTTTCCTGCCTTCTTTTGCCATCACTGTGCTCTAAAAATCATGTAATTGTTGCCTAAAGCTTGTACTGAATGTGTTGATAATATATGTTCAGGCTGACCTAATGGTCCGCCGTAGTTACAATACTCTACTTGTGAGATGTATCTCGTCAAACAACCAACTATAACTGCAGTATATGTCATTGTTAAGTTTTAGTGCTCTAATTGTATTGAAAAAATGGATATGGTTCCACTATCAAATGATAATGGAACAAAAACAAAGCAAAAGCATCCCGATGCAAAGTGAAAACAAATGCAAAGGTTCCAGCTAACAAGTCTCGCCAGCACAAAACAAGAAACGACAGTACAAGCAAAGTACATATTACAAGGGGGGAAGTGACCAAACGAATAGAGGTGACAAACGAAAACAGAAAAAGTTAAGATGGTGGCATAGAAGGAAGACAATTTTTTGATAGAAGATGAGGAATTTCCATAATATTCAGCTGCACGTAAAGGAATTGCCTCTTAATTAATGCAACCCATCATCTTTGAGAATTCAAAGTAGGTGTCTATGTACATATGTAGATTGAGTCGACGAAAATTCAAAATCAGATCTTAGTCCTACCCTTCATCTTTGTCCATGTTATACCTCGCAGCATATTTTAATTTCCACTCCTGAATTAGGAATAAACATACTAGCTCTTCATACTTCATAATGCACACTTGTAGTAGAGAAACCGTCGAAAACACAAAGCATACATGATTGATAAGGAGAGTGTAAAGCAATTTAGCAGGTGTTTGATCGGTTGGTGCAGTTACTCGGATCCTTTTTGAGGAAAGAAAGATTTTGTTTCGAGGGAAGTACTCAAATCCTTCTTGGGCAGTGGGCACACGTATCTTCAACTTCGAGCTCCCCACATCATTGTTTAGCCGCTGGACCTAAACCTCTAGTTACCCGTACCAGTCGAGGTTCTTCTGGGCTGGCGAGGACGACAAACAGAAGTACCATATGGTGAGCTAGGCCGACATCTGCAAGCCCAAAGACCAGGGGGGTTTTGGGATCCTCTCTTCCCGACGCATGAACATTGCCCTCCTGACTCGCTGGTTGTGGCGTATTGCCAACGGGGAGGGAGGCCTCTCGCTCACCATCATCCGCAATAAATACCTTCGTGGCCAACCTCTTGCCTTTTGCCAACGTACGGGCGGGTCTCAGTTCTGGCAGTCCGTGATCCAGCTCCCGCCCATACTATGCATTGGCACTTCTATATCTGTTGGCTCCAGAGCCTCGACCCTGTTTTGGTTCGACCGTTGGCTAGGGGACGCCCCCCTGGCGGTGCGTTTCCCTGAGCTATTTGCCATTGCGGTTGACCCTCGGGTCTCGGTCGAGACGACCCTTATTGACTTAGGGCGTCTCGCCTTCCGGCGCCCGTTTGGCCCCCTTGAGGTGGCCGCCTGGGACTCCCTCCTCCAGGACATTGCTCTTCCGCCGATGGAGGTGGCGGAGGACCGGGATGTTCTGTCCTGGCACCTCGAGCCTTCTGGACGTTTCTCCACGAAGTCCTTATACGGTGCCATTGCTCCCTCGTCGGCCCCGGAACCATTTAGCCTGATCTGGGATATCCGTCTCCCGCTGAAGATCAGGATCTTCCTATGGCAATGGATCCGTGGCCGGCTCCCCTCTGGTGTTGAAGTCCTCAAGAGGAATGGCCCGGGTGATGGGAGGTGCCCCATCTGTGGCACCATTGAGGATGCTAACCACATCTTTTTCTCGTGCCACTCTGCCCAGTTCCTTTGGGCCTGCTTCCGCGAAACGGTTGGTGGACAGTGGTGTAATACCAACTTCCCCGACCTGCTTGCCGAGCTTAACGCTTGCCCTGCCCGCTACCGCCATATTAGATGGCTGTGCGTGGGGGTTCTCGCCTGGACGCTTTGGAACATTCGTAATAAGCTTGTTATTCAGAAGGTGCCCCTTCGTCGTGCGACTGACGCAATCTTCAAATTGTGGCTACCTGCAGCTTTGGCGACCGCTTAGCCGCCCCCAGGACCGGGACGTCATCACCGCCCTCCTCTCCGATCTCCGCTCGATGGCGCTCCGCGTGGCTCCCCCGCTGCCGCCTCCTCCTCCTGAGCCTGACTAGTCCGCTTGGCGACTATGTGGACTGTGGCGTGCTTTTTTTGGGTTTTGGGCTTGTTGTGCTGTGCCCTCAGCTATGATCCTATGTTGTACTATTTTGGCTCCTGTGGACCTCCATGTGTGTGTGTCTGTTGTGTGCTGGATCTTCTTGGATGCTTATTGTGCGGTTGGCTTTATAATATAAAGCGGGGCGAAAGCCTTTTTCGGTAAATAGTGGTCTCTTCAAGCAGGCAAATTATCTTCGGCGCTTAACGGGCTGGTTAACTCGTTAGTCTTAGAACGCTGTCGAGGGTTGGATGCGACATATGCCAACGGGTGGCTTATCATGGTGGGGGCGAGTAGAACGTCGCCGGTGCCTGGAAACGGGATGAGGCGCAAACATGCACGCCGGCGAATCTTACCCAGCTTCGGGGCTCTCCGGGGAGATAACACCCCTACTGCTGCTCTGCGGGGTCTCCGCATGATCACTATGGTGTGATAATACAAAGGTGCTCCTTGAGCTGTTTCGGGAGGCAGGAGGGAGCAAGGCTGGCTCTCTCCTCTGCTTGCTATGTGTCTAAATCTATCCAAGGCCGAACCCTTTGCATGGGTGTCCCGGGGGGTTTATATAGGCCTACCCCCCGGGGGTACAATAGTAATCTGACTGGGCGTGGCCCCCAGCCGTCTGTCTCTCACGCCGCCGTCCTTTATGCCGGCTTCTGGGGCCCGCCGACTGGTGGGTCCCCCGGACAGGTCGACACTGTGCGGCGCTCCTGATGACGCAGGCTCGGTCATGGGGTCGTGGGAACAGTGCCGCCGTCTGTCAGGCGATCACTGTCGCCATTCCCCGTCCAATCTGGTTTATGGCTTGTGGAGCCCTGACTGGGAGGCGGCCGACTCCGAGGAGGCCGACTCCCTCATGGCCGTCCTCGGGCACTCCGGCCGTCTTCGATCCTCTCGCTGACAGGTGGCCCGGCGATCTTCGGGCCGTACAGGCCGGCGTCGTGGCCATAGTGCGTCGCGCACTGTGGCTGAGGTCAGGGGAGGCATGGCAACAGTGCGGCGCCTCACCGGAGATCTCTCGGTGATACGGCACACTGTAGCCATGCCCGCCCCTCGTGAGCTGGAGGGGACGGCCACGTCGGGGCCGTGCCCTGCATGGGTCCTCGTGAAGGGTCGCGGGCCGACTCTCATAGTCGGCCCCCCGAAGGTCGCAAGCCCAGAGTCGGCCTGCTCCAGAGTCGCCGTCTAGGACTCGGCTTCTCCGAAGGTCGCCAGCTGGGACTCGGCCTCCCCGAAGGTCGCCAGCTAGGATGCGGTCAGAGGGGCGCGGCTTGCCCCGATGTCTTGAAAGATCCTGGGTCCCGGGTCGGCCTACCCGTGGCCCATTACTCCGACAGTAGTCCCCGAAGCTGGTGAAGCCCGGCGGGCGCTGCCTCGAGGGGCTTCAACAGTTTCCATTTTCCCAGAGCCGACTCTGAGACTCGGCCGCTGTTTCTTTAGGCCGCCTCGCCGAAGTCGGACTCGCTCAGCGAGGGCCCGCTGTTCATAAGTCGCGGCGGGAAACGGGCGGCGTATCGGATACGCTTCCCTGCCATTATTGAAACGGTCCTATCGCGCGGCGCCACGTGGAGGCGATAGTCTTCCTACCCACGCGCGTGACGGGACGGGCCGTCAGGTGGGGCCCGCCATTACCGCGCCTCGGCCCCCGAGCGGATCCGCTGTGGCCGTGGACGGTTGGCACCCCCACGTCGTTACTGCGCGCAGTAACTTCGTGGTGGTTAATCGTGGGCGGCGTGGGGCCTCGGGCGCAGTTAATCCCCACGTCCGCCCCCTCGGCTTCTCAGCCCGTAGGTCTATAAGTAGGCGAGGAGGAGCGGGGCGGCACTGCACGCACACCCTCTCCCCCCCTCTCCTGCCTTTCTCCTTCCTTCGCCGCGAGCCACGGCATTCTTCCTCCGCCGCGGGCCAGGGCATTCTTCCTCGCCGGCGATGAGTTCTTCTTCCGCCGCGCCCCCCACGTCACGCTCCGGCGTGTGGGATGGCTCGGACGTGGAGGCGGAGCACATCGAGTTCCTCCGCCGGACCCGCCGTCTCCCGAGTGCGGACTTGGTGCACGCCCGTCCCGCGCCGGCGGGAGAGATCCGGCCCGCACCGGAGGAGGGCGAGCGGGTCATCTTCCGCTCGCACCTAATGCGCGGGCTGGGGCTTCCGGCGAGCGGATTCTTCCGCTCGTTTCTGGAGTTCCACAAGCTGCAGCCGCACCACCTCACCCCCAATGCGGTGGTGCTTCTCTCTGCCTTCGCCACTCTGTGCGAAGGCTACATCGGCGTTCTCCCCATCCTTGAGCTGTGGGGGGAGTTCTTCTCTTCAAAACTCGGTACTCAGGCCGCCGGCACGCCGGCCCAGTGCGGCACCTACATCGCGATGCGGCGCACGACGGCCGACAATCCTTTCCCTCCCATTCCGTTGGTGAAGTCGGTGAAGATGTAGCAGAAGTCCTACTTCTACGTGAAGAACATCTCCATCGATGGCGACTGGGTCAATCTGCCGCCTTTCGACCCCGAGCCGCTGACTGGCCGGCTGGCCAGTTGGTCCCATCGGTCCAAATCACTTTCGACCTCCGGAGCCGGCGTCGTGGCGCGACTCCGAGTCATGCTGCAGTCGGAGGGGCTCGTCGCCTCCGATCTTCTGGCCGCCTTCGTGGCGCGCCGAGTTCTTCCGCTCCAGGGCCGGCCTCACCTCATCTGTCAGATGAGCGGCCGCCACGATCCGAGCCGGCTGTGCACCAAGGACATGCCGCGCGGGGAGGTGGCGAACTTGGTGAACCACATCGCCCACTGCGCGTTCATGGAGGACTGGCAGTTCGGCAAGGAGCCGTACTCGCGCGACAACCCTCCTCCAATGGTAAGTTGCATCCGTCTGTATTTCGATCTTCTTTGCGTCTGACTTCGAACTCTAATCATCATTGGCTTCTTCTGAGCAGAATCCCCTCACGGCGCCCGCAGCCGGCACCATCAGAGAGCCTCGCGACTATGTCCCAGATCGCGAGGCCAGTGACGTCGACGACCCCGACTTGGGGGCGGCGGCGCTGGAGGCCGACGCCGAAGGCGGCGGAGAGGGGGCAGACGGCGGCCTCAGACCATCGGCGACCTTCGCCGACTGGCCCGAGGACGACGTCGATGTGGAAGTCGTCCCGCGCCGCCAGCCGAGAGCCGGCCCCTCCGGCCAAGCCGGCGCGAAGAGGCGTCACGCCGGGCTGAGTGCGCCCGGCGGCAAGCCAAAAAAGTTCAAGGGAGCCGCCACCGCGACCAAGCGGGAGGAGGCGGCCGCGAAGGCCAACCGCTTCCGAAAGGAAGTGAGAAGGCCGCCGCTAGTTTCTTCGTGAGTCTCCCTTACTCCTTTATTCTTGGTTGGATCTTATTTGAGTCTTTTCTGATTTTCCCTCCGATCTTCTCCAGAGCTCCCCTCTCCCTTGAGAGAGCCGCCGTCCCCTCTGTCATGGGGTCGGTGGAGACATCTGCCAACACTCGGCGGATTGATCCCGCCGCCGACCTTCGGGAGGCGATGGAACGGAACGCGCGGGAGAAGCGCGAGGAGGAAGAGGCGGACCGCCTGGAGAAGGCAGAGGCCGAGAAGGCGGCCGCCAACGCCCAGCGATGCCTGGAGGAGGCCGAGACTGCGGCCGCGGCGAAGCGGCATGCCGAGGAGGTCGCGTCTCGCCGATCGGCGATGCTTGTCCCCCCGCTGTCGTCGGCGCCGCCGGCTCCTGAGTTCACGGGGCAGACCGGGGAGGTCGGCACCGTGAACCCTCTCGCGGAGGAGGGCGGCGACGTCTCAGGCTCGGATACTCACGCGCCGCCTCCGCCGCCTTCGTCTTCGAGGCCGCATGGCAAACAGCCGGTGGACCCGCAGGATCCTCCGACTGCGGACGACACCAAGGCGCGGCTGCTTCTTCAAGTCGCCGTGCCGACGCGCCGCCGGCTTGAGAGGACGAGCTCAGCGCCGCGAGCTTGGGAGGCTGGCGCCGCAAGTTCGGCGAATCTGGACGTCGAGGCCTCCAGTGCCGCGCCCACCGGCTGGCTGCGGGGAGGCGGCACCGGCCCACTGAACCAGGCCCTCCTGGACGTCCAGTCGAAGCTGCGCGAGGAGGGCGACGCCCTCCAACTCTGCACCAGAGCGCATCTGGCCCTGCGGACCTCCGTCCGGGTATGTTTCGTTTCCCTTTTTTAGTTTCTGTCTTTTTCCGTGGGGGCGCGCCAGCGCACCCACTGGGTGTAGTCCCCGAGTTCGGGGCCGGCTGCTGAGCAGGCGGCTCGGAACTCCTCTGGTGAGCTCCGAGGACTGACTTTGCTTTCGCCGGCTTCGCAGGAATACCACAATCTCCGCGCCACTGCCTTCAACCGCAACGTTGAGGAGCTGAAGAAGCGGACCGCCGATCTGACGGAAAGCCGAGGTGAGTTATTTCTTCCTTCTTCGCGGGGGCGCGCTGGCGCACCCGCGGGCTGTAGTCCCCAAGATTCGGGCCGACTGCTGAGCAGTCGGGCCGGATCTCCCCGGCGACCTATCTTCCTTCTTCTCCGCGGGGGTGCGCTGGCGCGCCCGCGGGCTGTAGTCCCCGAGATTCGGGCCGACTGCTGAGCAGTCGGGCCGGATCTCCCCGGCGACCTCCCTTACTGATGACTTTCTTGTCTTTTTCCTTCGATCTTCAGGCGCCAACGCCGCCCTCCAGGAGCAACTGGGCGAGGCCAACACCGCACGCCGCGCCAAGGAGGAGGAGTGCAACAAGCTCATCCAAGAGCGCGACCTGCTGGCGACGCAGCTGGCCGAGCAGAAAGAGCTGCTCCGGAAGGCGCAGGAAGACGCCAAGTCGCGGGAAGATGCCCTCATAGCCGAGTTCGAGGTCGAGCGCTCCGCCTGGACCGACCGGGAGGCGATGCTGACCTCTGGCTACCACGAGCTCGAGGACATCGTCGATGGTAAGTCTTTTTCTCTTCTTTGGTCTTCCGACTCTGTGTCGGGCTGATTTCTGATTTTTCTGACTGTCTTCTTTTCTGTCTTGGCAGACTTCTTTCCCGGCCCACTCGCAAGCCGTCCCTCTGGCCATCGAGGCGGCTCGGGAGGAGCGAAGGGCGAAGGGCGAAGTGATTGCTGCCAACGTCCCCCGAACCATCGACGAGCAGCTTCTGAGCATCGGGGTTCGTCTTCGTCCTGCTCATCGTCTGCTGCGCCGTCTTCAACGTGCCGGCGTCCAAGTGGTTGCCGCCCTGTGGCCGGAAGTGCCGACTGGCTGGAGGTCGCCGCCGGTCGCTTTGAGGCTTGGAGGGGCTCCTCGGCTCGGGCCGGAGCACACCGAGCCTTGGAGTTCGTCAAAGGGTGGTATCCAGGGCTGGACCTGGACCGTCTGGCCGCGTTCCGGTCAGAGGCCCAGGCCGAGCTGGAGGCCGTAGAAGGCGCCCTTGTCGAGCGCGCGGCGGCCATCGCCGAGTACACGGACACCAGTGTCTTTGTGCCCGAGCGGACCGAAGGCGGCGAGGAGGTACCGCCGGAGTGGTTCGGGATGCACCCGGAGTACGAGGTGGACTCGGCGGAGGTGATCGGCTCCAGCGCCGAGGAAGAGGACGAGTCGGAGGACGGAAGCGAGGAGGAGGCGCTAGAGGACGAGGCAGGCGGCCAGCCTCAGCCCGATCGCGCCTCCAGCAACGAGCCGCACAAGGACAAAGCGACCGTCGCCGGAGGCGACCAAGCTGAGACCGCCCAACCGACTGCCCCGGCATCCGACACCGCCGTCACCTCCGACCCTCCGGCTCCGGAGGCCGCCCCCTAGAGTGCTTCTGTTTATCTGTCTTTGTTGTTCTTTAAAAAACTTGTCAGGTTCGAACAATTCCACCCACGGGGTGTACTCGGCCAAGGGCCTTATGTAAATATTTATCTAATTTCCGCCTTTCCTTGCTTTTTGCTCCTTAGACTTTTTCCTTTGCCGCCTTCCTTCAGTTGCCGCCTTGCCGGCTGGGCAGCCGCTCTGCGGACTGCCGCCGGGTCAAGTGCTTAGCTACTTTAGGGAGGCAAGTACTTAGTCGTTTAGAATATCTTAGCAAGTTGGCTAGAAACCGATAGGCCGACTATTCGAGAGTCGGCTATCCTTGATGAAAATTGAGACGGCGAGCCGACTGCTCGTGATTCGGCTCTGTAAGGGGAGGCTGGTAGCCGGCTTGGGCTATGCGTAGCTCTTAAGTCCTTAGCCATTTTTCATATGTGCGCTCGTTCTTGCTTGTCCCCTGCCCTCCGACAGTCGCTCTGCGAACTGCGGCTTTCGGTAGGAGATGGCTTTGAGCGCGACACATTACTTGTCTGACCGCAGGGAGCATTTCATGGCGCAAGACGGCGAGTCCCCGGGCCAACTAGTCGGACCCGGTGCCAGACAGTATGATAAAAGGGAACAGCATATTCGGAAGCGTAATCCTTATCATACAGATAATCAAAAAGGCAGTCCCCGAGCTCGTCCCGGGGGGCCTAAGGTCTTAGTACTTTAATACAAAAGAGGGTAGCGCGATACATACTGCATCAACTGTAAAATCTTCGAAGAAGATTCGCGTTCCACGGGCGCTCTGTTTCTTTGCCGGAGTCGTCCCTCTTGCGTGCTCGAGGCTTCTGAGCGTCGATCAAATAGTAGGCGTCGTTCCCTAGCACCTTGCTGATGATGAAGGGACCTTCCCAAGGCGCCGACAACTTGTGCTGGCCGGCTGTTCTCTGAATCAGTCGGAGCATAAGGTCGCCCTCTTGGAACGATCTTGGCTTGACCTTGCGATTGTAGTATCGGCGCAGACTCTGCTGGTAGATGCCGGACCGACTGAGTGCCAACAGTCGGCCCTCTTCCAGCAGATCGACGCCGTCTTGGCGTGCTTCTTCAGCCTCCTCCTTGGTGTACATGGAGACTCGCGGAGAGTCGAACTCTATATCCGTTGGGATGACGGCTTCGGCACCGTAGACGAGGAAGAAAGGCATGAAGCCGGTTGACTTGTTCGGGGTTGTGCGCAGACTCCAGAGGACGGCAGGCAGCTCTTCGACCCAACAGCCGGCCGAGCGCTCGAGTGGTTCGACCAATCGAGGCTTGATGCCGGACAGGATGAGGCCGTTGGTTCGTTCCACCTGGCCGTTTGACTGCGGATGGGCAACGGACGCTAAGTCCAGTCGGATGCCCTGCGTCGCGCAGAAACGAGCCAAGGCGCCCTTGGCGAAGTTGGTGCCATTGTCTGTGATGATGCTGTGCGGTATGCCGTACCGCACTGTGATGTCGGCAATGAAGGTCACTGCAGTAGGCCCGTTTAATTTCTTGATGGGCTTTGCTTCCACCCACTTGGTGAACTTGTCCACCGCGACAAGCAAGTGAGTTAGGCCGCCTCGGGCCGTCTTGAATGGTCCCACCATGTCCAGGCCCCAAACTGCGAAGGGCCAGGCAATGGGGATTGTCTTCAGCGCGTAAGCCGGCTGAAGGGGCTTGGAGCGGAACATCTGGCACCCCTTGCATTTTTTGACTATCTCCTTAGCTTCTTCCAGGGCAGTCGGCCAAAAGAAACCGTGCCGAAAGGCTTTGGCCACGAGTGCCCCCGAAGCCGCATGGTGGCCGCACTCGCCCTGATGGATGTCTCTGAGGATCGCTTGGCCTTGCTCTGACTCTACGCAGCGCTGGTGGACACCAGTGACACTGCGCCTGACTAGCTCTCTGTTGACTATGGTGTAAGCTGCTGCTCGGCGTTGCACTTGCCGAGCCAGGGTCTCGTCTGCTGGTAATTCCTTGTTCACTAGGAACTTGAGGATGGGCTGTGCCCATGAAGGTGCTGCTATCTCTTCAACTGCTAGCACAGCGACTTGGACAAGGGTGGCTGGGCTGGGAGGCGGCGGGTTGGGGTCTGCCGCCGCTTGCTGGATTGAGGGAATCTCTAGGCCGGCTGGGGCAGCTCCCGGTCCGACTGGCGCAGTCCCCGGGCCGGGCTTGGAATTCCCCGGGCCGACTGGCGCAGTCCCCGGACTGGGCTCTGAAGTCCCCGGGCCGACTGGCGCAGTCCCCGGGCTGGGCTCTGAAGTCCCCGGGCCGACTGGCGCAGTCCCCGGGCTTGTTTCAAGTGTGGCTTTCTTGAGGTCGCTTGCTGGGGCCTTGGAGTCGGATCCGACTATCTCTGGCGGAGCCGGCACGAAGATGGAGTCGGATTCCGGTGAAGGCTTGATAGACGGCTTGAGGAGGCGCTGAAGGGCGACGCTGGAAGGTATTGCCTGGCGAGTGGAGCCGACTCGTGCCAAGGCGTCTGCTTGATCGTTGTTGTTTCTTGGCACGTGAAGGAATTCACACCCCTCAAAATATCCGCTGAGTCACTGCACCAGGAAGCGGTAGCTCGCCATGTTTGCGTCTTTGGCGTCCCAGTCGCCGGATGATTGCTGAACCACCAAGTCGGAGTCGCCGTAGCACAAGATCCAGCGAATGCCGAGTTCTTTGGCAAGCCGGAGCCCGTGGATGAGCGCTTCGTATTCGGCGACGTTGTTGGAGGCGGCGAAGTGGATTTGCAGCACGTACTTGAGCTTGTCGCCCTTGGGGGAGGTGAGGACGACGCTGGCTCCAAGGCCGGTGCGCATCTTGGAGCCGTCAAAGTGCAGCCGCCAATGAGTAGAGTCGGGTGCTGGCGGCAGGTACTGGGTCTCGGCCCAGTCGACGAGGAAGTCGGCCAGCGCCTGCGACTTGATGGCGGTGCGAGGTTGATAGTAGATGGTGTAAGGGGCTAGATCGATAGCCCACTTGGCCACTCGGCCGGAGGCGTCTCGGCTTCCAATGATCTCGGCGAGTGGAGCGGTGCAAACCACCGTGATTGGATGCTCTTGAAAGTAGGGCTTCAGCTTCTTGGCGGCAAAATGCACGCCGTAGCACATCTTCTGATAGTGAGGGTAGTTCTGCTTGGAGGTCGACAGTACCTCGCTCAGGTAATTGTTGGGGAACGTAGCAGAAATTCAAAAATTTTCCTACGTAACACCAAGATCTATCTATGGAGAGACCATCAACGAGTAGAAAGGAGAGGAGAGTTTGCATCTACATACCCTTGTAGATCGCTAAGCGGAAGCGTTCAAGTGAACGGGGTTGATGGAGTCGTACTCGTCGTGATTCAAATCACCGATGATCAAGTGTCGAACGGACGGCACCTCCGCGTTCAACACACGTACAGCCCGATGACGTCTCCCACGCCTTGATCCAGCAAGGAGAGAGGGAGAGGTTGAGGAAGACTCCATCCAGCAGCAGCACAACGGCGTGGTGATGATGGAGGAGCGTGGCAATCCTGCAGGGCTTCGCTAAGCACCTACGGGAGAGGAGATGTGTCACGGGAGGGAGAGGGAGGCAACCAAAGGCCTTGGGTATGATTGCTCCTCCTTTTCCCCACTATATATAGGGCCAAGGGAGAGGGGGAGGGCGCAGCCTTGCCCCCTCCTCCAAGGAAGGGGTGCGGCTAAGGATGGGGAGGAGTCCATCCTCCCCAAGGCACCTCGGAGGTGCCTTACCCCTTTAGGACTCTCCCCTTTTTCTCTTATCTTGGCGCATGGGCCTCTAGAGGCTGGTGCCCTTGGCCCATGTAGGCCAAGGCGCACCCCCTACAGCCCATGTGGCCCCCCGGGGCAGGTGGCCCCACCCGGTGGGCCCCCGGGACCCTTCCGGTGGTCCCGGTACAATACCGATGACCCCGAAACTTGTCCCGATGGCCGAAACAGGACTTCCTATATATAAATCTTTACCTCCGGACCATTCCGGAACTCCTCGTGACGTCCGGGATCTCATCCGGGACTCCGAACAACATTCGGTTACCACATACAAGCTTCCTTTATAACCCTAGCGTCATCGAACCTTAAGTGTGTAGACCCTACGGGTTCGGGAGACATGCAGACATGACCGAGACGTTCTCCGGTCAGTAACCAACAGCGGGATCTGGATACCCATGTTGGCTCCCACATGTTCCACGATGATCTCATCGGATGAACCACGATGTCAAGGACTCAATCGATCCCGTATACAATTCCCTTTGTCTAGCGGTATTTTACTTGCCCGAGATTCGATCGTCGGTATACCGATACCTTTGTTCAATCTCGTTACCGGCAAGTCACTTTACTCGTTCCGTAACACATCATCCCGTGATCAACTCCTTGGTCACATTGCGCATATGATGATGTCCTACCGAGTGGGCCCAGAGATACCTCTCCGTTTACACGGAGTGACAAATCCCAGTCTTGATCCGCATAAAACAATAGATACTTTCGGAGATACCTGTAGTGCACCTTTATAGTCACCCAGTTACGTTGTGACGTTTGATACACCCAAGGCACTCCTACGGTATCCAGGAGTTACACGATCTCATGGTCAAAAGGAAGAGATACTTGACATTAGCAAAGCTCTAGCAAACGAACTACACGATCTTTGTGCTAGTCTTAGGATTGGGTCTTGTCCATCACATCATTCTCCTAATGATGTGACCCGTTATCAACGACATCCAATGTCCATAGCCAGGAAACCATGACTATCTGTTGATCACAACGAGCTAGTCAACTAGAGGCTCACTAGGGACATATTGTGGTCTATGTATTCACACGTGTATTACGATTTCCGGATAATACAGTTATAGCATGAATAAAAGGCAATTATCATGAACAAGGAAATATAATAATAATGCTTTTATTATTGCCTCTAGGGCATATTTCCAACAGTCTCCCACTTGCACTAGAGTCAATAATCTAGTTCACATCGCCATGTGATTAACACTCACAGGTCACATCGCCATGTGACTAATACCCAAGAGTTTACTAGAGTCAGTAGTCTAGTTCACATCACTATGTGATTAACACTCAATGAGTTTTATGTTTGATCATGTTGCTTGTGAGAGAGGTTTTAGTCAACGGGTCTGAACCTTTCAGATCCGTGTGTGCTTTACAAATCTCTATGTCATCTCCTAGATGCAGCTACCACGCTCTATTTGGAGCTATTCCAAACAACTGTTCTACTTGGAGCTATTCTAAATTATTGCTCCATTTTATATATCCGGTCTCTCTACTCAGAGCTATCCGGATAGGTGTCAAGCTTGCATCATCGTAACCTTTACGACGAACTCTTTTACCACCTCCATAATCGAGAAAATTCCTTAGTCCACTAGTTACTAAGGATAACTTTGACCGCTGTCCTGTGAGCCATTCTTGGATCACTCTTGTACCCCTTGACTGACTCATGGCAAGGCACACTTCAGGTGCGGTACACAGCATAGCATACTGAAGAGCCTACGTCTTAAGCATAGGGGACGACCTTCGTCCTTTCTCTCTATTCTGCCGTGGTCGAGCTTTAAGTCTTAACTTCGTACCTTACAACTCAGGCAAGAACTCCTTCTTTGACTGGTCCATCTTGAACACCTTCAAGATCATGTCAAGGTATGTGCTCATTTGAAAGTATTATTAAGCATTTTGATCTATCCTTATAGATCTTGATGCTCAATGTTCAAGTAGCTTAATCCAGGCTTTCCATTGAAAAACACTTTCAAAATAACCCTATATGCTTTCTATAAATTCTACATCATCTCTGATCATCAATATGTCAACAACATATACTCATCAGAAATTCTATAGTGCTCCCACTCACTACTTTGGAAATACAAGTTTCTTATAAACTTTGTATAAATCCAAAATCTTTGATCATCTTATCAAAGCGTACATTCCAACTCCGAGATGCCTACTCCAGTCCTTAAAAGGATCGCTGGAGCTAGCATACCTTTTAGCATCCTTAGGATCGACAAAACTTTTCTGATTGTATTGCATACAACCTTTCCTTACGAAAACTAGTAAGGAAACTTGTCTTGACATCCATCTGCCAGATTTCATAAATGCAGCTAATGCTAACATGATTCCGACGGACTTTAAGCATCGCTACGAGTGAGAAAATCTCATCGTAGTCAACTCCTTGAACTTGTCGGAAAACACTTCGCCACAAGTCGAGCTTCATAGATGGTGACATTACCATCCACATCCGTCTTCTTCTTAAAAGATCCATTTATCTCAATGGATTGCCGATCATCGGGCAAGTCCATCAAAGTCCATGGATCCGTTCTCGGATTTTATGGCCTCGAGCCATTTATCGGAATCCGGGCCCACCATCGCTTCTCCATAGCTCGTAGGTTCATTGTTGTCCAGCAACATGACTTCCAAGACAGGATCACCTTACCACTCCGAAGTAGTACGTGTCCTTGTCGTCCTACGAGGTTTGGTAGTGACTTGATCCGAAGTTTCATGATCAATATCATAAGCTTCCACTTCAATTGGTGTAGGTGCCACAGGAACAACTTCCTGTGCCCTGCCACACACTAGTTGAAGAGACGGTTCAATAACCTCATCAAGTTTCCACCATCCTCCCACTCAATTCTTTCGAGAGAAACTTTTCCTCGAGAAAGGACCCGATTCTAGAAACAATCCATATTGCTTTCGGATCTGAATTAGGAGGTATACCCAACTGTTTTGGGTTTCCTATGAAGATGCATTTTATCCGCTTTGGGTTCGAGCTTATCAACCT
>NC_041389.1:72590463-72601151 GCF_002162155.2 Triticum dicoccoides
GGTATTAATTGCGAAACAATTTCCACAATGTCTTAATTGTGTGCCAAAACTCGTAACTCAGATATTCATCTCTATGATCATATCATAGACATTTTATCCTCTTGTCACAATGATCTTCTACTTCACTCTGAAATTACTTGAACCATTCAATAATTCAGACTTGTGTTTCATCAAGTAAATATATACAACATCTACTCGAATCATCTGTGAAGTAAGAACATAATGATATTCACTGCATGCCTCAGCACTCATTGGACTACACACATCAAAATGTGTTACTTCCAACAAGTTGCTATCTTGTTCCATCTTTACTGAAACCGAGGCTTTTCAGTCATCTTGCCCATGTGGTATGATTTGCATATCTCAAGTGATTCAAAATCAAGTAAGTTCAAACGGTCCATTTGCATGGAGTTTCTTCATGCATATATACCAATAGACATGGTTCGCATGTCTCAAACTTTTCAAAAATGACTGAGTCCAAAGATCCATCAACATGGAGCTTCTTCATGCATTTTATACCGATATGACTTACGTGGCAGTGCCACAAGTAAGTGGTACTATCATTACTATCTTATATCTTTTGGCATGAAAATGTGTATCACTACGACCGAGATTCAATAAACCATTCCTTTAGGTGCAAGACCATTGAAGGTATTATTCAAATAAATAGAGTAACCATTATTCTCTTTAAATGAATAACCGTATTGCGATAGACATAATCCAATCATGTCTATGCTCAACGCAAACACCAATCTCGGTGGTAGAGGGAGCGTGCGATGCTTGATCATATCAACCTTGGAAACACTTCCAACACATATCGTCAGCTCACCTTTAGCTAGTCTCCGTTTATTCCGTAGCTTTTATTTCGAGTTACTAACACTTAGCAACCGAACCGGTATCCAATACCCTGGTGCTACTAGGAGTACTAGTAAAGTACACATTAACATAATGTATATCCAATATACTTCTATCGACCTTGCCAGCCTTCTCATCTACCAAGTATCTAGGGTAATGCTGCTCCAGTGGTTGTTCCCCTTATTACAGAAGCACTTAGTCTCGGGTTTGGGTTCAACCTTGGGTTTCTTCACTTGAGCAGCAGCTGAATTGCCATTTCATGAAGTATCCCTTTGTTCCCTTGCCCTTCTTGAAACTAGTGGTTTCACCAACCATCAACAATTGATGCTCCTTCTTGATTTCTACTTTCGCGGTGTCAAACATCGTGAATACCTCAAGGATCATCTTATCTATCCCTGATATGTTATAGTTCATCACGAAGCTCTAGCAGCTTGGTGGAAATGACTTTGGAGAAACATCACTATCTCATTTGGAAGATCAACTCCCACTCGATTCAAGTGATTGTTGCACTCAGACAATCTGAGCACAAGCTCAACGATTGAGCTTTTCTCCCTTAGTTTGTAGGCTAAGAAAATTGTCGGAGGTCTCATACCTCTTGACGTGGGCACGAGCTTGAAATCCCAATTTCAGCCCTCGAAACATCTCATATGTTCCGCGACGTTTCGAAAACGTCTTTGGTGCCTCTACTTAAACCATTTAACTGAACTATCACGTAGTTATCAAAACGTGTATGTTCGATGTTCGAAACATCCACAAACGACGTTTGGGGTTCAGCACACTGAGCAGTGCATTAAGGACATAAGCTTTCTACTGATCGCATAATCGCTACTATCAACTTTCAACTATATTTTCTCTAGGAACATATCTAAACAGTAGAACTATAGCGCGAGCTACGACATAATTTGCAAAAGGTCTTTTGACTATGTTCAGGATAATTAAGTTCATCTTATGAACTCCCACTCAGATAGACATCCCTCTAGTCATCTAAGTGATTACATGATCCGAGTCAAACTAGGCCGTGTCCGATCATCACGTGAGACGGACTAGTCATCATCGGTGAACATCTTCATGTTGATCGTATCTTCTATACGACTCATGCTCGACCTTTCGGTCTCCGTGTTCCGAGGCCATGTCTGTACATGCTAGGCTCGTCAAGTTAACCCTAAGTGTTTTCGCTGTGTAAAACTATCTTACACCCGTTGTATGTGAACGTAAGAATCTATCACACCCGATCATCACGTGGTGCTTCGAAACGACGAACTGTAGCAACGGTGCACAGTTAGGGGAGAACACTTCTTGAAATTTTAATGAGGGATCATCTTATTTACTACCGTCGTTCTAAGCAAATAAGATGTATAAACATGATAAACATCACATGCAATCAAATAAGAGTAGTGACATGATATGGCCAATATCATATAGCTCCTTTGATCTTCATCTTCGGGGCTCCATGATCATCTTGTCACCGGCATGACACCATGATCTCCATCATCATGATCTCCATCATCGTGTCTTCATGAAGTTGTCACGCCAACGACTACTTCTACTTCTATGGCTAACGCGTTTAGCAATAAAGTAAAGTAATTTACATGGCGTTCTTCAATGACACGCAGGTCATACAAAAAAATAAAGACAACTCCTATGGCTCCTGCCGGTTGTCATACTCATCGACATGCAAGTCGTGAATCCTATTACAAGAACATGATCAATCTCATACATTACATATATCATTCATCACATCCTTTTGGCCATATCACATCACATAGCATACCCTGCAAAAACAAGTTAGACGTCCTCTAATTGTTGTTTGCATGTTTTACGTGGCTGCTATGGGTTTCTAGCAAGAACGTTTCTTACCTACGCAAAGACCACAACGTGATATGCCAATTGCTATTTACCCTTCATAAGGACCCTTTTCATCGAATCCGATCCGACTAAAGTAGGAGAGACAGACACCCGCTAGCCACCTTATGCATCTAGTGCATGTCAGTCGGTGGAACCAGTCTCACGTAAGAGTACGTGTAAGGTCGGTCCGGGCCGCTTCATCCCACGATGCCGCCGAATCAAGATAAGACTAGTAGCGGCAAGCATATTGAACAAAATCAACGCCCACAACTACTTTGTGTTCTACTCGTGCATAGAATCTACGCAATAGACCTAGCTCATGATGCCACTGTTGGGGAACGTAGCAGAAATTCAAAAATTTTCCTACGTAACACCAAGATCTATCTATGGAGAGACCAGCAACGAGTAGAAAGGAGAGGAGAGTTTGCATCTACATACCCTTGTAGATCGCTAAGCGGAAGCGTTCAAGTGAACGGGGTTGATGGAGTCGTACTCGTCGTGATTCAAATCACCGATGATCAAGTGTCGAACGGACGGCACCTCCGCGTTCAACACACGTACAGCCCGATGACGTCTCCCACGCCTTGATCCAGCAAGGAGAGAGGGAGAGGTTGAGGAAGACTCCATCCAGCAGCAGCACAACGGCGTGGTGATGATGGAGGAGCGTGGCAATCCTGCAGGGCTTCGCTAAGCACCTACGGGAGAGGAGATGTGTCACGGGAGGGAGAGGGAGGCAACCAAAGGCCTTGGGTATGATTGCTCCTCCTTTTCCCCACTATATATAGGGCCAAGGGAGAGGGGGAGGGCGCAGCCTTGCCCCCTCCTCCAAGGAAGGGGTGCGGCTAAGGATGGGGAGGAGTCCATCCTCCCCAAGGCACCTCGGAGGTGCCTTCCCCCTTTAGGACTCTCCCCTTTTTCTCTTATCTTGGCGCATGGGCCTCTAGAGGCTGGTGCCCTTGGCCCATGTAGGCCAAGGCGCACCCCCTACAGCCCATGTGGCCCCCCGGGGCAGGTGGCCCCACCCGGTGGGCCCCCGGGACCCTTCCGGTGGTCCCGGTACAATACCGATGACCCCGAAACTTGTCCCGATGGCCGAAACAGGACTTCCTATATATAAATCTTTACCTCCGGACCATTTCGGAACTCCTCGTGACGTCCGGGATCTCATCCGGGACTCCGAACAACATTCGGTTACCACATACAAGCTTCCTTTATAACCCTAGCGTCATCGAACCTTAAGTGTGTAGACCCTACGGGTTCGGGAGACATGCAGACATGACCGAGACGTTCTCCGGTCAGTAACCAACAGCGGGATCTGGATACCCATGTTGGCTCCCACATGTTCCACGATGATCTCATCGGATGAACCACGATGTCAAGGACTCAATCGATCCCGTATACAATTCCCTTTGTCTAGCGGTATTTTACTTGCCCGAGATTCGATCGTCGGTATACCGATACCTTTGTTCAATCTCGTTACCGGCAAGTCACTTTACTCGTTCCGTAACACATCATCCCGTGATCAACTCCTTGGTCACATTGCGCATATGATGATGTCCTACCGAGTGGGCCCAGAGATACCTCTCCGTTTACACGGAGTGACAAATCCCAGTCTTGATCCGCATAAAACAATAGATACTTTCGGAGATACCTGTAGTGCACCTTTATAGTCACCCAGTTACGTTGTGACGTTTGATACACCCAAGGCACTCCTACGGTATCCAGGAGTTACACGATCTCATGGTCAAAAGGAAGAGATACTTGACATTAGCAAAGCTCTAGCAAACGAACTACACGATCTTTGTGCTAGTCTTAGGATTGGGTCTTGTCCATCACATCATTCTCCTAATGATGTGATCCCGTTATCAACGACATCCAATGTCCATAGCCAGGAAACCATGACTATCTGTTGATCACAACGAGCTAGTCAACTAGAGGCTCACTAGGGACATATTGTGGTCTATGTATTCACACGTGTATTACGATTTCCGGATAATACAGTTATAGCATGAATAAAAGGCAATTATCATGAACAAGGAAATATAATAATAATGCTTTTATTATTGCCTCTAGGGCATATTTCCAACAGTAATACACCGGTCTGTGGAGTAGTCTATCAGCCAGTCTATCAGCCAGTCCTCCGGCTTCACGGAGCCGGTGTACTTGGGTGTGTCTCGGGGGAGCGTGAACCCTTTGGGGAAGGGCTCGTCTCTGATGCGGGGCCCGAAGCAAGGCGGACCCAACTCATCTTCTTCTTCTAACGCCAGGGATCGGTGGAGTCGGTCGATCCGATGGCGGGCGTCATTCTCTCCGACTCCCTCTCGGCGGCCAAGGCGACCTCCGAGAGTCGGATGCTCAACAGGCGGCGGAGAAACTCACCGCTCTCTTCGGGGTGGGGGAGGCAGATAATCGTCCCGTCGTTCCACTGCTCGGGGGCGACCGTCTTGGTCGCGCTCGATGGTGATGCGAGTCCGGCTGTGACTGACAGCCGGCTCCTTCTCTTTCCTTCCGCGGACTCCGCCAGTCGGCGTCCGGGAGGTCGCGCCTTGATCTCGGCGAGGGGGTAAGTCGTCGTTCGGCTGCTGCAGCGCGTCTGCGCGGCCGCCTGCCGCGTTTTGCGCAGCAACCGCATCGAGGAGCTGCTGGACTCGCTCCGTCATTACACGGCGCTCTTCGCCTTCGAAGTTCTTCAGCTCTTCGGTCGCCGCTTGGGCGGCGCGGATGTTCTCCGCTGGGGTGGCGTACACAGGGCGTTTCGCCCCGAGCAAGTCGGCGATGGCCGCGCCGCGCTCTCGGACCGCACCCAGACGGCTCGGCCCAGTCGGAGCCAGCGAGCCGCCTACAGCGCGATCCACCTCGCGCTGGTATGCTTCTGACAAGCGCCTCATGCTTGCCAACTTCTTGGCGCCTTCGATGATCTGAAGGCGGCGTTCTTCCAGCGTCTCAGCGTCCGCGTCATCTGGAATGGGCGCGGTCAGGTCTTGCAGGACCGCTGGCAGCGGGTCCTGGACGTCTTCGCCGGAGCGCTCGCCGTGGCCGATGACGAGCACCTCCGTGACGGCGCTTCCGCCACTCTCCTCGTACGGAAGCGGCTCGTCGTAAACCACCACGTTGGTGGGGAAGATATCGAGCGATACGGCGTCGGAGTCGACCAGCATCGGGTCGGAGGAGCCCACGGACTCCAAATCTACGGCAGGCTCGCCGGCGACATGGAGTTGGTCGAGGAGGCCCGCGAGAAGGCTCTCGGGGCCACCCGTGCCTGCACTTGGTGCAGGCTCGTCGGAGAGGCGCACCTCGCCGATGAGTTCGGCGAGGCCGCTCGCAGCGCAGGCGGCTTCGGCGCTGCGCAGCGTGTCGATGCAGACTCCATCTGGCGAGCCGGGCTGGCTGCGCTCGCCAGGGAGGAAGAGGGTTCCCATCCAGAACAGATCTCCGGACGACGGTGCACCTGGCCCCACGGTGGGCGCCAAATGTCGGGGGTTGGATGCGACATATGCCAACGGGTGGCTTATCATGGTGGGGGCGAGTAGAACGTCGCCGGTGCCTGGAAACGGGATGAGGCGCAAACATGCACGCCGACGAATCTTACCCAGCTTCGGGGCTCTCCGGGGAGATAACAACCCTACTGCTGCTCTGCGGGGTCTCCGCATGATCACTATGGTGTGATAATACAAAGGTGCTCCTTGAGCTGTTTCGGGAGGCAGGAGGGAGCAAGGCTGGCTCTCTCCCCTACTTGCTATGTGTCTAAATCTATCCAAGGCCGAACCCTTTGCATGGGTGTCCCGGGGGGTTTATATAGGCCTACCCCCCGGGGGTACAATAGTAATCTGACTGGGCGTGTCCCCCAGCCGTCTGTCTCTCACGCCGCCGTCCTTTATGCCGGCTTCTGGGGCCCGCCGACTGGTGGGTCCCGCGGACAGGTCGACACTGTGCGGCGCTCCTGATGACGCATGCTCGGTCATGGGGTCGTGGGAACAGTGCCGCCGTCTGTCAGGCGATCACTGTCGCCATTCCCCGTCCAATCTGGTTTATGGCTTGTGGGGCCCTGACTGGGAGGCGGCCGACTCCGAGGAGGCCGACTCCCTCACGGCCGTCCTCGGGCACTCTGGCCGTCTTCGATCCTCTCGCTGACAGGTGGCCCGGCGATCTTCGGGCCGTACAGGCCGGCGTCGTGGCCACAGTGCGTCGCGCACTGTGGCTGAGGTCAGGGGAGGCATGGCAACAGTGCGGCGCCTCACCGGAGATCTCTCGGTGATATGGCTCACTGTAGCCATGCCCGCCCCTCGTGAGCTGGAGGGGACGGCCACGTCGGGGCCGTGCCCTGCATGGGTCCACGTGAAGGGTCGCGGGCCGACTCTCATAGTCGGCCCCCCGAAGGTCGCAAGCCCAGAGTCGGCCTGCTCCAGAGTCGCCGTCTGGGACTCGGCTTCTCCGAAGGTCGCCAGCTGGGACTCGGCCTCCCCGAAGGTCGCCAGCTGGGATGCGGTCAGAGGGGCGCGGCTTGCCCCGATGTCTTGAAAGATCCTGGGTCCCGGGTCGGCCTACCCGTGGCCCATTACTCCGACAAACGCGCTCACACATCTAGTAGGTGTAGTTCCTATATGGGCCGGTCCATGTAGATTATTTTCTCACCGGTTTTCAGAACCTTCTAGAAGGCTCTGACGGTTTTTTCAGGGGCGGTTTTCCTCTGGTTTCTCTAGGTTGGGTTTTGTTCGGCTTTTTTCGTATTTTCTTTATCATTATTTTCCCTTTTTCTTTTTTAGTACTTTTAAAAGTGTGACCTTTTTACAAATTCATAAACTTTTTCATATTCATGAACATTTTTTGTAATCCGTAATTTTTTAAATCCGCAATTGTTTTTCAAATCCGTTAACTTTTGTCAAATGCATGAATGTTTTTTCAAATTCATAAACTTTTTTCGAATCCGTGTTGGTCGAGGGAACGCGGAGATAATCTCTCCCTAATTTTTTTTAATAATAAAGCACGGATTGGGTCTCCGGGTTCACCGTCACAACACGCTTTCTACCTTTGAATTTACGCTTTCATTTTAAATTAAAAACATATACACGAGGTGGTACTAATTCGGGGAACCACGTTGTGTGCATCGAACGTCCGTGTCCAGCTCGTCGTCGTCTAGCATCACGTCCACGAAGTCTCCCTCGTCGTCCCGGGTGGCGACACGACGGCGCTGGCGGTGGTCGGCGATGACCCGCTCCAGCAGCACGTACATCTCCTCGAAGACGCGCCTCGCCCTCCGCACCAGCCCCGTCACCGTGTCTACCCACCGCAGCCACGGCACTGCCCATGGGCACCGTGTCGAGGAGCTCCTCCATCTCGCCGAACGCCTTCCTCAGCCTCGCGCCGCCGCCTTCCACCCCACACTCCGCGTCGCCGAGCGTGCAGCGGGAGATGACCATGTTGGATTACACGATGAGGCTGTCACTCAGGTTCATGACGCCGCCAGAGATGCCGGCGCGGCGGACCCGGCCGGCGAGCGCGGCGGCCTCCTCCGCCCGGACGCCGCCCAGGGACGCGACCCGGCATGCGCTGAGCATGTGGGTGGCGCAGATGCTGCGCGCCTGGCGCCAGTGGTCACCGTAGGGCGCGAAGACGATGCCTTCGGTGCCGTAGAAGAAGCGGTCGACCATGAGGAGCGTGGGGCAGCCGGCGAAGTCCAGGTCGCGGGTCTTCATGGCCTCCTCCGCCGCGGGCGCGGAGCTGGCCACCACGGTGGGCACGCGGCCGAGACGCAGGTGCATGACCTGGCCATGGGATGCGGCCAGCGACCGGAGGCTCCGGTGCTGCAGGCTCCCGAGTAGGTGGAGGTGCCCGACGGCCGGCAGGCCCAGCGACGACGGGGTTATTTGCCTCAAACTGAGTTCACGAAAAAAAGAGAGTTCACCTCGAAAGAAAAAGGAAAAAAAGGGGTAAAACCAGCATAAGCTTTTCTGAGCTGCAATTTTATGTGCATGTGGAGACGTGCGGTGCTATGGTAGTTTGTTTGTTTGTCACACCTACTCTTATCTCTTTTTTTTGCGGGGGATCACACCTACTCTTATCAATAGTAGTATTTGTTTAGGTAACTCCAGCATATAGATCACAATGGATTGTAGTGCATGCGTAAACTCAGATTTTGGTTGGTCTGTTGTACATTGCATTGCTAATTTCACCTGATTTAATTTCTAACTATGGCAACAATGCTCTGTTGTTTACTGAAGCTGAGAAGTAGTAGACAGGATGCATTTTCTGAATTTTTGCATCGAGATTCAGCCAATACCACGGTTGAGATTGCCAAGCGTGATATTGATGTATGATGTTTCTAAAAATATCTAGGAGGCTACGAACAAATTTAGATGGTAATGACGATAATACATACCCTCTTCCCAAACTACGTTCGATTTATAGTTTTTTTAATCAGAGACTTTTCTCCTACGTTGATCGTGACTAAAGTAGATTTAGGTTAAAGGTGGTCAAGGTGCCTAGGTTTAATTGGCAAACGAGAAAGTTACAATCGTTTTTTTTTCTCCATAGAAATGCATGGGCATTTAACCAGATCTCTTTATGTAGACAAATGCATGTATGATACTTTAACAAATGAATAATTAAGTTTTCAGTTATGACGAATCTTGATAGCATCTCATATGTGAGTGTTCTCCCATGGCAACGACAGACACACCAACAATTCTTTTCTCCCGTCGCAACCTAGTAAACCCTATAACAGAAACATAGAACGTAATGGATTGAAGTGAGTACTACTCCCTCCGTCCCATAATGTAAGACGTTTTATGACTGTCATAAAACGCCTTTCATCATAGGACGGGAGTACGAGATTAAGAATTTCAGCAGTGGAAAATGAGAAAACTATCAAAGAGAAAATGAAGGCCAAAAGAGAATGGACAAATTTACTGTGTCTTACCTCCCCTGTCTACCAGCAAGAAAACAGGAGGTCCGCCAGCTCGACGCAAACGGAAAGAGATGCCAAAGTCATCGAAGTTCATGCAAGCCATCCTGTTGCGCCTTGGGTAGACGACCACGCCGGTCATGGAGCCAGCGTGCTGCGGAAAACCAAAGTCGGCACTGGCACAGCCGTATGTGCCCTCGAGCTCCGGCGGTGACATCACCCTCAGGAGGCTGTTCCTCCGGGACACTTCGGACTGCCCATGGCAGCAGCCCAAGATCGCTGCCCAAATGATCAGTAACCTCAGCATGTCGGCTGTGTCGATCGGATCGGATTGCGGAGCTAGTGATGCCAGCCGCCCGCTCTTGTAACTAGGTTCAGGGGATGGACGGAGAAGAGGACAAGAGACATGGCGGGGGAAAAAGAGCAAGAGAGCGGCCGGCCGGCGGCGAAATGTTGGGGATGACAGCGACGGACGTCTTGGGAATTTCCGGGCGTTTCTTCTTGCGGGGTGTGTTCATTAGCATAAGAAGAATTTCGAGGAAGGAGAGTGTTTGTGCGATTAAATTATGCAAGTGGTGAATGATCAAGGTAGCAAGAGGACCAATCTAGAATGCTCCCTACAGCTTACTCTGACTACTTTTTTTGAATTAAAAACAAAACTTTATTCATTAGAAATAACAAGTACATCGTATCGTTTGTGAGGATCATTACAATTTCACTAAGAGGTTCCTCAAACCAATTCGAAGTTGAAAAAAATCTAACTAATCTAGCAAATTCATGTGCTACTTTATTTGTCTCTCTATTACAATGTTTGAATCTAGTCATGATAAAATCACATGCATAGTGATAGCAGTCATTGAAAATCGCTGCCGCCGCCCCCGCTGACTGTCCTTCATCCTGCATGGTCTCAATCACCCCCAGATTGTCTGAGTTGATGATTAGGCGGTTACATCCTGCCCTTTGCGCTAAAATTACGCCAAATTTGAGAGTTAGAGCTTCTGCCATCAGGACATCCGCGCAGTAGTCGATCTTTCCATTTCCTCCTGCAATAAACCTACCGTTGTCATTTCTCAAGACCCTCCCCCCC
>NC_041389.1:72601448-72634812 GCF_002162155.2 Triticum dicoccoides
ATGGTCAAAAGAAGCGTCAACATTTAGTTTCACGAAGCCCCTAGGAGGACAGTGCCAACCGCCACTTTTCATGGACGCCTTTGAAGACGACGCATTTACAAAATTGTATGTAAGAGCTATGATCCCCATTGATATCGGAGTCGCATTCTGAGTTAATTTCTTGTGCACTAATTTCCGTCTTTCCCATCAAAGATACCACGCTAAGATAGCTATCATTTCTCGTACATTTTGGTACCCCATAATATGCATATCTTGATCTGGAAGGAGTATCGCCTCTCCAGCACGATCAATCTCACAAGCTTTATCAATAATCGCATCCATTCCTAACATTTTCCATACTTCCTTTGCTTTTGTACATAGCAAAAGCAAGTGCTTCGTATCTTCTACACCCCGAGAACAGGTAGGGCAAACAGGCGAGACCTTCATATGTCTATTGGTGAGGGTTGCCCGACATGGAAGAGTGCCATGTAGTGTCCGCCATAAGAAAATTTTGACTTTTGCCGGACATGATAACTTCCATATCTGACACCATATAGGGTTAGGTGTGGTTCGCCCCATCCCATTGTAATGTTTTAGCTTACTTCCATACTGATAATTCCACTCCACATAGTAAGCAGATCGTACCGAGAACATACCATTTTTCGTATAGCTTCAGGCAATAAAATATGTCATATTATGTTGCGAAATTGGGATTGAAAGAATGCGTTGTGTGTCAATGGGCCACATAGTTTGTCTAATCAAGTCCTCATCCCAGTTATTGGAGGCCGGGTCAATCAAATCAACCACTTTCGATAACAAATGTCCCCCCTTAGGGGTCATAATCTTCCTAGTGGCACAATTTGAGATCCATGCATCTTCCCAAATATTGATGTTGTGTCTATCCCCCACTCGTCAAATATTGCCACGCTTGAGAGTAGTAATGCCTTCCATAATGCTTTGTCAGGTGAAAGAAGCACCATGCTTTGGCTTGGAGTTCAGCAAATCACCATCAGGATAAATACTTGGCCCTTAGAATAGTAGCACACAAGGAGTCAGGATTATCAATGAGACGCCATGCCCGTTTAGCAAGCAGAGCCAGGTTGAAACAGTGGATGTCATGGCACCCCATTCCTCTGTGGTTCTTTGGTATACACATTTTCCACCAGGCCATCCAGTGCATCCTCCTTTAGTTCTCCTCATCTCCCCACCAGAAATACGCTTTCGCGTCAATAATTCCTTTACAATTTTTTTAGGAATTTTAAAGACCGACATTACATAGGTAGGTATGGCTTGGATCACCACCTTTAATAGGATCTCCTTCCCCCCGGCAGATAGTAACTTTTCCTTCCAACCACTAATTTTCTTAACAATGCGTTCAATCAGGAATTTAAAGCAGTCTGTTTTGTCAACACCCACATTTGCTGGTAAGCCCAGGTATTTGTCATTCAGAGCTTCCGTCATTATATTTAGCCTTGTACACAACTGTTCTCTGATCTCTACCTTTCTGTTAGGGCAAAAGAAAATGCTGGATTTTTCGACACTTACCAGCTGTCCCGACGCCGCAAAATATAAATCTAGTGTTGACTTCAGGGCTTCCGCATTATGTTCGTTGGCTCTCATCAGGGTTGAATCTAGAATGCTCCCTACAGCTTACTTTAACTAGTTAGTAAACACTTCTGCAACTGAGTAGTCATAAACCCTGCAACTGGGTGTCGTAAACCCTTGTACCTCCTAAATGTTAAGTGCCCAAAAAGGCTCTTCGCCCCGCCACCAACCAACCAACATAGCACAAAGATAGCGAAAGTCCTATTCTGATCCCAAGCTCAAATGCACCCTTATGAACAGTAAATCCAAAAAAAAGTAAACAAATTCAAAAAATTCTGAATCTTTTTGTGGTAAACTTTGACAAATGGTTTCTATGCCTGCAAAATTTGAGCATGAAATGACATTCATGGAAATTGTGGCAAAAAAAAATACTACCCCAAAATGTCTTCAAAACTAGCATTTCTAGATCATCGATTTTGTTTTTTCCCACAACTTTCACGAATGTCATTTTGTGCTGAAACTTGGCAAGCATACAGAATATTTGTTTAAGTTTACCACAAAAAAATTCATAATTTTTTAATTCCTTTTTACTATTTTTTTTATTTTACTGTTCATCAGGGTGCATTTGAGCTCGGGACCAGATACCCCACGCCCCAAAGATAGTTCACACACACCAACGTAGTTGAGCATACCAGCTATATAATGAAAGCACAAAAAGGCCAAACAGGAGACCAAAGACACATGGGAACAAGCATAGCTAAGCTAAGCACAAAATCTATCAGAAGTCGCTTGATCCTCACGATAAGCACACGTCTTCAAGGAGTGCTGCAACCCATCTCGCCAAGTGGGGCACCGTACCAAGGGGCGCACCTAGTGACGGGCCAGGCGGTAAAGTAAAACCGAAATTTGAACAAGGAGGGGTAGATAAAACGACGTCTCCAAGGAGAAGAACGGCATCCACATACGTCGGCTTAAATGTTAAGTATGTTGGTAGATATCTTGAGTTTGTGTCATTGCAGGACCGATCCTACAAATTTGTTGAGTTTTTATCGATGTGTCCTTGTGCTTTTGTTAGTTCGGATATTTGTGAAGTTGGAGGAATATGACAAAGATCTGGTGATTCGACAATTTGCAC
This sequence comes from Triticum dicoccoides, assembly GCF_002162155.2. NCBI lineage: Eukaryota > Viridiplantae > Streptophyta > Magnoliopsida > Poales > Poaceae > Triticum > Triticum dicoccoides. The sequence continues at coordinate 72,604,108 of NC_041389.1, forward strand.
TTCAAGGGATAATCCCGTCCCAAGTTCGTTCATCGCTCACGGTTTCCCATCGTTTTAGATGGGCAACTCAAGGGGCTCTTTGAAACCTCAATTGATAATCTGGTTCGTGCAGATGTATGAGTGGTGGTGTCACTGCACCTTTGTCAAAAATTATTACCTTAGAGCAGGTATATCTGAAAGATTTTAGTGTAATTTTTAGTTTTATAGGAGTTACGTGGTAGTTTTTAAAATCTTTGATCAAAAGCATTGTACCTTTAATGATTACTACCTGAATGCCCGTCCGTTTGTATGCTTTTCTAGTTGAGCGGTGGTTGGGACATAGGACAAACGTGTTGGTTGTTTTCTTTTTCAGGTGGAAGTGAGAATTTTTGTAATGCGAAGAGGTGGTGGAATCATTACAACGATAGACTCTCATTTAATAGTAGGAGTGGACTAATGGAAGAACCTTGTGTGTCGGGGATATACCCCGCGGTGTAAACCGGCCGGAAGTATAACCCGGTCAGACTTGGCGGTTTACTTGAGACCCCGCTTACACTTGGCGATTCACTGGCAACCCGCCCTGACCTGGCGGTTTACAAGCAACCCGCCTAGTCATTATGACTCACTGGTGACCCGGCGAGCGGGTCAGACGGATGACAAGGCCCAAGGCCCAGAAGGCCGGTTCATATTAATGGTGGGCCGGCTTAAGAGGAAGACATAAGGAATATTCTCCTACAAAGAAAGCAAGACTAGGACTCCACTTATAATAAAGTAATCCTAATCCAACTAGGACTAGTCATGTAAACCGTCCCTTCAACATATATAAGGAGGGACAGGGCACCCCAAAGGGGGGGACAAGAACAATCTCTAGGGCTAGACAGAAAGAGCCGGCTACCGGCGACTCTCTCATGATCATAATGAGACCTAGCCACAAACAGCATGTAGGGTTATTACCGTATGATGTTTCTTGGGGCCCGAAGCTGTCTAAATTCTTGTCTTGCGTGTTGCGTCTCTCGTCCCAATCAACCCCTCTCAAGCTACCACATAGATGCACCGGCCTCGTGACATCTGCCGTGACAATTCCACGACAGTTGGCGCACGATGGTGATGAGTTCTTGGAAGGATCTCAACTAGGGATCGAGAGGTTTGCAATTTTTCCGGATGAAAGAAGTCTCAGTTCAAAAGGATCTGCATCGGCGTAATCGGTCACAGAAGAATTAGAGTTACGCCACCGCCTTGTCTCGCCAGGGCGATTCTGCCGCGGCGGTTCATCCCCAAGCAGTGTTTCCGCCTTGGCTTTATAGCTGCGCCTTGTCCATCTCTACTCGATCTGGAATTAAGCCATCACCACTGCCGATTCAAGTTTCAGAAAAATTGGGGTTTGGCGTTCTGTACGCCGCCAACGCGAGGCGATATGTCAAAACCGACGGAAGATTGGTTTCATCGGGTCCTGCAAGCTGTCAAATTACAGTTTCCATCGATATGGACAAAAAGTTCCCGATGTTGATCCGCTGTTTTCTATCGATCAGCGAGCGGATTACTAGTACGAGCTGGGTCAATGAAAAAAGTCAAAGTAAAGGAAATCCACGGGCTCGGACTCCTCCGTCAACCTGTTTCATCGATTCACCTCGCCTCCGCCTTAAGCCTTCTGCCGGGTCACCGCGCCCGTGGCCTCGCTGTCGCCGTGGCCCGCCGAGCCGTCACCGCCTCGCGTCGTGTTGAGAGCGGCCGCATTCACCGCGACCCACCTTCACCTCCAAGTCGCCGAGCCGCCATGAGCTGCTTCGCTCCACCTTAGCTGTGCTGTCTCTGACCCGCCGGCGCGCTCTGCAGCCCCGGTCTCCGTTTCCCACCTCACCGATACACCATCTGACTTGGAGGCCGTCGCGCCTCCGTTCCGAGTCGTTGTTCTCCAGCAGAGCCATCCCTAAGCTGCAGCCAGAGACAGCGACCACCTCTGCCTTGCTTGGAGGCGTCGCGTCGAGCCGTCGCTCCTCCCGCACTGCTTGGCCGCGACGACCGCGGTTCCGCCTCGACTCACGCGGGCACCTCAAGCTGATGCCAAGAGTCGTCACCTTCATGACCTCATCGTTCACCTCATCCGTGATACGCCTCCGCACGCACTATAGGCCCTCGCCGCGAGTCACCCGGCCAGTTCACCGTCGTGCCAAACCCGCCTGGGTCGATCCGCCACGCCTGCTCATCTGCGAGTCGCCAGCTTATGATCCGCCTCGAACTCGCCTCATTGCAAGACGACCTCGCTAGGGCAGGCCTCACGCTGCTGCACGTCAAGCCTGCATCCAGGTTGCCGATCTCCAAGTCACCGGATTCAATCGTGATTCAAGTCGCATGTGGTCTCCTGCAATTTTATGATTGTTTATCCTGCAAAGCAAGGAAGAAGCCACAGAGACCATCGCAGTCATCTCAAAAAGAAGAAAGCTGAATATTGGAAGCAGCAAGGAACTCCATGCAGTTCTACTCAGCCCGACTACATCGAGCATGCATAGTCTCTTTCAAGAAAGTCTGCAAGGGCGAGGCCGCGTTGGTCGTCCGTGGCTGAGTGGGTTGTTCACCTGCTACCTGCACCAGCCACTCCGGTCTCTGCTCGAGTCACCATCGCCAAGTCACCCTCGCAGACCTACCTCGCCACTCCGACCGTGCCGCTGAGCCGTCTCCGCCTCCGCCGCGTGGCCACAACTCCTCCTCTGCTCCGGGTCACTGAACGCCCCGAGCACCCTCAATTCTGCCGCCGCCGTGGTTTGCTGACCCATACTTGCCCATAAGCGTGCTGAGGAACTGCGTCATCAACAACTTATTCAGTGCTAAAGCTGGCGACTCCTGCAACTCCGCGGTTACACCGTGCGGGGTTGACTGCTGCTGTAGCTTAAGCTGACTGGTTCATGTACCGTCAGTCATCTCGCCAACTCTCGGCGAAATCTGGGCTGACCTCTGTGGAGGAGTCCGATGTACTTAGCTTGATGGAAGTGCGCCTCGCTGGCCTCGCCGGTCTTGCTCCAAGTCAGCCGCCTACGTCTCCAGCCCGCCGACGTCTGCCTTTAACCTGCCGTCGCCACGGCTTCTATTACGGCTACTGCTCCCCTGGCTGCGGTTGTGGTCTCTGTTCCGTCGCTCACGCCTCAAGTCGCCGTCGCCCGGGTCTCGCGGCGCCGTCTCCACCTCAAGACGCCTCGCTTCTTCTACAAGATCGTCACTGCTGGCCGCGCCAAGCAGGCCTCGCTCTGTCAGCCGCCGCGTACTTGTTTGTTAAGAAAAACAAGGCCACTGTATATGCAACAAGTTCCTGGACAGCGACGTATATTTACTAGTACTACATGCAAAGCACGGGTACAAGATTAATTATTTATTTGGCTTCAGTGAAGACAAAAACCAGCCTCTCTGGGTGCTAGTGTTTGGAGATAATTCAGCAAATATCCCGACAACAAGATCTATCGGTTGGGAGACCGAGGGTTCCACGTCACCAGGGAACAATGCGTGCACGCGCAGCCTAGGTGCCACTTCAATCACAAGGGCGTCGCACATATTGCTTCAATTATCTGTGGGGTTTAAGCAAAGACAAAGTCAACATGACTCGGAGGATAAACCGCCCGGTTCCAGCGCTTTAAGGCCTCCACCTTCGTTACGGTCGCGTCAATGCCGCCTTGCCTCTAACGAAGAGAGTGGCTAGAACACCGTTGAAGTTACCAGAGGTTATTCACAGACACGGACCTTTCATCAAAAAAAAATCCGATGACATCCTTCTAAGTATATTTTTTGGCATATATTTATTTTTTATCAAAGAACAATTACTTTGGTCTATATATTTTTATGTGCAGCAAAGGTGGTGCCGCGTTGTGCCTCTGAAGTGTACGTCAGGACCATCACGTGCCGGCGTCTGCGCCCGCTTACTGATGGAAACAGGTGTGCGTAAGTCGCCACCCGTGCAGCTTAATCTACATCAACCCGCCGGAGCCGCGTTGAGCCGCCCTTGCTGCTTTGAGCCGCCGGGGTTATACTAAGTCGCCGGTCTGCCTGAGCCGCCGGAAATGTATTGAGTCACTGGTCTGTCTGGGCTACCTCTGTCGCGATAAACGGATCTTCCGTCGTCCAAACAAATCAGGTGATATCCATCCGAGTTTGTTTTATTCGCATGTGTTGTTTTTGCCAAAGAACAAGTTTGTCTTTGCCTTGGTATGCAATATTGTTTATGCAGGGAAATTATTTATGACATATTATACCGCGGAGATGGAGGCATGCCAACATCTTTGGGCATAGGTGGTCGTCGTTACTCAACGGACTCCCGCACCGGCTTACAACGCCATTGCCGTCTCTCGCGACCACGCCGGCTTACAACAAGGAGGACAACTTGCCCGTCCGCACCGGCTTACAAACGCCATGGCCGATTTATCTGTCTGGGCCGCCTCAGATGTTGCGGTCGTCTTTACCGTCCGTCTCTCGTGGCCTGGTCTACATCAACACATCGGGTCGCACCTGTCTGCATGAGTTGTTTATTGAGTATGAGCAAGTCACTACTTGGGAAGCCCGGTTTTTCTTCCAACAAATCGAAGGAAAATTATCATGTATTATCAACCGCCGTATGCACTAGATGGCTCAATGGGCAGGCGCACAAGTCGCCGCCACTACGGTTTGGTTAACTTCAAACAACCAGTTGGAAGGGACCATTGGCCGAGTTGCTGACACGGTTCATACGGGATCATTTATAACCCGCAGCAGTCACCTCAACCTTCTGTGGATTCACATCGCGTTATCAACGCCAACGATATACACCTTCTGCTATGATCAAATATGGAGAATCTCAAGCCAACTCTTCGAGTCATCTTGAGACTCGGGGGCTACAATGGTATGGCTCGGCAAAATTAGCCGGTTTCAATGGATTCAAGAACTCCACGTCATTGGAGGGAAGGTAACCTGGTTCCAGAGGCTACCGCTATATTGGTGAAAAGTTTAAAGGCCGTCAGAAAATTTCCGGCTTAAAAAGAAGGACTCCGGTTTAAATCCGGTTCAAGAGACATCTCTCTCCCACAAAGCACTGACACTCTTAATATCTGGTTTAAAAACCGGTTCAAGGGAAATTTATTTACCACAAGGCTTTGAAGCTCTCAAATCCGACTCAAGGTAAATTTATCTCTCACAAAGTTTTGAAGCTTTCAAATCCGGTTTAAACTTCCGGTTCAAAAAGAATTAATCTCTCGCAAGTTCGAGTTCTCAGAAAGATTAAAGGGTGCCAAAAAGAACTTGCTGCCATGATGCGCGGTTCAAACATAGGTATCCTGCCTTACGGCTTATCTTATTATGGTCACTTGGGGGCTTCCTGTTCAAACATAGGTCGTATTCGAACCAAAGAGAACATAGTTGTCGATACCCTTTTGTTTGGCAAACTGCCGAACCCACTTGGGGGCTTCTTGATCGTATCCGAATCATAGCTCAACCCCTTTGGGAATCGACGTGGATCGTATTCGAATTAGCGTCGCTAAACAACTCTTAAGGTCATTTGGGGGCTTCCTGTTCAAACATAGGTCGTATTCGAACCAAAAATAACATAGCTGTCGATACCCTCTTGATCGGCATCGCCAAAGCCACTGGGGGCTATATGATCGTATTCGAATCTTAGCTTAACCCCTTTGGAACGGTTTACTTATCGTATTCGAATCATAAGCCTCAAAATTTTGTCTGTTTCTTGTACAGTATTTTTGGCAATCACAGTTTATTTGACTTTGTCACTTTTTTGATCATATTTGAAAGCATCTAGGGAGTGGCTTCGATTCCACCGGCTTAACCTTGATCAATAAAGTTGTCAGCACATAACAAATATCATATGTGCCGGCTCTTACAGAGTTGAGTTATCAACTTCACTGTCCGGGTCACATAAATAGGCGGTACCATTCAAAGGATCATAGGGATCTTGTGATCTACTTGTGTGCAGGATAAAGACTACATTCGGGTGGTTACCCGCCCCGGCTTTTGATATTAAATCGCCAGGGTATATGTTCTTTAAACTCTCTGCAGGATTTACGGAGCTATGACTTACATAAATGATTAAGTTCAAGCCCATCATCAAACATTGAAACTGGTGTCTCAAAAGGGTTATCAATTCTTGATTTTCTCAAAGGCTACAAGCCGTCGGGTTACGAAAATTCCGGCTTACAATGAATGCGCATTAAGTCGTCATCGGTCAAGAGCCGCCATATATTTAAACTCTGGATTTACTTGTCAACCGATGAGGTATTCAAATCTTTAATAGCCAAAACTGGCTGGATTTTCATGATGATATTGAATGATTGAGGTTTTCATACCGGATTATATTAGTCAAATCTTTAATAGCCAACATGGCTGGATTCTTATTATGGTTATCAATAGCCAATATTATGATGGAGGTCTTCAAAGTCGCTTCAGCGCAATGGTTATTATTTTATTAATGGACATGATCTATTTTTACAATGGAGGGAATAGTCCCGAGTCGCTGCAGGCTTACGACCTGACGCTTGGGGGCTACATTATTCAAGTTGAAATTACATCAAATATGCAAGTTGATGGGGAACGTAGTAATTTCAAAAATTTCCTACGCACATGCAAGATCATGGTGATGCATAGCAACGAGAGGGGAGAGTGTTGTCTACGTACCCTCGTAGACCGAAGCGGAAGCGTTGACGCAACATAGAGGAAATAGTCGTACGTCTTCCCGGTCCAACCGATCCAAGCACCGTTACTCCGGCACCTCCTGAAGGAAATATGCCCTAGAGGCAATAATAAAGTTATTATTTATTTCCTTATAATCATGATAAATGTTTATTATTCATGCTAGAATTGTATTTACCGGAAACATAATACATGTGTGAATACATAGACAAACAAAGTGTCACTAGTATGCCTCTACTTGACTAGCTCGTTAATCAAAGATGGTTATGTTTCCTAACCATGAACAATGAGTTGTTATTTGATTAACGAGGTCACATCATTAGCAGAATGATCTGATTGACATGACCCATTCCATTAGCTTAGCACCCGATTGTTTAGTATGTTGCTATTGCTTTCTTCATGACTTATACATGTTCCTATGACTATGAGATTATGCAACTCCCGTTTACCGGAGGAACACTTTGGGTACTACCAAACGTCACAACGTAAATGGGTGACTATAAAGGAGTACTACAGGTGTCTCCAATGGTCGATGTTGGGTTGGCGTATTTCGAGATTAGGATTTGTCACTCCGATTGTCGGAGAGGTATCTCTGGGCCCTCTCGGTAATACACATCACATAAGCCTTGCAAGCATTACAAATAATATGTTAGTTGTGAGATGATGTATTACGGAACGAGTAAAGAGACTTGCCGGTAACGAGATTGAACTAGGTATTGGATACCGACGATCGAATCTCGGGCAAGTAACATACCGATGACAAAGGGAACAACGTATGTTGTTATGCGGTCTGACCGATAAAGATCTTCGTAGAATATGTAGGAGCCAATATGGGCATCCAGGTCCCGCTATTGGTTATTGACCAGAGACGTGTCTCGGTCATGTCTACATTGTTCTCGAACCCGTAGGGTCCGCACGCTTAAGGTTACGATGACAGTTATATTATGAGTTTATGCATTTTGATGTACCGAAGGTTGTTCGGAGTCCCGGATGTGATCACGGACATGACGAGGAGTCTCGAAATGGTCAAGACATAAAGATTCATATATTGGAAGTCTATGTTTGGACATCGGAAGTGTTCCGGGTGAAATCGGGATTTTACCGGGTTACCGGGAGGTTACCGGAACCCCCCGGGAGCCATATGGGCCATCATGGGCCTTAGTGGAAAGGAGAAAGGGGCAGCCCAAGGGGGCTGCGCGCCTCCCCCCTTCCCCTAGTCCTAGTAGGACTAGGAGAGGTGGCCGGCCACCCCTCTCCCTCTTCCCCCCTTGGGAATCCTAGTTGGAATAGGATTGGGGGGGAGTCCTACTCCCGGTAGGAGTAGGACTCCTCCTGCGCCACCTCCTCCTGGCCGGCGCCTCCTCCCCCCTTGGCTCCTTTATATACGGAGGCAGGGGCACCTCTAAACACACAAGTTGACACAAGTTGATCCACGTGATCGATTCCTTAGCCGTGTGCGGTGCCCCCTGCCACCATATTCCTCGATAATACTGTAGCGGAGTTTAGGCGAAGCCCTGCTGCTGTAGTTCATCAAGATCGTCACCACGCCGTCGTGCTGACGAAACTCTTCCCCGACACTTTGCTGGATCGGAGTCCGGGGATCGTCATCGAGCTGAACGTGTGCTCGAACTCGGAGGTGCCGTAGTTTCGGTGCTTGATCGGTTGGATCGTGAAGACGTACGACTACTTCCTCTACGTCGTGTCATTGCTTCCGCAGTCGGTCTGCGTTGGGTACGTAGACAACACTCTCCTCTCGTTGCTATGCATCACATGATCCTGTGTGCGCGTAGGAAATTTTTTGAAATTACTACGAAACCCAACAGTTAGCAATTGCCGCATTTTATGATTATGAAATTTGGCAGATGGATGTCAAAACTGCATTCCTGAATGGATTTCTGGAAGAAGAGTTGTATATGATGCAACCAGAAGGTTTTGTCGATCCAAAGGAAGCTAACAAAGTGTGCAAGCTCCAGCGATCCATTTATGGACTGGTGCAAGCCTCTCGGAGTTGGAATAAACGTTTTGATAGTGTGATCAAAGCATTTGGTTTTATACAGACTTTCGGAGAAGCCTGTATTTACAAGAAAGTGAGTGGGAGCTCTGTAGCATTTCTGATATTATATGTGGATGACATATTACTCATTGGAAATGATATAGAATTTCTGGATAGCATAAAGGGATACTTGAATAAAAGTTTTTCAATGAAAGACCTCGGTGAAGCTGCTTACATATTAGGCATTAAGATCTATAGAGATAGATCAAGACACTTAATTGGACTTTCACAAAGCACATACCTTGACAAGATTTTGAAGAAATTCAAAATGGATCAAGCAAAGAAAGGATTCTTGCCTGTATTACAAGGTGTGAAATTGAGTAAGACTCAATGCCCGACCACTGCAGAAGATAGAGAGAATATGAAAGATGTTCCCTATGCATCAGCCATAGGCTCTATCATGTATGCAATGCTGTGTACCAGACCTGATGTGTGCCTTGCTATAAGTTTAGCAGGGAGGTACCAAAGTAATCCAGGAGTGGATCACTGGACAGCGGTCAAGAACATCCTGAAATACCTGAAAAGGACTAAGGATATGTTTCTCGTATATGGAGGTGACAAAGAGCTCATCGTAAAAGGTTACGTTGATGCAAGCTTTGACACTGATCCGGACGATTCTAAATCGCAAACCGGATACGTGTTTACATTAAACGGTGGAGCTGTCAGTTGGTGCAGTTCTAAACAAAGCGTCGTAGCGGGATCTACATGTGAAGCGGAATAGATAGCTGCTTAGGAAGCAGCAAATGAAGGAGTCTAGATGAAGGAGTTCATATCCGATCTAGGTGTCATACCTAGTGCATCGGGTCCAATGAAAATCTTTTGTGACAATACTGGTGCAATTGCCTTGGCAAAGGAATCCAGATTTCACAAAAGGACCAAACACATCAAGAGACGCTTCAACTCCATCCGGGATCTAGTCCAGGTGGGAGACATAGAGATTTGCAAGATACATACGGATCTGAATGTTGCAGACCCGTTGACTAAGCCTCTTCCACGAGCAAAACATGATCAGCACCAAGGCTCCATGGGTGTTAGAATCATTACAGTGTAATCTAGATTATTGACTCTAGTGCAAGCGGGAGACTGAAGGAAATATGCCCTAGAGGCAATAATAAAGTTATTATTTATTTCCTTATAATCATGATAAATGTTTATTATTCATGCTAGAATTGTATTTACCGGAAACATAATACATGTGTGAATACATAGACAAACAAAGTGTCACTAGTATGCCTCTACTTGACTAGCTCGTTAATCAAAGATGGTTATGTTTCCTAACCATGAACAATGAGTTGTTATTTGATTAACGAGGTCACATCATTAGCAGAATGATCTGATTGACATGACCTATTTCATTAGCTTAGCACCCGATCGTTTAGTATGTTGCTATTGCTTTCTTCATGACTTATACATGTTCCTATGACTATGAGATTATGCAACTCCCGTTTACCGGAGGAACACTTTGGGTACTACCAAACGTCACAACGTAACTGGGTGATTATAAAGGAGTACTACAGGTGTCTCCAATGGTTGATGTTGGGTTGGCGTATTTCGAGATTAGGATTTGTCACTCCGATTGTCGGAGAGGTATCTCTGGGCCCTCTCGGTAATACACATCACATAAGCCTTGCAAGCATTACAACTAATATGTTAGTTGTGAGATGATGTATTACGGAACGAGTAAAGAGACTTGCCAGTAACGAGATTGAACTAGGTATTGGATACCGACGATCGAATCTCGGGCAAGTAACATACCGATGACAAAGGGAACAACGTATGTTGTTATGCGGTCTGACCGATAAAGATCTTCGTAGAATATGTAGGAGCCAATATGGGCATCCAGGTCCCGCTATTGGTTATTGACCAGAGACGTGTCTCGGTCATGTCTACATTGTTCTCGAACCCGTAGGGTCCGCACGCTTAAGGTTACGATGACAGTTATATTATGAGTTTATGCATTTTGATGTACCGAAGGTTGTTCGGAGTCCCGGATGTCATCACGGACATGACGAGGAGTCTCGAAATGGTCGAGACATAAAGATTGATATATTGGAAGCCTATGTTTGGACATCGGAAGTGTTCCGGGTGAAATCGGGATTTTACCGGGTTACCGGAACCCCCCGGGAGCCATATGGGCCTACATGGGCCTTAGTGGAAAGGAGAAAGGGGCAGCCCAAGGGGGCTGCGCGCCTCCCCCCTTCCCCTAGTCCTATTAGGACTAGGAGAGGTGGCCGGCCACCCCTCTCCCTCTTTCCCCCTTGGGAATCCTAGTTGGAATAGGATTGGGGGGGGGGAGTCCTACTCCCGGTAGGAGTAGGACTCCTCCTGCGCCTCTCTCTCTTGGCCGGCGCCCCCTCCCCCCTTGGCTCCTTTATATACTGAGGTAGAGGCACCCCAAAGACACACAAGTTGACACAAGTTGATCCACGTGATCTATTCCTTAGCCGTGTGCGGTGCCCCCTGCCACCATATTCCTCGATAATACTGTAGCGGAGTTTAGGCGAAGCCCTGCTGCTGTAGTTCATCAAGATCGTCACCACGCCGTCGTGCTGACGAAACTCTTCCCCGACACTTTGCTGGATCGGAGTCCGGGGATCATCATCGAGCTGAACGTGTGCTCGAACTCGGAGGTGCCGTAGTTTCGGTACTTGATCGGTTGGATCGTGAAGACGTACGACTACTTCCTCTACGTCGTGTCATCGCTTCCGCAGTCGGTCTGCGTTGGGTACGTAGACAATACTCTCCCCTCGTTGCTATGCATCACATGATCCTGTGTGTGCGTAGGAAATTTTTTGAAATTACTACGAAACCCAACAGTGGCATCCGAGCCTAGGTTATTTATGTTGATGTTATATGCACGAGTAGAACACAAGTGAGTTGTGGACGATACAAGTCATACTGCCTACCAGCATGTCATACTTTGGTTCGGCGGTATTGTTGGACGAGACGACCCGGACCAACCTTACGCGTACGCTTACGCGAGACCGGTTCCCTCGACGTGCTTTGCACAGAGATGGCTTGCGGGCAACTGTCTCTCCAACTTTAGTTGAACCAAGTATGGCTACGCCCGGTCCTTGCGAAGGTTAAAACGGAGTCTATTTGACAAACTATCGTTGTGGTTTTGATGCGTAGGTGAGATTGGTTCTTACTTAAGCCCGTAGCAGCCACGTAAAACAAGCAACAACAAAGTAGAGGACGTCTAACTTGTTTTTGCAGGGCATGTTGTGATGTGATATGGTCAAAGCATGATGCTGAATTTTATTGTATGAGATGATCATGTTTTGTAACCGAGTTATCGGCAACTGGCAGGAGCCATATGGTTGTCGCTTTATTGTATGCAATGCAATCGCGATGTAATGCTTTACTTTATTACTAAACGGTAGTGATAGTCGTGGAAGCATAAGATTGGAGAGACGACAACGATGCTACGATGGAGATCAAGGTGTCGCGCCGGTGACGATGGTGATCATGACGGTGCTTCGGAGATGGAGATCACAAGCACAAGATGATGATGACCATATCATATCACTTATATTGATTGCATGTGATGTTTATCCTTTTATGCATCTTATCTTGCTTTGATTGACGGTAGCATTATAAGATGATCTCTCACTAAATTATCAAGAAGTGTTCTCCCTGAGTATGCACCGTTGCCAAAGTTCGTCGTGCCCAGACACCACGTGATGATCGGGTGTGATAAGCTCTACGTCCATCTACAACGGGTGCAAGCCAGTTTTGCACACGCAGAATACTCAGGTTAAACTTGACGAGCCTAACATATGCAGATATGGCCTCGGAACACGGAGACCGAAAGGTCGAGCGTGAATCATATAGTAGATATGATCAACATAACGATGTTCACCATTGAAAACTACTCCATCTCACGTGATGATCGGTCATGGTTTAGTTGATTTGGATCACGTAATCACTTAGAGGATTAGAGGGATGTCTATCTAAGTGGGAGTTCTTAAATAATATGATTAATTGAACTTAAATTTATCATGAACTTAGTACCTGATAGTATCTTGCTTGTTTATGTTGATTGTAGATAGATGGCTCGTGCTGTTGTTCCGTTGAATTTTAATGCGTTCCTTGAGAAAGCAAAGTTGAAAGATGATGGTAGCAATTACACGGACTGGGTCCGTAACTTGAGGATTATCCTCATTGCTGCACAGAAAAATTACGTCCTGGAAGCACCGCTGGGTGCCAGGCCTGCTGCTGGAGCAACACCAGATGTTATGAACGTCTGGCAGAGCAAAGCTGATGACTACTCGATAGTTCAGTGTGCCATGCTTTACGGCTTAGAATCGGGACTTCAACGACGTTTTGAACGTCATGGAGCATATGAGATGTTCCAGGAGTTGAAGTTAATATTTCAAGCAAATGCCCGAATTGAGAGATATAAAGTCTCCAATAAGTTCTATAGCTGCAAGATGGAGGAGAACAGTTCTGTCAGTGAGCATATACTCAAAATGTCTGGGTATAATAATCACTTGATTCAATTGGGAGTTAATCTTCCGGATGATTGCGTCATTGACAGAATTCTCCAATCACTGCCACCAAGCTACAAGAGCTTCGTGATGAACTATAATATGCAAGGGATGAACAAGACTATTCCCGAGCTCTTCGCAATGCTGAAAGCTGCGGAGGTAGAAATCAAGAAGGAGCATCAAGTGTTGATGGTTAACAAGACCACTAGTTTCAAGAAAAAGGGCAAAGGGAAGAAAAAGGGGAACTTCAAGAAGAACGACAAGCAAGTTGCTGCTCAAGAGAAGAAACCCAAGTCTGGACCTAAGCCTGAAACTGAGTGCTTCTACTGCAAGCAGACTGGTCACTGGAAGCGGAACTGCCCCAAGTATTTGGCGGATAAGAAGGATGGCAAGGTGAACAAAGGTATATGTGATATACATGTTATTGATGTGTACCTTACTAGAGCTCGCAGTAGCACCTGGGTATTTGATACTGGTTCTGTTGCTAATATTTGCAACTCGAAACAGAGACTACGGAATAAGCGGGCACTGGCAAAGGACGAGGTGACGATGCGCGTGGGAAACGGTTCCAAAGTCGATGTGATCGCAGTCGGCACGCTACCTCTACATCTACCTTCGGGATTAATATTAGACCTAAATAATTGTTATTTGGTGCCAGCGTTGAGCATGAACATTATATCTGGATCTTGTTTAATGCGAGACGGTTATTCATTTAAATCAGAGAATAATGGTTGTTCTATTTATATGAGTAATATCTTTTATGATCATGCACCCTTGAAGAGTGGTCTATTCTTATTGAATCTCGATAGTAGTAATACACATATTCATAATATTGAAGCCAAAAGATGCAGAGTTGATAATGAAAGTGCAACTTATTTGTGGCACTGTCGTTTAGGTCATATCGGTATAAAGCGCATGAAGAAACTCCATGCTGATGGACTTTTGGAACCACTTGATTATAAATCACTTGGTACTTGCGAACCGTGCCTCATGGGCAAGATGACTAAAACACCGTTCTCCGGTACTATGGAGAGAGCAACAGATTTGTTGGAAATCATACATACCGATGTATGTGGCCCGATGAATATTGAGGCTCGTGGCGGATATCATTATTTTCTCACCTTCACAGATGATTTAAGCAGATATGGGTATATCTACTTAATGAAACATAAGTCTGAAACATTTGAAAAGTTCAAAGAATTTCAGAGTGAAGTTGAAAATCATCGTAACAAGAAAATAAAGTTTCTACGATCTGATCGTGGAGGAGAATATTTGAGTTACGAGTTTGGTGTACATTTGAAAAACTGTGGAATAGTTTCGCAACTCACGCCACCCGGAACACCACAGCGTAATGGTGTGTCCGAACGTCGTAATCGTACTTTACTAGATATGGTGCGATCTATGATGTCTCTTACTAATTTACCGCTATCATTTTGGGGATATGCTTTAGAGACGGCCGCATTCACGTTAAATAGGGCACCATCAAAATCCGTTGAGACGACGCCTTATGAACTGTGGTTTGGCAAGAAACCAAAGTTGTCGTTTCTTAAAGTTTGGGGCTGCGATGCTTATGTGAAAAAGCTTCAACCTGATAAGCTCGAACCCAAATCGGAGAAATGTGTCTTCATAGGATACCCAAAGGAAACTGTTGGGTACACCTTCTATCACAGATCCGAAGGCAAGACATTCGTTGCTAAGAATGGATCATTTCTAGAGAAGGAGTTTCTCTCGAAAGAAGTGAGTGGGAGGAAAGTGGAACTTGACGAGGTAACTATACCTGCTCCCTTACTGGAAAGTAGTTCATCACAGAAAACTGTTTCAGTGACACCTACACTAGTTAGTGAGGAAGCCAATGATAATGATCATGAAACTTCAGATCAAGATACTACTGAACCTCGTAGATCAACCAGAGTAAGATCCGCACCAGAGTGGTACGGTAATCCTGTTCTGGAGGTCATGCTACTAGATCATGATGAACCTACGAACTATGAAGAAGCGATGGTGAGCCCAGATTCCGCAAAGTGGCTTGAAGCCATGAAATCTGAGATGGGATCCATGTATGAGAACAAAGTATGGACTTTGGTTGACTTGCCCGATGATCGGCAAGCAATTGAGAATAAATGGATCTTTAAGAAGAAGACTGACGCTGATGGTAATGTTACTGTCTACAAAGCTCGACTTGTCGCAAAAGGTTTTCGGCAAGTTCAAGGGATTGACTACGATGAGACCTTCTCACCCGTAGCGATGCTTAAGTCCGTCCGAATCATGTTAGCAATTGCCGCATTTTATGATTATGAAATTTGGCAAATGGATGTCAAAACTGCATTCCTGAATGGATTTCTGGAAGAAGAGTTGTATATGATGCAACCAGAAGGTTTTGTCGATCCAAAGGGAGCTAACAAAGTGTGCAAGCTCCAGCAATCCATTTATGGACTGGTGCAAGCCTCTCGGAGTTGGAATAAACGTTTTGATAGTGTGATCAAAGCATTTGGTTTTATACAGACTTTTGAAGAAGCCTGTATTTACAAGAAAGTGAGTGGGAGCTCTGTAGCATTTCTGATATTATATGTGGATGACATATTACTGATTGGAAATGATATAGAATTTCTGGATAGCATAAAGGGATACTTGAATAAAAGTTTTTCAATGAAAGACCTCGGTGAAGCTGCTTACATATTAGGCATTAAGATCTATAGAGATAGATCAAGACGCTTAATTGGACTTTCACAAAGCACATACCTTGACAAGATTTTGAAGAAATTCAAAATGGATCAAGCAAAGAAAGGATTCTTGCCTGTATTACAAGGTATGAAATTGAGTAAGACTCAATGCCCGACCACTGCAGAAGATAGAGAGAATATGAAAGATGTTCCCTATGCATCAGCCATAGGCTCTATCATGTATGCAATGCTGTGTACCAGACCTGATGTGTGCCTTGCTATAAGTTTAGCAGGGAGGTACCAAAGTAATCCAGGAGTGGATCACTAGACAGCGGTCAAGAACATCCTGAAATACCTGAAAAAGGACTAAGGATATGTTTCTCGTATATGGAGGTGACAAAGAGCTCATCATAAAAGGTTACGTTGATGCAAGCTTTGACACTGATCGGACGATTCTAAATCGCAAACCGGATACGTGTTTACATTAAACGGTGGAGCTGTCAGTTGGTGCAGTTCTAAACAAAGTGTCGTAGCGGGATCTACATGTGAAGCGGAATACATAGCTGCTTCGGAAGCAGCAAATGAAGGAATCTGGATGAAGGAGTTCATATCCGATCTAGGTGTCATACCTAGTGCATCGGGTCCAATGAAAATCTTTTGTGACAATACTGGTGCAATTGCCTTGGCAAAGGAATCCAGATTTCACAAAAGGACCAAACACATCAAGAGACGCTTCAACTCCATCCGGGATCTAGTCCAGGTGGGAGACATAGAGATTTGCAAGATACATATGGAACTGAATGTTGCAGACCCGTTGACTAAGCCTCTTCCACGAGCAAAACATGATCAGCACCAAGGCTCCATGGGTGTTAGAATCATTACAGTGTAATCTAGATTATTGACTCTAGTGCAAGTGGGAGACTGAAGGAAATATGCCCTAGAGGCAATAATAAAGTTATTATTTATTTCCTTATAATCATGATAAATGTTTATTATTCATGCTAGAATTGTATTTACCGGAAACATAATACATGTGTGAATACATAGACAAACAAAGTGTCACTAGTATGCCTCTACTTGACTAGCTCGTTAATCAAAGATGGTTATGTTTCCTAACCATGAACAATGAGTTGTTATTTGATTAACGAGGTCACATCATTAGCAGAATGATCTGATTGACATGACCCATTCCATTAGCTTAGCACCCGATCGTTTAGTATGTTGCTATTGCTTTCTTCATGACTTATACATGTTCCTATGACTATGAGATTATGCAACTCCCGTTTACCGGAGGAACACTTTGGGTACTACCAAACGTCACAACGTAAATGGGTGACTATAAAGAAGTACTACAGGTGTCTCCAATGGTCGATGTTGGGTTGGCGTATTTCGAGATTAGGATTTGTCACTCCGATTGTCGGAGAGGTATCTCTGGGCCCTCTCGGTAATACACATCACATAAGCCTTGCAAGCATTACAACTAATATGTTAGTTGTGAGATGATGTATTACGGAACGAGTAAAGAGACTTGCCAGTAACGAGATTGAACTAGGTATTGGATACCGACGATCGAATCTCGGGCAAGTAACATACCGATGACAAAGGGAACAACGTATGTTGTTATGCGGTCTGACCGATAAAGATCTTCGTAGAATATGTAGGAGCCAATATGGGCATCCAGGTCCCGCTATTGGTTATTGACCAGAGACGTGTCCCGGTCATGTCTACATTGTTCTCGAACCCGTAGGGTCCGCACGCTTAAGGTTACGATGACAGTTATATTATGAGTTTATGCATTTTGATGTATCGAAGGTTGTTCGGAGTCCCGGATGTGATCACGGACATGACGAGGAGTCTCAAAATGGTCGAGACATAAAGATTGATATATTGGAAGCCTATGTTTGGACATCGGAAGTGTTCCGGGTGAAATCGGGATTTTACCGGGTTACCGGGAGGTTACCGGAACCCCCCGGGAGCCATATGGGCCTACATGGGCCTTAGTGGAAAGGAGAAAGGGGCAGCCCAAGGGGGCTGCGCGCCTCCCCCCTTCCCCTAGTCCTATTAGGACTAGGAGAGGTGGCCAGCCACCCCTCTCCCTCTTTCCCCCTTGGGAATCCTAGTTGGAATAGGATTGGGGGGGGGGGGGAGTCCTACTCCCGGTAGGAGTAGGACTCCTCCTGCGCCTCTCTCTCTTGGCCGGCGCCCCCTCCCCCCTTGGCTCCTTTATATACTGAGGTAGAGGCACCCCAAAGACACACAAGTTGACACAAGTTGATCCACGTGATCTATTCCTTAGCCGTGTGCGGTGCCCCCTGCCACCATATTCCTCGATAATACTGTAGCGGAGTTTAGGCGAAGCCCTGCTGCTGTAGTTCATCAAGATCGTCACCACGCCGTCGTGCTGACGAAACTCTTCCCCGACACTTTGCTGGATCGGAGTCCGGGGATCGTCATCGAGCTGAACGTGTGCTCGAACTCGGAGGTGCCGTAGTTGATCGGTTGGATCGTGAAGACGTACGACTACTTCCTCTACGTCGTGTCATCGCTTCCGCAGTCGGTCTGCGTTGGGTACGTAGACAATACTCTCCCCTCGTTGCTATGCATCACATGATCCTGTGTGTGCGTAGGAAATTTTTTGAAATTACTACGAAACCCATCACCTCCGAGTTCTTGACACACGTATAGCTCGATGACGCACCCCGGGCTCCGATCCAGCAG
This sequence comes from Triticum dicoccoides, assembly GCF_002162155.2. Taxonomy (NCBI): domain Eukaryota; kingdom Viridiplantae; phylum Streptophyta; class Magnoliopsida; order Poales; family Poaceae; genus Triticum; species Triticum dicoccoides. Next base: position 72,622,662 of record NC_041389.1, read on the forward strand.
AGCTTCAGGGAGGAGTTCCGTCAGCACGACGGCGTGGTGACGATCTTGATGTTCAACTGTCGCAGGGCTTCGCCTAAGCACCACTACAATATGACCGAGGTGTAATATCGTGGAGGGGGGCACCACACACGGCTAAGGAACGATCACGATGATCAACTTGTGTGTCTATGGGGTGCCCCCTGCCCCCGTATATAAAGGAGTGGAGGAGGGGGAGGGCCGGCCCTCTCTATGGCGCGCCCTAGGGGAGTCCTACTCCCACCGGGAGTAGGATTCCCCCTTTCCTAGTCCAACTAGGAACCCTTCCATGTAGTAGGAGTAGGAGAGAAGGAAAGGGAAGAGAGAAGTGAAGGAAGGAGGGGGTGCGGCCCCTCCCCCTAGTCCAATTCGGACTAGGCCATGGGGGGGCGCGCGGCCTACCCTAGGCAGCCCCTCTCTCTTTCCCGCAGGGCCCAATAAGGCCCAATACTTCTCCCCGGCGAATTCCCGTAACTCTCCGGTACTCCTATAAATACCCGAATCACTCGGAACCTTTCCGAACTCCGAATATAGTCGTACAATATATCGATCTTTACGTCTCGACCATTTCGAGACTCCTCGTCATGTCCATGATCACATCCGGGACTCCGAACAACCTTCGGTACATCAAAACTCATAAATGTTGGGGGAACGTAGTAATTTCAAAATTTTCCTACGCACACGCAAGATCATGGTGATGATATAGCAACAAGGGGAGAGTGTTGTCTACGTACCCTCGTAGACCGAAGCGGAAGCGTTGACACAACGTAGTGGAAGTAGTCGTACGTCTTCCCGGTTCAACCGATCCAGGCACCGTTACTCCGGCACCTCCGAGTTCTTGACACACGTACAGCTCGATGACGCATCCTCGATCTCCAATCCAGTAGAGGCGCCGAGGGGGAGTCCCGTCAGCACGACGGTGTGGTGACGATCTTGATGTTCTCCTGTCGCAGGGCTTCGCCTAAGCACCGCTACAATATGACCGAGGTGTAATATCGTGGAAGGGGGCACCGCACACGGCTAAGGAATGATCAATGATCAACTTGTGTGCTCTAGGGTGCCCCCCTACCCCCGTATATAAAGGAGGGAGGGAGGAGGTGGCCGGCCCAAGGGGGGGCGCGCCATAGGGAGGAGGAAACCTACTCCAAGTAGGTTTCCCCTCTTTTTCCTAATCTTATTTGGAGGGGGAAGGAAGGAGTACTAGTAGTAGGAAGGAGTACTAGTAGTAAGAAAGGAAGAGGGGGAAGGAGAAAGGAAAGGGGGGGGGGGCGGCCCCCTTCCCCAATTCGGATTGGGCTTGGGGGGCGCGCCCCCCTCCCTTGCTCCTTCTCCCTTCCTCCTACATGGGCCCAATAAGGCCCATATACTTCCCAGGGGGTTCCGGTAACCTCCCGGAGCTCCGGTATATTCCCAAACTCTTCCGGAACCTTTCCGGTGTCCAAATATATTCGTCCAATATATCAATCTTTATGTCTCGACCATTTCGAGACTCCTCGTCATGTCCGTGATCACATCCGGGACTCCGAACAACCTTCGGTACATCAAAATACATAAACTCATAATATAACTGTCATCGAAACCTTAAGCGTGCGGACCCTACGGTTCGAGAACAATGTAGACATGACCGAGACACGTCTCTGGTCAATAACCAATAGCGGGACCTGGATGCCCATATTGGTTCCTACATATTCTACGAAGATCTTTATCGGTCAAACCGCATAACAACATACGTTGTTCCCTTTGTCATCGGTATGTTACTTGTCCGAGATTCGATCGTCGGTATCCAATACCTAGTTCAATCTCGTTACCGACAAGTCTCTTTACTCGTTCTGTAATACTTCATCTCATAACTAACTCATTAGTTACATGCTTGCAAGGCTTAGGTGATGAGCATTACTGAGAGGGTCCAGAGATACCTCTCCGACAATTGGAGTGACAAAACCTAATCTCAAATTATGCTAACTCAACATGTACCTTCGGAGACACCTGTAGTACTCCTTTATAATCACCCAGTTACGTTGTGACGTTTGGTAGTACCCAAAGTGTTCCTCCAGTAAACGGGAGTTACACAATTCTCATAGTTACAGGAACATGTATAAGTCATGAAGGAAGCAATAGCAGAATACTAAACGATCAAGTGCTAAGCTAACGGGATGGGTCATGTCAATCACATCATTCTCCTAATGATGTGATCCCATTAATCAAATGACAACATATGTCTATGGTTAGGAAACATAACCATCTTTGATTAATGAGCTAGTCAAGTAGAGGCATACTAGTGACTATATGTTTGTCTATGTATTCACACATGTATCATGTTTCCGGTTAATACAATTCTAGCATGAATAATAAACATTTATCATGATATGAGGAAATAAATAATAACTTTATTATTGCCTCTAGGGCATATTTCCTTCAATAAACTAATAATATAACTGTCATCGAAACCTTAAGCATGCGGACCCTACGGTTCGAGAACAATGTAGACATGACCGAGACACGTCTCCGGTCAATAACCAATAGTGGGACCTGGATGCCCATATTGGTTCCTACATATTCTACGAAGATCTTTATCGGTCAAACCGCACAACAACATACGTTGTTCCCTTTGTCATCGGTATGTTACTTGTCCGAGATTCGATCGTCGGTATCCAATACCTAGTTCAATCTCGTTACCGGCAAGTCTCTTTACTCGTTCCGTAATACATCATCTCGCAACTAACTCATTAGTTGAAATGCTTGCAAGGCTTAAGTGATGTGTATTACCGAGAGGGCCCAGAGATACCTCTCCGACATTCGGAGTGACAAATCCTATTCTCGAAATACGCCAACCCAACAAGTACCTTTGGAGACACCTGTAGAGCACCTTTATAATCACACAGTTACGTTGTGACGTTTGGTAGCACACAAAGTGTTCCTCCAATAAACGGGAGTTGCATAATCTCATAGTCATAGGAACATGTATAAGTCATGAAGAAAGCAATAGCAACATACTAAACGATCGGGTGCTAAGCTAACGGAATGGGTCATGTCAATCAGATCATTCAACTAATGATGTGATCCCGTTAATCAAATAACAACTCTTTGTCCATGGTTAGGAAACATAACCATCTTTGATTAACAAGCTAGTCAAGTAGAGGCATACTAGTGACACTCTGTTTGTCTATATATTCACACATGTATTATGTTTCCGGTTAATACAATTCTAGCATGAATAATAAACATTTATCATGATATAAGGAAATAAATAATAACTTTATTATTGCCTCTAGGGCATATTTCCTTCACAAGTCCCATGTCACTGCCAGCATGCACCATGGCACTTGGGGGCTAATGCAAAGTCATTTTTTGCTCAACTTATTGGAGGCCCGACTCGTCACATTGTAATGATCTGGCCCTTGGGGGCTACCGATTGCTCATGTCAATAATTCAAGGTACACAAGTCTTAATCCATTATATTCAAGGGTCTACTGCTCAGTTGGTAAAGCACAAAGCTCTTAACCTTGTGGACGTGGGTTCAAGCCCCATGGTGGAGATTATATTATATGATGTTATTATCAATAAATTATATACAAAGTTCCAGCTCAGTATTATCTTGCTAAGCCAGCCCTTGGGGGCTACACGTTGCTGTTCAAGCTTACATGGTTATATCTACAAAGTCCCTGCTCATTATTGCATAATGACCCGGCCCTTGGGGGCTACACTGGTTGAAGTTTTGACGAACAAACCGGATTTCTTCAAAGGTTGCAACACTTATATTGGAGCAAGTCTTAAGCTACCACTATGTTCTCCTCTTAAGACTTGGAGGCTACAGGTATTATGCATATATAAGGAGGAACATCTTCAAATTATTAGTTTTGAGCAAATCAGGAAGATCAATTACATGACCCGGTGTCAACAACAATTATGACCCGGCATCGTCTGTTATATAACTCGGCAATTTTGGTAATGATAAACCGGCAAGTTTTACACTTTCAAGCCGGCTGAATATCAGATGAATATTTGAAGACCAATATTTTTTAAGCCGACGCTTTGGAAGCCGACTCAAGTGGATTATTCTTCACAATATTTCTCTCTGAGAAACCAATGTCAGCAAATTGAGTATGAAGCTGGTTTATTGACCTGGATTTTCTAGAAGAAGGAAATGACATGGAGTTAAGGATGATCAGGTGCCGGTTTACAAGAATTCTTAACCCGGAGCATAATCTGTCAAATTTGTTCTTGTGTTTTTACAGGATCAGTTTAACATGGATAAATCCAAATTAAACTGGGGGCTAATGTCGGGGATATACCCCGCGACGTAAACCGGCCGAAAGTATAACCCGGCCGGACTTGGCGGTTTACTTGAGACCCCGCTTACACTTGGCGATTCACTGGTGACCCGCCCTGACCTGGCGGTTTACAAGCAACCCGCCTAGTCATTATGACTCACTGGTGACCCGGCGAGCGGGTCAGACGGATGACAAGGCCCAAGGCCCAGAAGGCCGGTTCATGTTAATGGTGGGCCAGTTTAAGAGGAAGACATAAGGAATATTCTCCTACAAAGGAAGCAAGACTAGGACTCCACTTGTAATAAAGTAATCCTAATCCAACTAGGACTAGTCATGTAAACCGCCCCTTCAACATATATAAGGAGGGACAGGGCACCCCAAAGGGGGGAACAAGAACAATCTCTAGGGCTAGACAGAAAGAGCCGGCTACCGGCGACTCTCTCATGATCATAATGAGACCTAGCCACAAACAGCATGTAGGGTTATTACCGGATGATGCTTCCCGGGGCCCGAAGCTGTCTAAATCCTTGTCTTGCGTGTTGCGTCTCTCGTCCCGATCAACCCCTCTCAAGCTACCACATAGATGCATTGGCCTCGTGACTAAGTCCTGACACTAAGGACATCTGCCGTGACAATTCCACGACATTGTGTTTTGAGGGATAGATAGGAACACCTCCTCTCCTCCTCCATACATGCACATGCATGCATGCCCTAGATGACAAAAGTTGATGTCATACTAGACTCTCCCACACTTAAATTTTTTAAAATATTTTGTATCTCAAACCATCATTTCCAATTCAAAATCCTTTTCGCTATTAAATTTGTCGTGATGAGTTCTTCAAAATTAAATCCCATGTTGGTATGTTCTGACGACTTTTTTTGGGTCCAAAGTTACAACGTCTAAGCTACATAAATTATCATGCTTGCGATACGCAAATTATCATGTTGTTTACACTGAAATTACCAGGACATAAAAGTCTGTCCCCCAACCTTCTCCCAGCATGCATACACATATATGCGCTAGAGGTCAAAAGGTTGATGTCATCCTACATTCTGCCTATTTCAAAAGTTCAAAACGTTTTCTAACTCAAACCGTGGGGGTGATTCAAAATCCATTTTCATCATTAAAGCGGCCATGACGAGATTTTTAAAACTAGATCTCATGTTGGTATGTTTCACCAATCTTTTTTTACGTCCAAACTTACCATGCCCGGATATGTAAGTTACCGGCCCTACTGTACATAGGTTGCCATGTTTTTACACATGTTTCAACATCTTTTCTGAGGGTCCAAGTTACGAGGCCTGGGGTATTAAGTTATTTGTGGTGCATAATTTACCATGCTATTCATGCAAGTTATTGAGGGTAAGTTTCAATAACCCTTTTTCTCGTCAAAATTTACCATGGTGGTCGTACGTAAGTTATCACATCTGTGCTGGATAATATTCTATTCACACAGAAGTTATTGGAGGTACGTTTTTAACAACTTTTTTCCTGGGTCAAAGTTAACATGGTGTTCATCCGCAAGTCATTAGGTTTGCGGTGCATAAATTAACATGTTACTCACGCATAAGTTACCTCAGTATATTTTCAATAAAAATTTCCTCCCTACATAAGTTATCAAGTCTGCGTAGTTTACCATTTATTCACACAAAAGTTACCGGATATGTTTTTAACAACTTTTATTTCTGCCAAATCAAAGTTGCCATGGTGTTGTTTACATAAAAGATACTAAATAGATGGTTTGCGTGATTGATTCCGTAACATTCCTTGAGAAAACTACTTTGAACATGGGAAAAGCAGAAAAAGGAAGAAAACAAACTAGTAAAAGCAAAAAAAAAAAATCAAAAATAAGGAAAAATTAGTGAGAATGCTTAAATATAGGAAGGTCCAAATATATTATTTTCCATTTATTTGACAACAACTACGGTTTGGTGTATTGGCGATGTCTTGGGTTCGATTCTCACCCCAAACACTATATTTTTCTCTCGTCGGCTGGATGGGGACGCATGATATGCAAGAGTTGTTCAATCAGAAGGCGGTTGCATTAGGGTGCGTGATAAGCAAGGTGGCGGTTCTACCGAAACAGGACATGCAGGTTGTCTTTTGGGAAATGACATCTTTCTTGATGGGGCTCGCCCATTAATGCGACACGTGAGTTGGGTTCAAAACATCGTCACACAGTTTAGTCCATATCCAAGGTTGGCGGCCGTGCTCGTTCGACTCTAATACAAAAAAAAGAACGTTCGCCATTTAAGATTTCGGTTAATAGTAATATAGTAGTAAAGAAGATAAAGACATCATTTCGAATAAAAGTTTCCTATCTCAACCCAAAAAGGGAAGGGAGATGACATGGTCACGAATGAAGATACGAAGCGGTGCTACAGATGAAGTGGCAAGAAGGGAGGAGGCAGTGGCGTCAGCTCAGATGAGGTGGGATGAGTGAGATCATGGAATAGAGAAGAGAAAACTGCACATGAATTGGACATAAATGTTTCAGGTGAGGTTGGGATGCCATTTGCGGGTAATTGTTTACCTTATCAAGAAGAGAATGGGAGCGGGGGAGGTTGACCAAACGAATCTACCAAGATACTAAACTCCCTAGATTTGAAGCCTCCTGGACTATCGTTGACTGTGGGAGCGTTATCGGCCCAGACTATAAGGGTGTGTGTCGCTGGGTTGGCCGATTTTTGGATTTTGAGAAGGTATTGTTTGGTGTCCGTTTCTTTTTTAGTGGTCTTAGTAGTTTTTATTTTTTTTTCTTCTCTTTTTTCCTTTTCAATTTTTAATTTATGAATATTTAATAGAATTCATAAACCTTTTTAAAACAATAAATATTTTTTAGAATTCATGGACATTTTTTGAATGCACGGATTTTTTTTAAAAATTCATGAATATTTTAAGTTGACAAAATTTTTCAAAGTCTGTGAACATTTTTAAATGTGTGAACCATTTTTAAATTCACAAACATTTTTTGAAATCCATGAATATTTTTTAGATCCAAGAGCATTTAAAGAAATCATGTTTTCTAATTCACAATAATTTTAAAAGCTCTAAATTTTTAAAATTATGAACTTATTTTAATTTAGTGATATTTTTCAAATAAAAAATATGGTAGCCATTTTTTCCTAAGCTAGTAGCATAGCAACTGAGAAAAAAGTTAAACAGGTGAGCAGAGCAAAGAGCTGAACGGAGCGAGAGCTGCATGGGCCGAGTGTTGTGAGTGTTATAGCAACAGTTCCACGGTCTCAACGTGGAATAAGAGCTTGTGATGGGCTAACATGAAGCACCAGCTGACGCCCAGACTGAAATGTGTATGCATCTAACAACTCCACTCCTCTCATAACAATTATCGTCTCAAACACAGCCAGACATGATATACGAATAAAAAAACATTACCATAACATAATTGAAACCCAAGACAACATAGATAGAACCAAAACAAAATAACCGACTGCAATAACCTGCTTAGATAAAAAGAGTTATTTCACGAATGAAGAACGGTATGGAAAGCACGCTTTAGCCTCTAGTAAAGAACGATGTAAAAACGCCTAATCCTCTTTACTAGAGGCTAAAACGCAATGCATGTATGTCGTTCGTGTAATGGGTGCACCAAACACAAAAAAATCCATGCATGATTCATGGGTCTCGTTCTTCCCGTTACTCTACGTCATGCATCTGGCAGCCTGGCTTCCAAAACACCCCATCTTCTCTAGGAATGGAGTCATACGATCTCATGATCAAAAGAGCGCTAGTGCATGCACATGCTCGTGATAATGTACCCTTATCTCTATCTCTATCTCTACTACTTAAAAAGAACGTAAGGTTCTCATTTCACCTTTCTTTCCACCACCCCTTCGTCCAACCTTCCATGTATATGATAATCAAGCATCTTAATTACTTACCTTTTGAACCAATTTCAGTTTAATTTACTTACCAAACTTCTAATCAAAATATAAGGTCATTCATGATCAGAATTTGATGAACATTTATTTACACAATTGCATTATTATTGACAGGTAAATCACAAGTTAATGTACTAGATATTTATATCACATTGCAACGCACGGGCATTGTTCTAGTTTTTTTAAACATGTATTAAAATGTTCCTAATGTATAAAAAAAAATAGACAATTTTATCAAAAAATGACATAAAAAACATGTATTACAAAATATTAATCAAGTATATCAAAATTTTAAAGATGTATATAAAAATGTTCCTGTTGTATACAAAACATATACAATGTGTATGGAAAAGAATAGACATCAAAACAATAAAAAATCATATATTTGAAAAATGTTATGCGTGTGTATAAAAAATATTCATGATGCATACAAAAAAGGTACCAATGAAACTAAGAAAAAAAAGAAACAAAGAAAACTGAAGAAAGAAAGAAATAGAAAAACATCAAAACCCCAAAAAGAAACAAAGAAAAAGAAAGAAAAAACTAGTAAAAACCATGAGGCAAAGGAACAAAAGGGTGAATAAAAAGAAAAACATAAACAAAACCAGAAGAAACAAAGAAAACAAAAAAGGAAAAGGAAACAAGATAAAAATGAAAAAATAAAACCCAAGAAAAAACCTAAGAAAAAAAGTATAATGAATAAAAAAATAAAAGCCGAGGAAAAAACAAAAGAAAAGGAAGAAAACTAAAAATCAGATACAAAGTAGTGCAAAAAAAACCAAAAAGGAAAAAATTATGTAAAAACGCCTACTCCTTTTCACACCAATGCATGTATTTTTTTTGCATGAATAATGCATGTATATTGTTCGTGTAGTGTATGGGTCGAACACAAATGACTCCATGCATGGGTCAAGGGTTAGCGTCGTTCTTCCCATTACACCGCATCGTACCTTTGCTAGTGTGGCTTCCTAAAACACCAAATCTTCTCTAGGAATGGGGTCATATGGTCTCATGATCAAAAGAGCGCTAGTGCATGTACATACTCGTGATAATGTACCCTTATTTGTTAAACATGTATATATAAAATGTTTCTGATGTATACAAAAAATGTACAATGTTTATAAAAAAGTAGACATAAAAAAATACATGCATTACAAAATATTAATCATGTATTTTTCAAAATGTTAAAGGTATATATAAAAAATGCACAGTGTGTGTGAAAAATAATAGACATCAAAAAGTAGTAAAAAAACATGAGAGAAATGAACAAAAGGGTGAAAACAAAGAAAAACAGAAGAAACAAAGAAAACCGAAAAGGAAAAAAAGGAAACCCAAGAAAACACATAAGAAAACAAAAGTACAATGAAGAGAGAAAGAAAACCCAAGGAAGAAACAAAAGAAAAAAAAGAAAAAAAAGGAAGGAAAAAATCAGAGAAAAAGCAGCGCAAAAAAAACTACGCAGAAAAGGAATAAAAACCACACTAAAAAACCCACTATACAGTGGCGGATCCAGTGGGGATGCCCTAGGTGCCTGGGCACCCCCTCCAAAATTGGCAAACTTTTTTTATTTAGTACTCCCTCTGTCCCAATATAAGAGTGTTTCTTACACTAGCGTAGTGTCAAAACCGTAGTGTAAAAAGCGCTCTTATATTATGGGACGAAGGAAGTAGTAGTTACTCTAATCCTACGTGTAGTATTGGGTTAGAGTGATAAACTAACTAATTTTTATGGTTATACAAGACATTTTTATTGTGAGTGATAAAGTTGGCGACCCCTGTGCTCAAGCTCTATGTGGGTACAGTAAACCCAATATGAGCCGGCCCGAACCGTAGCTACATGAAACCCTTTAGGCGAGGGGAGCTTCTATCTTTTTTTTTCGGGTGAGGGGAGCTTCTATCTTTTTTTTTTTGCGGGGGAAAGCATATCATTTAATCAACCAGGGCCTTACAATCGTTTGAAATAATAATACTAATCTCCTTTGGGGAGTTTGCTAACCAACAAGCAGTGCGTTGGTGACTACGACCTAGAGCTGCCATAGCATGAGCAACATTATTTTGTGATCTACAACTTTCCGGATATGTACACGTCGTTCCTTCGCCATCTCAGCGATCTCAGTCACCTGATATATGTTACTAGAGCGATCTCTAGGACTAGAGTTAAGCAGGTTGATGATTTCGGAGCAATCCGTTTCCACCTGAAGCGGTAGTTGAGTCCAGTGTAGGGGAGCTTCTATCTAACTCTCATAAACTTTTGATACAACTCTCGTGTAAACTTGTAGAAATCCAATTCGGCTGTTGGGAGCTTCTATCGTTTGTGCAATGCATGGGCCGAACACAAAAGAGTCCCCGCATACATGGATGTAGGGTCAGCGTCGTTCTTCCCGTTACTCTGCATCGTGCCTCTGCCAGCCAGCCTTCTAGAAACACCCCATCTTCTCCAGAATGGGGTCATACGATCTCTAGAAACACCCCATATTATGCAAAAAATCATTTTGAAAAAGATGTTCCAGATGTACTTTGAAATCCTACAATATCTCAAATTTTAAATTCAAAATAGTTTATCAATAAATGAAAGGGAAATAAGAAGTTTGAAGTAATAATAAATTTCCACGTTCTAATTTTTATAGTTTCCTTCTGCCATGTCAGAACATTCTCATAATTTTCCTTATTACTTTTTTGAATACTCCGCCACAAGGGCATCTAGATCTGACTTCAAACATCCAGTTCAACAAATAAAAAGGAGTGTTCCCACACAAAAAGTTACACATTGCGCTTCAAAAAAAGTTAAAACGTTGTTCATATATTTATGTAGATCGACTTAAAATATTCAGTTCAACACAATACAGAGTAGTAATTCTCCATACGCTGTTCATATATTTGTGTCTATTCTGATTGCACTCGCTATTGTCTCTTTTTTGGCGGGGTTGCACTCGCTATTGTCATGGGCAAGAAAAAGGAAAGGCCTGATACATACTGTGTGGTAGCCTAAATAGACATGCAGGCTTGCCGAAACACTTTTACTAATTTTAAAATTCTCTCTCCCTCACTGTCCGGGCTACAACCATGTTATACCATTTCTTAACACAGCCCCATGCATGTACTCTGAGTCCACCAGCTACAATCGTAAGAAAGTTCTAGAGTGTGGGTCCAATGGTAGGACATGGTGGGTTCTGGATTGTGGGTATGGTAGGACGGCAACGCACGGTGGATTCTAGACTGTGGGTACGATGTCTGGGCATGGGGAGTCCCCCTGCGAATCCTTGAACTATTGGCCGCAGGATTGAAAGATCCAATGGCATGTATGGTGCCACGTTTCATTGAGTTTGAGACAATCAATGAGAGCCCTCCGATTGTAGACATCCAACGGCTTATATGTTGCACTACTGGTACACTATGTAGTATAAAGTAGTATAGATATAGATATAGATATAGATATAGATAACTCTTGTGTAAACTTGTAGAAATCCAATTCGACTGTCGGGAGCTTCTATCGTTTGTGCAATGCATGGGCCGAACACAAAAGAGTCCACGCATACATGGATGTAGGGTCAGCGTCGTTCTTCCCATTACTCTGCATCGTGCCTCTGCCGGCCTGGCTTCCAAAAACACCCCATCTTCTTCAGGAATGGGGCTATACGATCTCATGATCAAATGAGCGCCATTGCATTGCATGTACATGCTCGTGATGCTGTACCCTTATTTGTCTGGAAGACTGGAACTTATGAATAGGTCCCTTTCATCCGAACGGCTGGGCGGGACCGCTGTCTCTTGTTGGCTAGCTTAGGTTCAATGGTGGATGGAGGATGGATGTAACGTACGTACATATGCACCTATGCGTGCATGCAACTAACGAGAACTGATGTGACCGGCAACCCGCGTACAGCATTCAAGTGCACGGACTTGCTCCGAAACGATCGTACTGACACACTTGCATGAAAAAAAATGATGGCTATTGACAAGGCA